>NW_015150597.1:1200236-1331266 GCF_000732505.1 Cyprinodon variegatus
GGCTATAAGAGGAAAAAAAGGTAATACGTTTCTTTAAAAAGGTATTTCTTTTAGAATTTAGGGGGAAATCTAGATTACATAGTACTCCTCAGAGGTTATGTAGTTGCAAAGCAAACCTTGTAAAGGTAACCATTACTAATTCACAAATGATATACTTGAGGAAGGCGGTAAATATCCAAGCTTGGCACAAGCTTGAACAATCCATTAACAATAATAAAGGCTGAGCAGCGGGGAGATAGACCCTTAAAGGCAAAAGTCAGCTTGATATTACAGCTCTAAAGGTTTCCTAATACGGCTAAACTTCAATATAGCTGCTCACCTCACCTTTAATGGCTCCTGGCTATGCACTGGCTGAGCATGTGTGGACATTCTAAATCTACTTTTCTGCGATATCGCTGAATAGTGGAGGACAATTTATGATAGTGTTCCTGTGTCTTTGGTTGATGGGGTAGCAATAAAAATCACCAGTTTTGAATGATACCTCTGAAGATCGGCCTACATAACTAGCACATGTCTGTAAAATTTCAATACTCAACCACCTGGCCTAAAAAGTACCTAAGAACTACTTCTCATATTGCGATTTGACACTTCAGTGTCTTTAGTCTTATCCCAGTTTAGTGCTTTAATCCTGCTCCTTTTTAAAACATTTCAAGGACTGATGATTTGGACTGTTTGCCAAAATTACAGTTGTTCTTTGGATAACAAAAAAAAAAATAAAATAAATAAAAATATTTGCACCCAGTCTCAACTTTACAAGTCTTGTTTCACTTCCCATTACCTGCTCTCTGCAGGGTGAATCCAAAAACCCAGAAGGGGAAAGGACACTGCAACAGAAAGAAGGAGCAAAAGAGGCGAGAGTGCAAGCTCTTAAGTAGATTGCAAAGAACGGCGCAGAGGCATGAGTGTGAATATTAAGAGGGTTTTCTCCTGACCAAGAGGTTCCAGCCTGCAGCAAGTGCACCACCAGAGAGAGAAAGATATGGTGACACAAAAAATGAAAAAGGCAGTGGCAAAGACTCCTACAGAATCACCAGCTATTTAGGAAATGGTTTCAGCGTAGGTATCAGAGACCACAGTAAACATCCTTGCTATTTCTATGTTCTGGATATCAAATTACTGCACTTGAATTAAATGTAAGATTCCTTTTTCAAAGGATGACATTTTTTATTTTAAGTAAATAAATAAATGAAAAAATAATAATAATAAAAAAATCAGAATTATAGGAGAGAAAACTCACCTGGAATGCCTGGTGGGGTTTTCAGGTATTTTCCATTGAAATGCTGTATCACCACCTCACACTTTTCCGTTGACTCCATTCTGCAAGGGGAATACGTTAAATTAGCATATTTAGTATAGATTTAGGAAGAAAATGAAAAAATATTTATCCATAAACACATTTATTACCATCTCAACGATATTTTGAGCAGTTAGAAATTGAGAGGTCAATGTAGCTAAACAATAAGTTTTAGTATTACTAACTGATAAGTGCAAACAATTATTGGAGAAGCCGAAATGTTCCTTTGAAATGTAACTGAAGGACCAGTTATGCGATTTCTGATCCTACTCCCTTCAACTCAGGTCCAGGCTCTGCCTGAAGTGGATGGCTTTAAGTATCTTTGCATCTTTCTAAAGGGAGATGGTCAACCTAGAAATGCTTTTTCCAACATGAGAGGATAAGGGAAACTCTCTATACAATGTAAAGATAATAGCAATTTAAAATAAAAAATATATATATATTATCTGCTTTTCTCAGCATTTCAATAAAATGCTTAACTTATTTACACCCTTCTCAATAATAAGGTTTTGCTCCACACATCCTCTTTCAGAGTCAATCCAATTTACTTTATTTATATACCACATTTAACAACAAAGAATATGTTTCCATTGTGCTGTACATAAAACACAACACAAAGGCACACAGAAAAAGCATTAAGAATTTAAAATAAATAAATTAAAAAAATTAAAAGGACCCAGAGGACCACTCAATTATGCGGTGTTAAAAACCAAAGAGTAAAAGAAGGTCTAAAGCCGGGCATAAACTGTGCGATTTTTTTTCATTCGTTGCATGCAGCTACTGCTCACACTGTACGACGAAATTGCAGGGTTTCGTCGTACAGTGTGAGTTCACAGGTCACGATGTATGTTCTCACACTCTGTGACCCGACGCTCTGATCTACCTGCTCACACTGTACGTCTAAAAACCACGTCGGACTCAGCTCCGCAGTGAGATGGCACTACTCGGACTGGTCTATCCAGAAGCCAAATGAGTAGAAGAGGAATATGAAGCTCACTAAAGTGAAATGCTGCCTTGGCAATTTGTGCAATTTTGTGCTGAAAGCGCTAAGAAGAAAATGCGGCGATGTATTTGGACAAAGACATGGCTGAGCAAACGTGGTTATGGCAGTCTGTCAATTTTACTGAAAGAACTCCATTTCACTCGCATCCCCGCCACGCTTCTGTGTTTTCATCTGAGAGGAAGAAAAAGAAGAAGAGTCCTTGTTTGCGCATGTCCACTGAGCGATACTCCCATGGCAGTCGACTGAAAATTAAACATGTTTGATTTTCTCCCGACCTCACGATTACTGATCGGGAGGTGGTCGTGAGAGGCTGATCGCCCCTCGTTATAAAAGAGTGTAAAAGCTGGTCAAAGAGGTTAAAAGATGAAAAACAGTTTTACCTTAGATAAAATATGGAGATGAAAAAAAACACAATTTTAAATGCTGTTTATTTGTTTGTCCAGTTTGAAATCGCTGTTTATGGTGACACCAAGGCTGGTTACTTTGGAACGTACAAAATCATTGAAAGGTCCCAAGTCAGAAATGGCCCTGCCAAACACCGTCACCTCTGTCTCGCTCTCATTAAGTTTCATAAAATTGTTTGATAAGCAAGCCTTACTGTCACTCAGACAGTCAAGTAGGTGCGTCGGGGGCCAGTGGCTGTTTTTAGCAAAAAAATAAAAAACTCAAAAAGGGAGAGGCTGGTCGACTCCAAAACTTTCCAGTCATGAAATTGTCTAAGAACCATTAAAAACGTTGAATTTACTGTATTTAGTAGAACCAAAAGAACAGCACTAAAAATAAGGGGAAGACCTTAAATCAATCTAACATATGTTATTATATATTAGGTGTTCCACCTGAATCTACGTATACATAAATGCATATATGTATGTGTGTTTATATGTGCAAATGGATATATAGCCTTGGAATATGCTTGTACAACTTGACTGAATTTGGCTAAATCTTTGTCTTTTGAGATCAAAACATTTTTGAAAATGGCTACTGATTAAGTGATTTTCAGCTAACCCAAAATTCGCTGGGAAAACGTACCAGTTTTCTTTTTCAAAAGATAAATTTTTGTTCTGCAAAGACCTCTATCTGAGGACTGTGTTCCCTTTGGCAGTGCACCATCAGTCTGTTCTTTCAAAAAAGGTCCAGTGAGACTATAAAGAGTCTGTCCACCTGTCTGTCTGTCTACTGTGGAAGATCATTGTCTGCATGCATAAGAAGGTGATAATGAAATTCATCGCTTTAATGGAAAAGGTTGTTATGCAGCCTGTGTGCATAATCAAAACTTCAAGGCACAGAAAGAGCAAAAGTGCCATTTGAAAGTTTTCAAAGATGTAAAAGAAAATGTAGAATGTCGTGTACATAAAGTGCTAAAATATTCTGAATACAGCAGCATAGTTTATAGCGTAAAACAGAGAGAAGAGATACCAAACTTAGTTCAGTAAGACGTGACATGCCAACAGACTCTTTTGCTAGACATATGTTTAATAAAATTTGTATTTGTCCATGAAATATATAAGCACTATTTATTGCCATATGAATATTTACAGACATTACCTGTTATGTACCGTGCTGAATTGTAAATGTCCCGTTTTAACCCATGCATTTTATAAGCACATAGTTGTATGCAAGGCTTGGGAATGCATCATGCAATACTCAACAGCTAATAAAGCTACAGACTTTAAATGACCTTGGATTGCACATTTCTCTGATGTTAGTAGGTATTTAATAACTGTGCAGTATTTTTTATATTTTGTAGGTCTGCCCTTACTGTATATTTGTTTTCACATTTACTGTTTATATTAACATTGATAAGGGCACATTGCCACAGCAAAAAAAACTACCATCCTCTACCTCTATCCTCTACCTGTGAAGACAGAGGAATCTGTGGGGGATTCAAGCGGACCTGAGCCTTCAGGCTGATTTATACTTCGAAACTAGGTGGTCTACGTAGGTGTAGCAGTGAACAAAAAGACGACCCTGCCCCCTCCGCAGACACTCTGCTGCACCTCTCCCAAATTGTAGGTGACCGCAGACAGTGCCGCAGACAGGAGGCCGACTTGTTTTGTTTTTATGACCGCAATTGCGGAAAACAAACTCAATAGCAAGTTTGACCAGCTAGAAGAGCAAGATGCGCAAGAACGCTGGGACCCTTTTTCCACCTAAACCTCATCAGCTCTTTTTCGCCCTCATGTCGCTCCTTTGTCTGACAAGATCACCACCTCAGCCGTATCTAGACCCACAGCTAGTTCATTATTCTCTTGAGCATAAATCAAAAATGTCTGCGTCAAGCTCACTGCGACACACTGCTGTGGGGAATATAACCAACTCTTCAGAGAGTCTGTGTGGCTGCCACCCACTTCCCACATATGCTGGTTATCTTTGGGACCATCACCCCACACCTCTCACCAACCCTCATTTGACTCACACTTCAATGAGGCATGTGAGCAAAATGACTCTGATGAGGGAGGTAACGAGCCATCAGAACCCCTTAATGACCATTAACACCTCCCAGGTGAGCTCCATGGCCAATCCAGTAAGAGGGATCACAGCCACCTTTTGTTTCCCCAAATGCTTTGTTACACCTACAGTATATTAATCTCAGTGCTCCCTACCACAAGTTAGAACTGTGGAAGTAATGGGCTAAACTGAACGTTTCAAGCTTAACCATGACCTGGTTGACTGAGAATCTTCACAGATATCATTAAAAACCTGCTGACATCAGTTCTCTCTTGGTGAGGTCATATCCCAGGCTAAGCCAATAGGAAAATCTTAAAATTGCAGCACCCTCTTTTTTACTCTTAAGAGGGCACCAAATCGACAGTTTTAGAAAATTTTAAGAAATGATTAGAAATTAAACTGGGATTTTAAGAAATGTGCAGTCAATTGTCAAAAAATGCCAGGGACATGTACACGGCACTAAAAAAATGATATTTAAAAAGCTAATCAGCAAAAGAAAAAAAAAAGTCAATTTAGGGGCAAGTAGTTGTTTAAATGATGAAAGCCTGGAAAAAAAAAAAACTTTCAGAAAGGACTGCCTCAAGCTCAGGATTGCTCTCTGGGCAACAGAATTGTAGTACAGTAGCAATGTAAAGTTCAAATACGAGAACCCTCTCAAAATACAAATAAATATGTTGGAGGGTCCCAGCTGTCTAAACTAGACTAACCAAGTGGCGGTGTTTGAATCATGTACAGTGCATTACAGAATGCTGATCTAAACAAGTATTAGATTGTATTCCAATACTGTGATCGATCCATCCATCCATCCATCCATCCATCCATCCATCCATCCATCCATCCATCCATCCATCCATCCATCCATCCATCCATCCATCCATCCGATAACTGGAATATAACTGGAGATTCATTTTTTCAGTAGTACAGATTGGGTATATGCAATCAGATCTTAATATGGCATTTAAATACAAGCAATGGAGTTCTCATAAAGACCTGTCTATGCAATAACTGTGTCCTTGTCCTTCCAACCAGGTCCCCATTTATTCCCCAACTGATCAAAAATTGGTTTAACTTGGATATTGACTCTGATCCTGCATTTAAAAAAAGCCACAGGCTAAACTGCCTCAGGAGAAGATCATTCTACTGATTCTCTCTAATTAGCTTTTGTGCCCTGAATTTAGGCACTTCCACAACCAATTAGTATGGGAACATCACTGTCTAGATACTGCCAAACTGTTAACCGTTTGATCTGGCATATTACACTCATTGCAGTACAGTCCAATGGATTATTTCTTTATTAACCCCAGTAACCTTTATTTTCAGTGTATTTTTAATGGTACACTTCAATTTTCATTTACAAGTGGCACAAAACTAACCTACAGTACAGTATGTATCTGAAAAACTTTTAAAATATAGAATTATTAAACACATTTGCTCTTTGGAGATAAGTCCTTGAATGCTTCATACATTTAAATTTGACTGAAGCTATGAAATATACATCAGTCAGTTTCCCTATTTTGGCAAAAACAAAGCAGCTTTCTTTGTATTTTATTCTAAGTCACTGGCATTATTAGTTACATTTTTCACACCTCTGCCAATGGAGGCTATGTTTTTAGGAGTGAGTTTGTCTTTCCGTTTGTCTGTGTAAAAGATAGTTTTGCAAAGTGATGGACGGACTTTAATTACATTTTTATCAAAGGTATCCCTCATGCCAAGCAACAATTCACTGAATTTGTGTGACCATCCAGGTCATAATCTGGGTACAGAATTTTTTTTAAAAAATTCTCTGACATTGTAAGATAGGGATATTTGATGGAACAAGCAGTTCCCCACTAAATCAGAGGGTGGCAGCAGTGACTATTGTTGGCCTCAGTATCGGACTCAAAAAGTCCAGAGGTATTTTAGTGAAGACAAAAATACAACAAAAGGAATCCTTGCTGGATTGTTAGCAGCAAAATTTGCTGCTTGTTGGAGGTCTGCACTTTCCAAGTGTTTTTCTACTTTGTCTATGGCTCTTTTGATTTATAATAAGAGAGGCATCATTGGTGTGAAAGCTAAAAATGCTGGATGTTATTGAGGCCAGATCATCCAAACTGCAATGAGCTCCATTGTCTTGAACTTAACTTCAGTGCCTGAAATCAAAATGTTCATTACTTTGTTTGAACTGATAACCATTATGTACACTAATAGTTTAAAAAAAGGAAATAAATTACTCTTAATAGATGTACACCAATATTTAAATGTTTGTTTTAATTTGAAGGACATCTTCTACAGAACAAATAACTAGTCTAATAGGATGATTTGTTTTTCTGTGCATAAAGAATTGCTATCAAAGGTTTGCATTATGTTAGGTCACACCAACTTACGAGAAACAATCATTTATATGCATGAATTTGCGCACCTGTGCAGTAAAAACATTTCAGATTTCCTTAGACAGAAAAACCTGATATCAAAATGAGATTGTTTCTCAATGCAGGCCCCAGCAACTGCGGTGCCGTTATTATAATATGCTCCCTGAATGAGCAGAATTCATTGTATTCCACATTTTCATGCTTTTTTCACCGACACCTCCTGAAATACTCATATCATCCTGTCAGCCTCTCACTTCTATGTCCTTTGTCTCTCATCCCTCCCCTATTGCAACCCTCATTCCTCTTCTTTTTTTTTAAACCATAGCTTCTTTATCGCTCTCCCCATCCCATCCATCTTACTCCAAGCCCATCTACACCCTTTCTTTTTGACGTCTCTCTCTCATTCTTCCCTGTCTTTCAACCTTGGTTATTTCCTCCATCTTTCACCATTACACCACTCTCTTTTGCACGTTCTCTTACTATCCATGCCACTTTTTTTCACCATATCTATCCTTTCCAGTCTTTCCATTATACTTTTTTCTATATTATAATAATTCAACATCAACATCTGTCTCTCTTATCTCTCCTTACCATTATCTTTCAAGTTAAATAATCTTGCACATTTGCTGGCAGGATTGCATATTGACCTTGTGACCACCCTCTTTCACATTTTTCTGTTTCTTTCCCCCCACTTTGACCTGATTGGTACTGCCAAGTCAGTCTGGCTTAGCTTATCAATAATTATGACAAATGCCCTCAAGCACATCACTAAAAATTCAGAATTAGGCAGTTAGCTCAGTAAACAACTTAGTTGAGTACAGTAAGTTTACTGAACTGTGGAAAACAATGTTGAAGTGATATATAGCAATGAAGGAACTTTCAAGGTTTAGTTATTAGACTCACTGATTAACCAAAGGCTAGTCTATGACTCAGTAAAGTTGAGTCTAAGTCTAAGTCTAAATCTAGGACCCTATAATGTCTCTGATGCAGAAAATGCGTACAGAATCGCGGAATTTAGCAAATAAAATTGAATGTGTTACAAAACACGAAATCTCATGGAATTCACTCTTTTGGGCAAGAAGTGGTATGTTTGTAAGTTCTTTTGTCCACTGCCTGCTCCCGTAGATAGTTATGCAGGGTGAGCTCTTGTTTCCACACCAACAAGAAATGTAGGTCAGCCATATTGAAGAGTCACAAGCACAAACTTTAATCTTAGCACAACGTTTAGAGCAGAACAATATCACCATGTATTTAAGAATATGGAGGGAATGATAAAAACGGAAAAAGTGGCATTTGGGGAAAAAAAAACTAAATGGAATTTGGAATTCCAGATTTCACAGGGCCCTACTAAAGACGATGAGGAGAGACATTGGCCCCACAGCATCATAGATTTTGTCCCAATATTGGTGTCTATTCTTTTACACCACAGGTACTTGAAGTTGTTGTTGCCTTAGTTCCAATTAAAGTCTCAGTTTCATTAAAGTTCACAATTTCATTTGTGAAGGTACTGTAGGACAGAACAAATTCTCCTGTCATTCCTAACGAACAAACAGTTGGTATACAAATACTGTCAGGGGATTGCTGCAGTGACTCTTTGCTTCAATTCTCAAAAAACTGTGAAACCTTTCTTTTACATTAATACTAGGCACATCAATTTCTTCCTGAGAATCAATGTGCAGGATACAAATGGGGATGGGGACACAGATTTCTTGCCAGCTGTCTTCATATCAACATCAACTTTGTAAAGGGGTGCAAAGATCTCATTCGCCTATTTCTGTTCAAGTGAGATGGACTTTACTCTTGCTGCCTTTTTCCAACTAATACCAGCCTAAGGCAGCACAGGCATCTCTGTTTTAATTTCACCAGCAGTAGTGTCTGGAGAACATTCCTTCAGTAACCACACAGGTGAAGCTCTACTGTAATTGGATGGGGAAACAAAGAGTGACTTGACCGGGTTAAGTAAGGTTACCCCTTTAAGGACTATAAGGCCAATTTCTCAGAAATCACAGAATTAACAGAGAAATCGCAACATCATTTCTAAGGCTCTATTAAGCTGTTATTATTTAAAAAGCAAAGCAAATTAGCTTCAAGAGTGAAATACTTTTCAGAAAGGTAACAATGCAAAAAAATAAAATAAAAATAAATAAATAAACAAAATACAGCTACCAGATAAATTTAGTGATAGGCAAGTATAAGACTGAGACACCAACCTAAATCAATTCAACATGTTTTATTTAGCTTGATATATCATTAATGTTTATTTTAATGCTTTTTCAAGTGGTAAATAAAGCTGGATCTGGCATACAAACCAACCCTCATACAATTACCCTGCAAATTATTTGCTGTTTCCAATCTCAAATCTCCACTATACCATGGTCAAAAGGTTTAAAGGGTGACAGGGGGCTATCAGCAGCTATAATGGAGATGCATTTGATGTCGTGTTGTTTCATATCTACCTTAACATAGAGACCCTTGCACACATACTAACAATAAAACATTTATATATCATGTTCATTAAGGTTGAGGTTTCCATCTTAACTAATGTTTTTAAAAGAAGCAATGTTTTGTCCATGATGGTGTGCTGGTGTACAAAATTTATTTTTTCTCGACACTAGCTCTTGTTATTGTCTCTGGCACTACAGCAAGTAGAAACCAGCCCAGGGTATGAGAAGCAAATGAGGCTGACAGACTAGCAAGAAGTCACTAAGAAACAAACCAGTGAGCCAGACTGTTTGTTGGTCAGTCAGTCTCAGAGTCAGGCAGGTAGACGGGGGGGCAGATTTGGCTTTTCTGAGTATGCTTCTGGTTAATGGCATCAGGTGCCGCTGTCTGCAATGATTAGTGCTGGGGCTGGAGTAATGGGCTCTGATAACAGTAATGGATCAGCCCACAAACACTTAGCTCAGTTTACTCTCTCTAATGCCCCTCACAGTCCAGCCCTCAACAGCTGCATGTCTGTCTGTTGACACAGCTAATGGAAGGTCTACATTTATGAAATAAATGGATCTGTTTTATCTTCTGTGGACAGTTGTCCTTCTGACTTCTTTTATCTTTTAGTGACATTTTTTTTTAATAATTATTGATTATTTGATTTCTTCATCCATCCATGCCTGTTTAGTTTCTTCCACTTTACTATTTTGTTCACTTTCTTAGCCGTGGAAATCGTGCCCCATAAATATTTTTAATAATCTCGGTTTCATAACATTTTTTCTCCTTATAATGACCTCTGCAGTAACTTATTTCTCGGAGAGCATTGTTTCACACCCAGGTCCCTCTTATATATCACTTCTTTCATTTTCCTGCTCCATCATGTCTGCTCCTGCTTCCACTTAGGGCTTCTTGAGCAGGTGGCCTGTGGCAAGTTGTTGCTGTGCTCTGTTTGCTGGTCTGCAGGAGGGCTGCCAACTTGTTTGAGGGAGTGTGACTAAGCGGCTAGTTTTTGATGTCCGTTTTTACACATGCACAAGAGCTTGCTTGTGGGGCCTATCTGTGCATATGCTTATTTTGTGTGACTGTTTGTGTGTCTGCATGTGCTTGTCTGTCCTGCTTTAACCTTTCAGTAATAGAGTAGGGAATAGGAGACGACTTTAGCCGGAGCAGGTGATTAAGAAAAATCCCTGCAAGATGTCGTTGGTGTGGCCGTCACCAGCCTCCTTTGGGTAAACAGAGAGGAATGAGAGACTGGTGGCTGCGGCGGAGGACAAGGACAGAGTGGTTTAGTACTTTGGGTGATTAATCAGATGTAGAAGAAACTTTTGAAAGTTAAAAAAAACAAAACAAAAAAAAAACAAGGTAATAAACTGTTAAATGACAGATTTAGTTTTAGAAATACAGCAGCAGTGACTTTACAGTATGGAGTTATAGTGACTACCTAAGAGGACTTGTGAAATGCCTAGACACAAGATTTGCTTTGCAAAAGTATTCCATGTTTTTGGAATGATGATGTTAAGGATAAAAAAAAAAAAAAAGTTGGAAAATATTGGCTTATAGCTCTATTCTGTGGCCAAGGTCAATGCCTTTTAGAGTCACCTCTCACTGCAACAACAGCTGTACCTCCTGAGCTTCTTCTGCACGTCAAATGAGTAAATATTCAGTGTCTATATTTTAGGAAATGGTCAACTGCAATGCTCAAGTGTTGATAAAGATGCTCAGTTGGATTTAGGTCTGGATTCTGACTGCTTTCCCCCCCCCGACACGTTAAAAAAATCATAACTAAAAAGGTTTTAATCAGGCAGAAAATTGTTTTACATAAGTTTTTTTTTTTTTTTTTTTTGCTCACAGCATTGCAGTATACTTTACAGTTTAGGAAAGATTGAAGTGCTGAATATTGCTTTGTCAGATAGTAGACACTTGGGATATTGTTTTAAGCTTATCCAGCTTTAAACCTTTCCAAAACTTTATCACAGTTCTGTCTGCTGTGTTTTTTGGTCTTCACTGTGTTATCGAACAAAAGCATTAAAGATTACTTCTAAGGGTAACTGGTTGCACCAGATTACATTTTTGAACACTGTGGGAAAAGGGGCAAGAAAGAAAGATCAATCTTCCAAAATGTGCAAAAAGCTAAGGCAGAACAAATGCTTACTGTAGGCAGAGCACTGAGCTGCACAGATACACACAAAAACGCAAAAGCACCTTCAGTATTGAGTAAAAGCTCCAAGCAAACATATGCATGTCCATCTGTTTCTGTGCATACCACATGTTTGTAGATACTACATTCAAGTGAGTTATCAAAAATAACACTTCTAACTGGTGACAGTAGTGGTGCAGTGACTTTTAAGGCTCTGGAGGGAGTTTCTTAGCGTTTAAAGAACCATTAATTTGAGTGTGAGCCATCTACTCCTGAGGCAAACTTCTAAATTTAAAGTTCATATTACGGAAATTAGGCATTGATTTTTTTGAGCTAGCCAGTTCATTTGTAGTTGAAATGCTTAACACACAAAAGCAAATCTTTTTGATTAATTAATTTTTGGTATTAACCTGGCGAAGCCGACTCCTCTGCTGACCCCATTGGCATCCCGGAGTATCCTTGTAGAGATTACGTGACCCAGAGGCTTCAGCATGTTCTCAAGCTCCTGTTCATCCATTGACACTGGGAGGTTTGAAATGTACAGGTTGGTGGGATCCTGTTCCTGTTGCTGCAGTGATAGAAAAGGAGAAGAAAGACAAAAAGGATAAGAAACAATTGTTAGAAATGGAATCACTTTAAGAATAGAATTTAAAAGGAAAACTCAATGAATGGGTAAAAGTATGACAAACTGCAACTGTACCCTGATTTAAACACATGCAATTTGGCCTCTGAGACAAAAGTTTATTTGATCAAATCCGGAATTGGATTTATAAATAATTCACCAACCCCTCCAAAGAGTATAGCCATTTTATAGAGCTATGGAAATGGGAAGTATAGTAACAGTTCAGCACGTAATAGCATCTTTCATTATGCACATATTTACAAGTGTAGGAAGGAGTTGTCTGTTTGCTCAATGATCAAGATTATATATCATATGATAGAAAAAGGTGTACTACATTATAGGACAATGGAAAATCAATCTATTTTTCAGAAGATGCTGCTTGCTAGATGTGCCTGCACAGCTGGTGGTGGGTTTAGCCTGAGGTAGTTGTGAGTTTCCCTCATGAAACAGCTTGAGATTGCCCAACCAGTCAATCATCCACTGAGCCAGGGAGTCACAATGTAACTTACTATACCATTTACCTTTCAAACCACTCAGTGCTTAAATTAAGCATGAAATGCCATCCTCACTGCTAATTATGGATTTATGATGTTGTAGGCTGTAAGCACATTAGCATAGCATCCTTCCTCCAGGTAGTAAGTGACTCATCCAAACAGGCAGCCAGCCAGAGCTTCTCTGTTTGTGAGATACATTGCTGAACCCTTCACTGAGCTGCAGTTGGGATCATCATGATTTAAATATGCTAGAGGCGAATGCATCACTACACACAGCCAACTATGGTGTGGTAACAAGCCAGTAAATATATAATTAGAGCAACAATTTGATGAGGTTTTAATGAGGTTTACAACCACTTTAGCAGCCAAATCCGGGATATGACCAATTTTAGCTTGAATTTGGGGTACTTGCTTGAAGGTGAATGCATTCATAATATGATAGTTAAAATACAAACAGATCAGAAATCTTCAGAACAAAATAACTATCTTTTGAATTAATGCACTTAATAAAAATGCTTATTTTTAACACTCTGCAAAGTGTTAATCAATACCTTCAAACATACTTTTTTATGTTATTTATAAAAAGGTTCAAGAGTCTTAAATGAACATAATGTTTTTATAAATACAATACTATTATTGTCTTTGATCTCGAAGGCACACAGTAATTAGATTATATATTATATTATAGTATTAAGTCCAACAACAGTGCTCCACTGTTCTTCTCCATTAGATTTGAATATATAATATATATTTTATTAAATGTTTGCTGCCACACTCTCTAATACTGCAAGTCTTTGAGTTCTTTTGGAAGAGACGCTCAATCTTTTTCTTATGTCACAAAGCAGAAATGTTTATTTAAGATCCTAATGTTAAGCAAAGTCTACAAATCTGTGCAGGTAGAAACTTTCCCAAACAACCAGCTGACATGTAGACATAACCCTAATAATTGTAACAGAGACTGTGACCAGAAAATGCTGCAATTCCCTAACTGCAAATATTTTATATATTTTTCCTAAACTATCTTAGTATCATGCCTACTGTGTGTGATGACTCAATAAACCGGGCTCCAGTGTCATCCAGTGAGTTTTTTTTTTTTGATTAAGTGAATTCATCTTAAACTTTCAAGCATTACCTAAGAATTGTAGCGGACTTGAACGCCAACACATTTTCAAATTAAATGAATGTTCTTCTGTCTATAACATCTTGAATAGAAGCAAGGATGTATGAGCTTCTGTTAGCGGATATTTAAACCATAGAGAAACAAAATGTCAAGGTTTAGTATTTGAAAAGTTTCAAAAACAATCAGCACAGCTACACAAAATAAAAAAGAAATCCTAAAATTAGTTAATGACGATTCATTTCCAAGAACTTTACAAATAATTATATTACCTTAAAAAAGGAACATTGTATAACAAGCCACAAAAATGTACATGACAACTATGAAAGATAAATTTAAACAATCTGCACAACAGTTTTGTTTGTTTTCCCGCAAAGAAAGGCTGCTTTAAAAACTGTTGATTTAGTTCTAAAGAGGTTATTTCATACGCAACTTAAGCTCGGTAAACAGCAGCTTCAGCAAGATTTCAATTCAGGGATCCGTCATCTTCACAGCTGGGGGTTGTGGAAAAATGTCATGCAGCATGACTGTCATTTGTGGAAAGACAAAATCCTTAAAGACTGAATGATTCACTGCAGGCAGTCATGTCTCACTCAATCTCTTTCTGCATCCCACTGATTATCAAGAAGTTAAAGAAGGAAGGGAGGAAGTGTCTCCACCAATGTCCTGCCTCTATACTTCCATCTGTTAGAAGAGAGGATTGGTCTCTGCCCTGATTAATTAGCTTCCTTATCTGACAAGACATGTTTGATCTGATTAAAACCTTCAAAACAAGGCTGGTGCCTGAGATCCCACCATCTTATCTTTTTACCCATGAACTGAATTATATAACAAACCCCTTCCTCTGCAGGTCTACATCTTGACGCCTTAGAGCTTGAGAGAAACAGAAAAAAAAGAACTCATGATGCAGGATCTCACGTATCAATTAGACTTAATTAAATCTGCATGTGAAAAAATCTACTGTACATGTGTCACTACCTACAAAGTCCCTTGAGAGTGTGTAGGTTTTTATCTGCTTGTATTTGAATCTTAATGGTCGCGTGAGGCAATGTTTTTCAGGATTATGTCAGATAGGCTTCATATCTAAAAGGAGAAAGTAGGTCTGGATCAAAGTGTTAACTGACTTACTGACTCATTCGTTGGGCTAAGCCTATGATAAGTAAATGTGTGTGCAGTTAGTGTAGTGCTTGAAAGCATCGGAATGTGAAGCGGTAATTTGGGTGCGTGGGCTAATTGTACAGAGGCTCCGTTTGCGCAGGTATTATCGCAGGGAGGCCTCCTTTAAGCACGGCTGCCTCACTAACTTTTCCTCTTTGATGACGTTCCGCACCACAAAGCTCTAAATACCCAGATGAGAAGGTTAGCAGAGAGGAGTGGAAATAGGAGTGTTTTGACGGTGAGGTGAGATGGGCTGCCCATTCCACAAGGAGATTTAATTTCCTTTAATGTCAGCTCTTGCACATGCACTGCTGTCAGGCTATGAATGAAATGGTAATTGAGGTGTGAGTGTGTGCGCTGGTGTGTACTTGATTTAAATGTGATTGTGTATGGGGCTTTTGTTCCATTAAATGTTCAGTTTATACTGTACCTATCTGTGTGTGTGTCAGCATGTATAGTTTTAAAAGCCTCCCTTCTTGCATGTGTCCATCCTTGCCATTGACCAGTGTTGTATAAGGTTAATGGAAAGGCTCCAGGCTGCAATGAGGCTTTGATGGGTATAATTCCTTCACCTTGCCACCAGGAGGAGAAGAGGAATCAAACTGTGTGTATGTGACAGGATGGGGGGGGGGTGAACGACGTGTCATTTCCTGCTGACGGATGGCTCCCTTGCCAGACCTGACAGCCCTGTAGCAGTTATTTCATTTCCACTCCCTTGCTCTGTTTACCTCACTGTAATTTCGGAGAACATTACCATGCTGCATTGAGGGGAAGGGGGAGTATTAGTGGAAAATAATAGAAAACAGAAAAAAAAGTGGGATGATTTTCCGTCTGATTATGAGTAGGAGGTTAAAAAAATAATAAAAGGTAGAAAAAAGAATGAGAGATTGAGGGAGCTGACATGACAGGCAGATATAACGCATTAAAAGAAGCCCTTGATGCCTTTTATAATGCTTGAGGAAAAAGAGACATCAAGCTTTAGAACTCTCTTGCTGTGCCTATGGGGCTCTCAAGGCGATATCACTTTAACTGATAAAAGTTAGAGACAGAGATGCATGTCTTGACCTGGGGCTCTGCATGCAACACTGTACAGAGTAGAGGAGCTGACCTCACTCTCCTGCCAAAACATCTGTCTTACTGCATTACATTTATTTAACTTCTTTAAAAATTCTCTTTGCATCTCATACAGTAACTTCAATAAATATTACAGTGATTTAAAAATATAGAACAACACTCATGCTCATAGTCTTTGGCTTATCTGAGACCGGGTTGTGAGGGCAATAGTCTCAGCAGAGACTCCCAGAATTCCCTCATCCCAGATGTGAGTTGGGGAAAGCCTGAGGCACTCCCAGGTCATCTGAGAGATGTAGTGTCCCTATAGTGTGTCCTGGGTAGTCCCCCGGGCGTCCTCCTTGGTAGGACGTGCCTGGAACCCCTCCCCAGGGAGGCTTCCTGAGCGCAGGTGGAAAAAAAAAAAGGCCCAACCAACCGCAAAAAGCTAATTTCAGCCCTTGTTTTCTTTTTTTGCCCCTTCTCGAACTGCCATCTCAGCATGGTGAAGAGGTTTCAGTGCCAAGAAAGGGCGACAGTAGCGTCGGATGTAGGAGTTTGCCATGAAATCGAAGGATTGACGGTTCAAGCCCCGGCTCCGACTTTCAGTGTCGTTGTGTCCTTGGGCAAGACACTTCACCTGCATTGTCTACTGATGGTGGTCAGAGGGCCCGGTAGCGCCAGTGTACGACAGCCCCGCTTCTGTCAGTGAGCCCCAGGGCAGCTGTGGCTACAATGTAGCTTGCCACCATCAGTGTGTGAGTGTGTGTGTAAATGACTGAATGTAGTGTAAAGCGCTTTGGTCAAGTCGCCTAACTTGAAAAAGCGCTATATAAGTACAGGCCATTTACCATTTACCAAGATGGTTCCAGAGGCTATGTTGTTGTGGGCTTAAATGCCCCTCATAGGATCCCTCAAGGCATAAAGATTCTGGGTGACGGGTCAGACAAGGAATGGTTAAAGAGCCTAAAAGGTGGATGACTTTCAGTTGCAGACTGCTTGAAAGTGAAACCACTGTCATCACCTACTTACTTAATAATTTGACGCACGGTTATCTGATCACTTGCTGGTACAGCATTGGAATCCCACTCTCAGACAGCCAGCTGATCATTGAATATAAAAATAAAACAAGATAATCATATCCTGGCAAAACTAACCTGATTGTCAAGAAGGGAGACTTTTACTTCACAAGCAATGATCTTTAATCAATGAGCCTTTTAAAAGAATCACACATTCTTCACATCTTTCACAGGACTTGATCTTCGAAAACAATGACATACTTAGATCAATGCATGGTACTAATTCTAAGAAGAATCTGATTTCATCTTATGTAAATTGAAATTATTTTGCCGTTTTGAATGAGAAATGCAGTTAAAATATTGATTGACTGGTTGATTGTTGACTGGCTGACTACAATTTAAACTATTTATGGGGGTCAAGTTTAGAAACCGAGCCTATATAAAGTTTCTCAATCTGCACCATTATTAACTCAGTTAAAGCTTTTATTTGTACAACTATTTTTAAAACTCATATTATTTTGCTTCTACCACATAGGACTGCAATGCACTACATAAAAGTATTTGTAATGTGACAAGAACTGAAACAGCTGAAGGTATATAAATAATTTATCAAAGCAATCTACCGTCGTTTTGTTCTTACTTGCAAAGCTTTATCTTAAGCTACTTCTTCCCCATTTCTTTATATCAATTCACACAACTTTTACCAAACCTTTCTAGTAGTGCTTTTTCTCTAACTCAGCCTTTTATCCGTGCTTCTGTCTCCTGTCCTTCTCTATGCATTCAGCTTGCTCAAGAGATTAGAGCTGTATGTGTAATTGACACTACAGGGGATGCTCGCTGCTTCTTTTGTGTGCAAACACACATTCGGCCAGTCTGTGAGTGCCGTTGTGTATCAGGCTGTCAATTCTTGGGATAACAACGTACTAGTCACTACCCTTAGGTATATTATATCAAGCTACATCATATATAGTTGCTTTTGCCCGCACAGAACTAGGGAAGAAAGCCATTAGCTACGCAGCTCCTTGTGCGTGGAATTTTTTACAGAGAAACTGGAAATTGACTGAGTTTTTATCTTTAAATGCTTTTAAGTTGAAAGTGAAAGAATTTGCAGCCTCAATCTGTAATTGTTTTACTTGATATGTTTTTTTATTTTCTATGTACCTGTCATTTATTTTAATGCATCTATGTTTAATGCATCTTATGTAACTTTGCTGCCTCTTGGCCAGGACTCTCTTGAAAAAGAGGTTTTTAATCTCAATGGGATTTTGTCCTGGTTAAATAAAGGTTAAATAAAAAATAAAATAGCATTCTACATCCCAGCTTGAATGGGAGTAATAAATCAATATTAATCTAATATATGTATAATCTCCCGGTAAAATTGCACCACAGCAACCAGGCGGTAGTCTTAACACCTAAACCACAGGAGGTTTTATTGCTTTTTTCCTAAATCAAGACAGGACTGCATAAAGTTAAGCTTGATATACAAATTATGCTAAAACATCACATATATATTTATGCAGGCACATAAAAAAAAAGAAAAAAAAAAGAAAACTACGATGTGTAAAAATACTTTTTTATTAAAAAAGGTGTTTAATCTATGCTACATTGCTAAAGATTTTTTAAAATAGAAAATATTCCAGATTTTTCATTCTGGGCTTAAAAGTCTGCTTTACAGAGGAAGAGCTGTTCATGCATTTTACTTTTAAAATCTGAAAAATATTACTTAAATAAACATCATGATCAAATACATGCACACAGAAGAAAACCAACACAACTTAGCATTTGTGCCATTACCCAAATCATTCCAAATATATTCAGGAAAATTACAACGTTAATGTACATGCTGCCAATGCAAGTTATGCTTCTGTTAATGAGCAGCAAACAACTTTTCTCATCTGTAAGCATTTTCTTTTTGTTACACCAAACTTTAAATACCTTTTTAAATCTTGAAAAATAAGTACTCTGGTCTATAATACTTTTTGTTTTACGATCAAAATTGATATAGCACCATGTGAACTTATCCAAGCATGGTTGTCTCAGCACACTAAAAACAATCTGATAAATAAATTATCTACCTTTAAAAAATATGTGGAGAAAGAACCCTCAAAGTAATTTGTTTTTCTAAAAATGTACAAATAAAATACTGATTTTTAAATTTCCAGTTTAAGCACTTTAAAGCCCTAATTAACAACATGACAGCAATTTATCTTCCATCATAATTTGCAAGTTTGGATATAGGGAGAGGTATCTTTGATCATTTTTGTTTGTACATCTACAGTACAGTATTTTAGTTCAGCTCACAAATTTCTTACTGAAGTTAGTTCTGGGGAATAAGATGTCACTGGCAGATAGTCTGTTTTCTGTTTGGTCTAACATTTGTGTGTTGTTTGGGATTACTATCCTGCTGAATGACACGATTACATATCTCCAGCTGTCTGGGGGAGTGCATTAACACTTAACCTATATTTTCAAAGTACAATAAAGAGTTTAGTAGTTTTCAAAGTACAATAAAGATTCATAGTTCTTTTTCTTTTTAAATAAGCACAGAGCATTGAAGATCCTACTCCATATTTAAACATAGACTGTGTTTTACATCCATTCACCACTCGTCTTATTTAAGACCAAATGGAGGTCTTTGTTGCTAAGAAGCTTAATTATTGTATGTCTTAAGCACACATTTCCAGTAAAAGTCCCAGCAAGGCTTTACAAACTCAACAGGTTTATATTTATGATGATAGAAAAGATAAAGTTGCCTTCTGGAGAAAAAATTATAATAATAAACATCTAGTTAATATGACATTCCCGTTTTGTCTAGGAAACAAAAGCATTGCATTATAGAAACAGAAACTCTTTAATCACTCTAAATTATTAAAAGGGAAACACATTTAAGAATGCTTAAGTCAAATGTATTTTATAGGAATTAATAGGTTTTGTTTATAGATGTTCGAGGTCGGCCAGTTTGTCAGTATAGTTCTGTTTCTCTGAATGTGACTAACTAGATGTGCTCTCTTCATCCTCTGACATGGGAGCTGGCTCGAAGCTTGTCTGGCTGGCTGTGTGGATGGGGCCGCTTGTAGAGCTGGTTTAAAGTTGTCTTTTGTATCTCTGCTTCTTTCTGTCTGTCTGCT
This sequence comes from Cyprinodon variegatus, assembly GCF_000732505.1. Lineage (NCBI taxonomy): Eukaryota > Metazoa > Chordata > Actinopteri > Cyprinodontiformes > Cyprinodontidae > Cyprinodon > Cyprinodon variegatus. Next base: position 1,220,485 of record NW_015150597.1, read on the forward strand.
TCTGTTTCCTTGAACCCCAGTCATCCTCGGCAGATGGCAGCTCACACTGAGTCTGGTTCTGCTGGAGGTTTCTTCCTATTAAAAGGGAGTTTTTCCTCTCCACTGTCCCCATAAGCATGCTTTGTGTGAGGGATTGCCTTCAAGTCAATGAGTCGATGCAATCAACTGGTTTTCCATAGATAGAAAACTATGAATCAGTTTGACTGTATGATCTTGTTAAATTGTAAAGTGCCTTGAGGGGAAATTTGTTGTGCGTAATATAAATATAAATAAACTGAATTGAACTGAAACTGAATATAGTATTCCTGTCTTTAAATGTTTCAGGTAGTTGAAAATAAAGACCCGTCACATTTCTGATACTTATGAAAAAATAGAGCAACATTGCATAATTTGCGCAGTTACTCAGCCTGTGAAATCAGCGGTGTGTCAAAAAAATCAATCATTTCCTTTAATTTTTCCTATTCCGGATATAAAACAAATTCTGTCATCCATTAATCTGTCTCTGTGAGATACTAAACTGATCGATCAAATTGGTTACACATGAGAATCCTGTCATGATCAATCAACCTTTGAAGCAGCCACATGATTAATCACTTACAAACAGATGGAGTATACCGAAACACCCATAACTTAACTCATTGTTTTTACGGCCAAATGCAGATTAAAGCCTTTCATGTGGAACAACACTGTTCAAATCAAATGCCTTTAAAAGAGACAAAGGATGAGAAAGTCTGAATCTGAAAGCTCACCTTGCTCATGCAGCTTTCCGTTTGGCTAGTATTCACTGATACCCGATTAAATAAAAGTCTAACAAATTACCATATATTGTAGCAGAGCAAACCTTAATATATCACATCATTCAGCCACAGAATTCTTCCCTTGAGTGCAATCCAAGCCAATGACAACTCTGCGTGTCCTAGCACACTAAGGCACTAAGGTATTTAGTCTGGTTTTAAGGCCTACAACCTATTCTCACACATTTTCACAAGGAGTCTGTGCAGAACAATATGCTTTACATACAAAGTCACACATGCAGAGACACACAAGTTTCTACACAAACATGAAAGCGCTGTCAATCTTTGTCTTATTAAGTAAGAGTTATGGAAAAAGGCTGTTCCATCTTTACTATGGAACATTGTAGATGCTGTGTAAGGAACAAAATTGGGTGTTGTATTATTGAGCTTTTGAGTATGTTAACATAGGGGTGGTGCTTTACTTCACTTATTCTCTCAGCTAGGTCCTCTCTACTGTGGCTCTAACTGTGCTTGTATTTGCGATCTTGTCCTTTCGGTCATTACCCAGATCTCATGACCATACAGTAGGTGAGAGGTTGGGAACGTAGATCGATCGGTAAATCGAGAGCTTTGCCCCCAGTTTCAGCTTTGTTTTTACCACAACAGTCCGATACAGCGACCGCATCACTGCCGACGCTGCACCAATCCGTCTATTGATCTCACGCTCATGGCAGTTATCTTTTGCTATTTTCTATATTTATGCTGCTATATGTTAAGGCTGCTGGATGTCATAGGGCCCACAATCCCTTATTCTGCATTCTATCTCTATTCTAGGTATTCTGGTTTTTGCTGTCACAGTAGGTCTATTTGGTCTGTTCCTGTTTGGATGTGACTCCAGCTGTGACTCCATCCTGGATAGAAATATCAGCCGTGCTGCTGTCATCAACATTTCTGTTTTTTTTTCCTTAAATCTAAAAAAATAATAAGCTGTAAATAACAAATTTCTCAGTTTTACCACAAAGCTACTAGGATCTGGCAATCCTTGAGCTCCATCTTAACCTACTATGTTAATGGTATAATGAAGAGCATGCAAGAGCCAATTTCTCCTTGTGCACGCTGTGTTTAAAAGTTGCTGTTTGCATCACTCATAGAAGCTTATTTCCAAAAGGAGATTTACAAATTTTCCGCTATGTCAGACTCGCCACAAGTAAGTGAAAATCGGGGAAAAGCACGTTGGACGGCCTTACATAAACAATTTACCAGAATGATTGACAATTAGATGGACCATTTATTTTGATCATCCACCGGGAAAAAGAAAAACCTCCACTATACCTTTAATGTTGCAGAATCATTTTGTGTTGATATTAATAGAGCAATTAAAATAAATGTTTATATATTTTAGATCTTTGGGAAATATATACAACAATTATTTATATGGTATTTTTGTTTGGGTTAAATTAATACTTCTATTCTGCACAACTCCAGGAATTCTGTAGATGTATTAAGTTTTTAATCCTCTCAAATAATTGAATTATTATATGAATTTTAAACATTATTATTATGTTTAAATAGGCCTGTTACTTTTCTTCACTTTTCACAGTGATGTGAAAGGTTTCTTCTCTAACACATACTATTGTATTTAATAAGACTTTACGATTAAAGATAACACAATAAAAATAAAGCCACATACCTAATATAAAGCATGAAACAGAGTGCTGTCTTTTAAGTAAATTACATTTTTATCCAACTGATCCCTTATTTTATTATCAGCCATTGAATGACCAATGTCCCACCCAAATACTTGTATCAAGTAGCACTTTCATTAATTTGTAGCAAAAGTAAAACCTCACACTGAGCTTCAAAATATAATTTTAGAATAAAACCTGTAAAACATGGAAATTATATAAAGTATTAATTATAATCAAACTGTTAGTTATAACTGATGTACCAATAACTAATTAAAAAAAACAGACATGCAATAACTGTTTTGTAAAGATGAAATATAATGATAAAATCTGGTACCCAATAATAAACTGCATAGTCTCAACTCTTGTTGTATAATATATGCATTTCACACTTTTACACATTAGAAAAATCTGAACGACCCAAGGTGCATCCTTTCAAATTTTCTTAGCATCCTGGAATTCCTATATCAAACCTAATTTTCACTCTTTTGCAGATGTGTGATGAATTGATAACACCTTTACTTTGCAAAACAGACATAAAACCACTAAATTATGTCTGCCATCAGTGTCACGGCTCATACATTTTGAAGCTGGGTTAATATGAATTTAAATGGGTCGATACGGGCTTCGCCCGCTTAATCACGACCCTGTGATTTGATTTTGTATCTCCCTCGGTGAGCTAATATTCCAGAGATTAAAATTTCATGTGGAGCTTATTTCAGAAATTCATTATTAACGTGGAAGATGGGTATTGCACCCTTAGCAGCGCGCTTCTCCCAAAAAGAAGACCAAACTAATGCACACATAAGTGTGCCATAAGACCAGCATGCAAAGATGTGTTTTTGCTAAACTCCCTGAAGACTTTAAGGCAAATGTCTCCATATGTTGTAGAAAAGAGGATTTTCCATAAACATAGTTTGCCCTTGCCAGTGCTCCCTGAGCTCAGAGGTAGACAACATTTACAAATGTCTTCCTGGCTCCAAAATATATTTTCATCACCATAACTTTCGTATTTTTACATTGTGGTGCTTGCAACAAGAGCTTATTGTGTTGTCGCCAGGGTAAATGCATTTTTCCGTCCTATGCATCATTCATGATATTGCCTTTCTGGAATTGAATTCCTCATGGCTGACAACATGTAAAGGTGGAGGGTGTGGGGAAGGATTTTGTTTTTAGGAAAGGGTTGCAGAGTAAAGAATGTGTTTGTGTGGGAGAGTTAAAAGCAACTGCTTTGATTTCCAGTGCTGACCAATGTGAAGAACCCAGATGCAGGAAATATACAAGTTGTGCAAATTATGGATTGTCATTTGAGTTTGCAGCAGAGCTTTTCATTTCATCCTACTTTGGCTGTGGGCATCAGATGTTTTTCATACATGTTATTTCACATGTCCTCTGTTTTGAACTACTGTTACATATTGAGTAATTCACATCTTCTTACTGAGAACACATATTTGATAACAGTTGATTTACTCTTGGCTGAGAGGAAATGGAATACACACTGAACAAATGACATTCTGCAAAATTTAGATACTAGGCTGCTACCAATTAGTGATTAGAATTCAACGAAAATATTATAATGAAGACAATATAATACCGGAATTTTTTATTTTATTTTACTATATATTAAAGTTGCATTTCTTGAAATTGATATTCAACTTCAGAGAAGGACTCAACATTGACATAGTGCCTGAATTGAAAAATTAAAAAAGCTATCAATTGCCATTTGGGAAATTTCTGGTTATTTCATAATAAATCAGCATAAAATGTGAATGGACTGATACATTTCATTTAGTTTAATGAAACAAAAATGCAAAACTAAGAATGAAATAAAAAAAAAAAATACATTAGCAAAATTGTTTAAATCTGTGATCTTCATACTATAAAATCCAATGTTTAGTTGTTAATCAAACATAGCAATTGTGGTGATGAAAACCATCTTAAGAGTCCATTTTCGACAGCTTCTTGACCTAACATAATGCTTTGAGTTCTGAACATAAAGAAAAAAAAGCTCCCTAACCTATTCTAATTATTTAAAACCCAAAAATGCTCCACATCACCCTGGAAAAATTGCTTAAAAAAACCCATGTGGTCCAACAGACCAAATTCTCATATTTATTTCAGAAGAGATGTCATTTAGCACATGGTTCCCCGAGAGTCATATGCATTCCCCAGAGTTGCTCTCAGTTGGTTATTTCACATCATAAAAATTGTCATGCGTTTTAATGCTACAGTAAATGGGACAAATGGGCCATAGCAGTGGTTGTTAAGTGGCTTCAGAGATTTATACGTATCTCTGTGAAGAATGGGTTTTTCAGAAGACATGCTAGGTTAGAGGTTACAATTTGAAAGGTTCATGCTAATGCAAAGTTCAATCCAAGGATTACAATACGTATCAAGTTATATTAACAGTAAAAAAAAACTCCAAAGTAGCATGGTGCCAGAGGTGCATGAGATTTGCCCTGAAATCTATGGATATTTGGCTGCAAGTAGACATGTAGGACTGGAACACACCTGCAGCACACTTTTGTCTTAAAAAAAGGAGGCCAGAGTATGAATTCAAACTATTGTACAGATAACCATAAGCCACTGGCAAGGAAGTTACTGCCTTGTGGTTACCTTAATAGTAAATGAATTGCATTCATGAACAAGTTCCCGAGGTCTAGTCCTTGACAGAATGTTGTCTGGTTTAAGAAACTCAGGGTCTAATCTAGGGTTATATTGGCTGCTTAAAGCCTTGACATTAAAGGCAGAAGACGGACACTTTCTCTATGAGAGCCTTTCACATTTGATGCACTAAAATGCATGGAATGAGCACCTATAATATATATTAGGCCATCTGAGAATTTCTCCAGCAAGATCAGGCATTTCTTGTTTTAAGGTAACAACAGGCTGTTCCTGGTCAGACCAGACCCAGCTGTCCCTCATCAGTTTTATGCCTCGTTTCCAGGCAGTTGTTAACACCTTCAGTCAAGAAAAGTAGTGATAACCAATGTCAAATGTGAAACCTACTAATAGGACTATGTACTATGTACTGTCTGGCCAAGGAATGCCTTTGGATCCCCAATTTTAAGCTGCAGAGTGTCACTAGATACAAGGATGTTTGGATTTTCCTTCTGGATACCTTCCTCCCATGACCCACTCTCCAATGAGTGGTAGACAGGCAAAGGAATGGATCAAGAATTTCCACTCAAGCCTCTTGTAAAGATACACCATTGCACAGAATGACACATGTTCCCAGTTCCCTCTCAGCTGTGTTTAATAGCAGTCACATCCAATATGTTTGTTGTTAAGATGACCGCCAGGATGTGTGAGCCTTTAAGCACCGTGGTACACCATCATCAAAAACCCGGAGAGTGACAATCGCTTTGTTTCCCTCTGCGCTCCAACACCTGCTCTCCAAATGGAGGCACAATGCAATTTTCACTTATGAATCTACTGCAAAGCAAATAGCATATGCTGTTTTCCTACTGCACAAACACATCCTGGATAACTACCACAGGTCATGGACTCATTTGTCATTTCTTAATGTGACACTGCTCACCAGGGAACACTCAACTGGCACGTGAAACGGCAGAATAAGGCTGAATATCATATGTCTAACTGTGACGGAAATATATATATTTTTAGTTTTCTAACGTCTATACAAGGAAACGAACGCACGGCCGAGGAGAGAACCGTGGAAATATTGAAATATTTATTACACAATTATTTCTCAATGGAAAACAGCAACAACAAAAGTAATAAAAAAGCAATAATGGAAGTGTTGTGCAGGCGGAAAGCCACTCTGAACAAATCAACATTTATGTGAAATCAGTCAGGTTAGGCAGTGGAGCTGATTTTCAATTACAAGAGTGATGTAGAGTATTAGTTTCATTTCAATCAGAAAACAGGTTTTATAAGCTCTTACGTGCATGTACATTCATTTCTTATTTTATGCTTTATATTTTAGACAAACAGTTCCATAACTTGAGTGAAACATAAAAGAACACAAACACCCTTTTTAATATGTAAATATACTATAAAAATCTATAAAAAAATTATTCTGTAACATGTTCTACTATATAACTATTAGCTATACATCTGTACGTACAAGAAACCTTTTCCAATTGTGGATATGATGAGCATATTAATGTTCTTTATAAAAACAGAAAAATATTAAGCATACTATCAAAGGAGAAAATCTCACAATGACTTTATAAATACTTATGACAAAAACTAGATACACCTTTTATTGTTTGTATCAGAATTAAGAGATAAAGTAGCAGAAAGGTGCTGCTGATCATACAGGGCTGATTGACTGAACATATTCAGCAGGTGTGACCATCGTACCTCTACAAGTTCAGGAAGTTTGCAGGTCTTGAGCATAAAGGTGGGGGTGAAAACTATGCCAGGTTGGTAGTTTGACAGCAATAATTAAAAAGAAGGTGTTGCTATATACCAGTGTGGAAAGAAGAAACCTAGCTCCTGTATATGAAAGACATCATTAAACATGAAACACTAATGCTCGATAGTGTATTCATTCCAGTCACTTGCTAAAAGCTTTCCGGACAAATTTATCACAGGGTTAGACAGGCCTGTTAAATATACAAAGGGTAATGTTAGGCTTTTCTTGTAGCCATGTGACCTATGACATCTTAAATCGTTAATTTAACTAAGAACTCTTCTATACCTTAATACTCCAGAGTAAAATGTGATGCATTATATCAGTACAGAATAATGATCACAAAAACACCAGCATAGAACTGTAATGGCAAAATAACAAAAAACAAAAGCAAGAAAAACAAAACAAAAAAAAAAAAAGCAAGGAGTTGTGATGGAATGTGGTAGAATCCCGAGAAAGCTGTGCAGAAATTTATTTCCGCTAATAGCAATGAACTCAGGCAATAATGGAAAGAACATTGTAAGAAATGTTCTCCAATGATGGGAAATGATTAAATCAAATTATTGCTGCTAAAGGTGTTTTTATAAGCTGTCTAAATGTTGAGTCTACTTTGTTTTTCCTATGGCTACAGGAACCATCATGAAAACCTTCTTTAAGCTTTGACTGTACATCATAAATACGTATGCTTCTTATGCATAAAACAACTGCCTCTCTGGCCAATGGAGAACACTTGAATTTACATACCAGCTTCCGAATAAATGTATATATCATGACTTTAACAAAACATGACACGTTTTCATCTTGGACATAGGTTAATATGCTTAAAACAGTTTAATGTATGCAACTGGATGTGAAGTGTTCTCTTCTAGTAAAATTCACGTCAATTAAAGCAAAACTCCATAGACCCTAACACTTAGTATTGTCAGAATGAAAATTATAAATAGTTCAGATATACTGCAGGTTGCGTAAAACTGCGTTGGGTAAAAGGGTGCAAAAGCGATCATCCCTTCTTTTCTAGAGTGAAGGTGATAAGAACTGCCTGGAAGGCAGAAATGACTATTCAGTTGAAAGCTTTATAATTTTAGCTTTAAAAAGTGCCACAAAAATATGGGAAAAGATACAAAAATAAATGTATTACTCACGGCTTCACTCTGTTATGTCATCCATTGTATTCAACACAACTGGTATAGAGTTCGTTTGAGCTTGCAGAGAATTCAGAGTTGTGCACTAGTGAGACTGTTAATACCATCTCATGACCTACATAAACAGGACAACTACTTGTTACAGTCTAATTATCTCACTAAATGGCCTAGAAGTGTGGCGGTACAACAAGAGATAATGTGTTTGTTAAAAAAGTAATGATATGTTGAAGGAACACTAACAACATTTGTACATTATCAAGGAGCATTAAGTGAAATCTTAATTTCTGGGTTTTATTTAAAACAATAACATCTACACTGCTTGTGGAATAAGAAAAAAATTAGTTCAACAGATCTAAAAATATAGACATAACACTAATAATGAAAACAGGTATCATTGATAAATTGCTTCATTGAACATGGTTTGTATTAACAAGGTCATAAAGTGACATTGTGCTGCTATAAATAAATAAAAATAGTCAGACCAAAAAAATTTGAGCTTTTGTAATTTTGTAAGCTAATGCTATTTTGCCAGAGATTAGTGCATGCAATTTTAGCCCTTCCACTGGGCCAGATTAATTTGTTTTGATCTGATCTGAATCTATGGCATTTTTCACCAACAATTATGAACTAAACAGGAATTGTGCCCCGATTCTTAATGGATAACATTTGTCTAGACTGATTAGATTAATGTAAAAAGAAAGCTTGACAACTTACATCCATATACTGTATTCTTTATGTTTTATTGAAAACTTATCTAATTCAAATTTTAGATCAAAGAAAAATCTGAAAGTTTTACCAATAGACGTTGAAAAATTTATTTTGGAATACATTCCCCTACTTTGGGGAAACAAAGAAAAGACATGTATCTTGCAATCTCCTGACAAAACTAAACTTAAAAAGAGTTTCCTTGTATCTGATTCATTCTGTTGTGGAAAACAGAAAGAAAAAGTTAGCTTTTAACCTTTATATTTCCTAAGGTTTTATAATGTTTAACCTAAGTTATAAGGATTCTCTGTGGAGGGTATAAAGAGTCACATTGGGATTTTGGAGCTGCAGATTCACATTAAGTAACAGAACAAGGGTGCAGAACAAAAACCCTTCTATCAAACACCACATTTAAAAAGTTAGGGAATAAGTCCCCAGTTATAAAAAATTTTAAAAAAGTTACGTAAAGTTAGGGGAAATTTCCTTTTGTTAACACAAAAATAAAGTTTAGTTAATTAGGCTAATGAGAAATTATGTCAAGTTCAAAGTGATTCATAAACCATCTCTGATGAGCTTGTTTTGCATGAACAGACAATAAAGGCCAATTATCTCTCAGATAAACTTAAAGATGAACAAATTGAAATGTTAAAACAAGAGTGGAAGTCCAGTGTTTCATAATGACATCAACCATATTGATATCAATGGACATGGACAACTAAGACATGTTCACATGAAAACATGCCAGTTAGAGAAATCTAAGTCAGGATAGGAAATAATAACACTAGAATAAGTTCAAATAAACACTGTTTATCTAATATACATCTACATATCTTCAGATCAATTATTACATGTGTTCTCATTTGAGAATTTCCATAATTACACCGTCATTATTATTGTTACTCAGAGAATATCATCATAGTAAATGGCAATGTTATTGCTGTCCCCAAGTTGATTTTGCCTTCATTAAATGTGTTTGACTATTTCAAATTCAGTTAATAGACACGGAAAACAAATCAATAAGCAGTCAAGAGGCAATGCTAAGCTCCACTGCACAAGGCTGTACAACAAACAGCAATGTTAACTTAGAATCACAAACCTTTCTCATAAAGCCTGTATCAAATCATTTTCTGCTCATCAGTGTGTTGCCTGTGCAACATCTAATGAGTTCTCAGTTTCAGAGCACAGCATATCATGGTTGATGTCAGAGCTGTGAATTAAAACTTTAATTTTAGCATGATCAGGGGACTCAAGGCTAATGTTTCTGCAAGTCTTATTTATTCACATAGAGTACACAAGCATGTCAGCTTTTCTCCTTAAAATAGTCCCGAATGAAACACAACATGACAATAGAGACAGAGTAACAGAGTAAACAGAGTAATAACTGAATGAGCGATTTGGTTAACAAATGTAGCTAAATCTTAAGGGGGAATACATGATCATAAATGAAGGTATATACAGTACTTTGTTATTAATTAGGCTGTTTTTTTATATTTATCATACAAACTGGACCAAAAACTGGACCACTCAGTTTCAACCGACAGGTCTTTATTAAGGTTAAAGTATGCTCTTTGCAACACCATCATTCTATTAATACTACATTTTTGAGTGTTGTGAGATTGTATCTTAGGAATACTGTGTTGAGTATGAGCATGTGTATGCAAAACAACCAAATCCTCATTCATCTGCCACCATGCTTAGCAGCTGAGGTAAAATGTTCAAGCTGGGGTACTGTGCGAGGTTTTCACCAAACATGGCACTGTGCATTATTACCAAATGTCTATATTTGTATCTTATCTGTCAGTTAGACATCAATCAACATGTATCATCACTGTTTGAGATGTTGTTTTGCAAACCTTTGTTGTGCTCACATGTTATCTGCTAAGGGCAGAAGTATTGCAAGACATGTTCCACTTTTTTTCTGTCTCTCTTTTTTTGTAACTCATTAACAAAACCGAAGCATATAGAGTCTGAAATGTATTTGATTCCTTTTTTTTTGCAATCGATCTGAGCTTAGTGTGTTCTTTGAATGAATATAATGGCATGTTGACATCTGATAAACTTGGCTGCTATTTGCTTGTTTCCAATTGTGGCACATTGTTCTCTCTGGAGGTCAAGCCATGCATGGACAGTTTCTTGTTTGAAATATTCCGAAATACTTTAGTTTAAGTCCTCAGAATAATCCCACGTAATCAACTCTTCAAAGATCTTGTTTAGATGGAAATGTTTTTTTTTCTTTGCTCATATAATGAGTTTTGCACATGTTTGCTCTTATTACTCTTACCGTTAATGGGAAAACAACATTTGCGTCTTTAAGGTCAATACACTGTATCTTCTCAAATAGTTGATGAGCAAACTGCCAATTACTTTCCTTCTAAAAAAACAATGAACACAGCAAGAGTGTATAATGTTTTTTCCTAGGAATATCCTCTTACAAAGAAAGAAATGTTCTATTTGAACAGGTCTTAAAAACCGGGAGGTCTAGTGGTCTCATGTCTCCACGTGGGCAGTCAGCTGTAAAAATATTCAACATTACCTAGAGCACTGTTAGCTCAGTCTTGTAAAAATATGCTTGTAAGATGTTCAAAGTTTGCTATCGAGACTTGCAGATGTCAAACATTACTTCATATATTAATAAGAGATGTGTTAGACAGCGTTCTTTCACAAGCAAAAGCAGGGGGATTACTGTTCATCACTTTGCAGTGTGAATAAAACCACACCTTGTCCTTAAATTAGTCTGACCTTGTAAAGAATGTGTGGTGTGATTACATGGTCTGTCACTATCATGCGTTTCCTGCGATTATCTTTGAGCAGCGAGTCTTCCCAGCTGTTGCAGTGATGTTGCAAGCACTTCTTGTTGTTAGTTACTGTTGTTGTTGTTGCCACCGGAGTAGCCTCAAGGCTCCCTGGCTATACTTGCATTCCTGCTCTCTTAAGTGTGAAGGCTTGCCATGTCCTCGCTTTGAGTCGGCTACTCCATTTTTCTGTGTCTCTCTCTCTGTTCTTGCTCTCCTCCTGCTCACAGCCCGAGCTGGTATAATTAGAGTAATTGGAATCAGATGATGCTGGCTTAATTGGAAAGGAATGCAGACAGGGCTTTGGGGCCTTTCCGCACGGGAAAACCAGCTGGCAGAAAAAAAACAAAAAAAAATAACAAAAACAAACCATGAGACTGTAGGGAGGACATGGTAGAGGACAATGTCGGCACTCAGGCCTTTGGACACTCTGATTTTGGAAAAAGTGAAAGGATTAGGCTAAACACACACACAAAAAAAATTGCGAGAGGCACAGCATTTGAAAGCTTCTTGTTTGTACATGTAATAGATGTAAACCGAGATGGGCAAGGTATTCAATTAAACAAAAAAAAAAAAAGATTTGTTCATGATATAGAGAAAAATTTAACATTAGTCTCGATATCTGAGTATTTTAAGGTTTGGGTAGTGGCAGTGCACAAACATTTTATAATAAGGGTAAAAAGGCCACAGGGATATATCAACACATATTGCCTGATGAAAGCTGGATATACACTTGACTTGCCAACAAAGGGCAAGAATATTAAAGGTTAGAATCCTTCGGTAAGAGGGCAAGTTTCATTTAAACAGTGCCAGGAGCAAACTCTCCTCTAACTATAAGATACTCAAAGAGAGATAGGGTGAATAGAGAATGAGACTATGAAACAATGCCAAGGATGAAGGCAAGGGTGGTTTCATTCTGCTTAAAGTCGCCTTATTGTTTGCTGTTTGAGACCACTGATGCGTAAGAAGAATGCTAGATTCCCTATAGGCACTGGGAGCTTAATGAAGGAAATAGACACGCTTCTGCAACAATAGAAGGGATTTCCTCATTTACAACCTACGCTGAGTGATTTTATTTATCAAACTTTATCAAAAGGTGGTGCTCTGTGCAATTTCTATATGACTAACAGTGTCAACGTTCTCTTTGTATACCTAGTTAAAGAGCTGGATCTGCAAGATGTCTACAGTTATTGATTCAAATATCCCTACAATCCCAGTGTCTACACATCTCATTTTCCAACACGTGAGTTTAGACTTTTTTCATGGAGATACTGATGGATAAGTTTGTGTATCAGATTTAAGCCCTATAGCTTAAGCTACGTCTCACTAAACTTAACACGGGGGTGGCAACCAGGGAGGGCTTGAAGATCTCTGTAAAACTATCTCCTACCTTACAGTCTCCCACTCTCTCTTGTGTTCGTCTATGTGGGCTTTAAATGTGTGCATCCAGCGTTTTTGTTTTGCATACCACTTTGCTGCTGGACTGCTCAGAGCCTTTGTCTTTCTGCGATGCTCCCCAGATCTCGGTTCGTTACAGAACGTAATTAGCATGGCGCAAGCAGGATCCCCAGCTGACACACCAAACTCATTAAATTCCACTAGACTTCTTTTTGCTGGCACACTCCCCCTGCTCCATATTAATCTGTCTTCCAACCCAAACTTAAATTCCTTGAAAAAATGTTTATGGGAGGAATTATATAGCTTATATAGATGTTGTAGTGCCAGCTAGGGCTGATGCTGTGAGCTGAATATGAAACTATTTATAAAGAATGGACATCATTATTTTGCAGAACCACTTTAACTGCAAGTCTTTTGCAAGTCTAACTCTAGCACCTTTACATTTCAGCAGGCTTTTTTACACATTAACTTATTTTATCTAATCCACTATGTTATAACCTGGGCTCTCTTCCTGGTCACTGTCTTGCAGGAAACCCCCCATCTCACTAATAGTTCTTTTACAGGTTTTTGTCCAAGATTGCCATTTATTTAGCTCCATTGATCGTCCCAATGTCTCCTTTCATCTGAAGCAAAGCATTTCCAAAACAAAATGCTACAAATATCCTATATTATCAAAGCGATTATGTAATCAGGGCAATGTACAGCTTTTCTACCGCACTTAGTGTTTTTCATGTAGCTCAAATAATTGCTACTGTTCCTCAAGGCCAGTGGAAAACATGCAGACTCTTGCACTTAATCCATGGATCTGCAGCTCCTTTAGAGGTACCATGAACCTTGTTACTGCTTCTTTAAATAATACTCTCCTTGCTCAGTTTATCCTTTTAGGTATCCTACCATATACTTGATAGGGCTGTAGATGTACTATAATTTTAAATGTTTAGTAAATTGAATAAACAGCTCTATATCTTAATACTTGATCACAATTGAGTCACTTTAGGTTTGTGAGGGTAAAGAGGGTTAAAAAATTGAAAAAAAAAAGTTACTTTTTTTGTTTTTCCTTTCATGCAACAAATTTGTCTTCGCAAATGACATTTATGATTGGAATAAAAGATGTAAAGCATTATAATAATACAAGTAAAAGCCTCTCATTACGTTAGCCTGCACCTTCAGACAATGACCAGGCTTAATTGAAGTTTCCCTTAAAAAAAGTGCTTCAGTTCTAAGAGGGCAGCACCAACAAGGTCATCCAGCCTGTTGTAAGAGGAAGATGTATCATTTACTGGGAAATGGATGACATGATGCTTTTATTTTTGACTAGAAGTATCACTGCAACCCTCCAGCTCCTTCCCCTCTAATTGAACAAAGAGGCACAAGACAACTGCCACTTGAGCTGCAAAGTAAATTGCCTCTTCAGTGTTGTAGAAAATATCCGACCTACTGTTGGAAAATTGCTGTATTTGTTCAACAACCTGGCTTAAGAGGGTTGAAGACAGATTGGATAATTTAAAGAAAAGATTTTTTTTCTTGACCTGTCTGCCCACTGGTAAAACAACCAGTAAACATCTCTACAGTACTTTCCATCAAGGTATTATTTCTCATCAGATACATCAGATGTCTTTGAGGGGCTGTAATAAACTCAGCCATAGTATTTATACATTGTCATCTCCTTGCTCCTTATTCTTTGCTCTTAACCGTATGTTTCTGAAGGAGAGTATGTCCCAGTTCTTTCCATGATATATGGGGAAGACAAGAGGGCATAGCTTTTGAGCCCTTAAAAGCATAACTGTTAGGGGCAAAACTCATGTCAATACTTTGTATGGCCATATATTATCCTTGGCACAATAATGCTAAGATATTTTTTAAATATAATATATACTGTATGTGTCTTTTTAAATAGTTTTAAGCACTAAAATTTACATTTTCAATTAGAAATATTGAACCTTGTTGTGTGACGTATTTATGACATCTTAAATGGAGATATATTCCCTTGTTTAGAATATGGTGATAGGAATACAGTGGACAGAACACTAGAATATATCTATTCTAATGTACTAATGTTTGGTGTTATAATTTAATATTGGTATAAATATTAATCAGAAAATAAGGTTAAAACATGTATAAGAATATTAAATCAGTATTTTTTTTATCTAGATACATTAAAACATATGTTCACCTGTAAGGAATAATTGAAAATTAAACATGTAGCACCTTCTTCAAAGAGTCTACCTTTTTTGGTGGGGTATTAGTATTAGTAACTAATAATTGTATAGGGTTCCACAGAAAAGACCAGGGTTAGTCCAATAGTATTAATTCTTCAAGTGGTATCAACAAGTACAGTGTTCCTTCTTCAAATTTTTACCTAAAACGTTGAGTTGAGTAAAACAGAAATAATAAGGGTGATTTTTGAGAGATGTTGCATAAGAAGGAATCGGAAGGCAATAGCAATAAACCGGCTGCTGTTTAAGCTTTTTTTGATAGTTAAATCCTCTTTGGTTAGTTTTGTGAAGACTGATTCAGGTCAGGATAGTCTTTCATTGCTAATTTCCTTTTCCGTTTCCACAGGGCAATGAAATGGGCTCTCTACATTTAACCCATCCCCTTCAGGAGCAGTGGGCTGCCATTCTGCGGCGCCCAGGGAGCAGTGTGTGGTTAAGGGTATTTGCTCAGCCTCAGAACCTTCAGATTCCAAACGCAATGTCCTAACCACTAGGCCGCCACTCCCCACAATGGATTTGATGGTCAGAAACTATAATCAAGGGAACAGCTGGACTAGAAGGTAAGATTCTGACTTAGAATTGTACTCATTTGTTTTTAAAACAACATGATATTTTAAAGCATTATATTTATTGTGTGAAATAAAGCTAAAGTGTACAGATATAAGGGCGGGTCTCAGAAAATTTCATAGTGGGTTTTAATTGGCATGTCTTGTCTGGTATTCGCTGTTGTTTACCAATCATTCAGTTGATCTTCTCTGCAAAAAGTCTTACATAGGAGTGTGACTGTAGCTGTTTAATTACTTCTGAAGTCACAGCACAGCTATACTACTGAGCTGGCTGACAGCACCTGCATGGGTGTTGAGTCAAAGAAAAAAAAAGCCAGTGCTCCCATGGGTCAAACACCTGCCAGATTCAGCTGTATATAAGGGTTAGCAGCAGGGCATTTGAACCCTGTGCCCTCAATCAGTGATAACAGAAAGACAAACTTCACTTGGGCTGGTGGGGAGAAAACCACCTCTTTAACTTGTACATTACTTCTTATCATTTAATTCAACCAACTTGGTGGTTGCATAGCTTTCAGTGAAAGAAAATAACATACACAAATTAGTAGCCTTGCTTTGATTGCAAGCTCTGCGTAATATTTATTAAAATCCTGTTATCTTTTCATCAATGTTAAGATCCGTTTTTATTGGGTGTATAATCATCTTTATCATGAGCAGTGACCATGAAAAGGTAAAGGCTGTTAACTTAAAAATGGAGTGGCATTTAGAAGAAATAAAAAGAAAGGAGGAAAGAAAACAAATACTGCTTAGCTGTGTACTCAGTGTAAGGCCAGGCATTATCAAAGTCTCTATCAAGTAAGACATCAAAGCAAATATTTGAGAAAAAGCAGGACCAAGCTCCAGAGTATGAACTTCTATCACTCCCATGGCTCCGGTTCTCAAGACAAGTCAATTCAGTCCCATTAGCCAACTGCAGACTTTGTAACATTTAAAGCTACACAGGCAGGTGGCAGTCCCCAGTTATGGTAATGGTTTCACCCAGGTCTTTGAAGGCACACTAGCAATAATGGTGTCTGAATAGAGCAATTTCAGGGTACAACCCTACAGGGACTCATTAGCAAAGAGTGGAGCTATTTGAAGAAAGCTGAACACTGGTAGACCAAGACAAACCTTTTGACAATCACTGTGGGCAGTAGCAGTTGGCAGGAAGACTGGAGAGCTCAAGTATCACCATAGGCCACAAGGAGAAATAGGAAAAAAGGGCTATGTTGTGTAGATGGCTTAAAACACATAGAGTAAGTGAGTGGAAGAGAGGAAAAGCTGTGACATGCCAAGTGTTAGCTCCAACACAAATTCACAGCAGGAAACTTAGCAGGGTGCCATCACAAATGTTCCAGGGCAGCACATGCTGAGAGGAACTCTAGACTTTGGTTATTCTGATCCCTGGTGACATAGTAACTGAGATTTCGGGCTTATTTTAAAGCTTGACAGTAGGAAAGATAAAAAAAAAGTGATGGTTTCTGATAGATCCATTCTCATTCTATGTATCATAACATTAACCCTATCATCTTATTTTGAGTGTTATTTAGGATTTTCTATTCTTGTTAAAGGGTGTGACACCTCTTTATTCTTGCCTCATGTTCACTGCCAAAAAGCTATCAAAACTATCATTAAGTTTGATTTGTATCCATGTTTTTGTAAATATTTCCAGTGCAAGCTAGATACGACAGTACGATGCCCTTTCAGCACCAAACGTACTTCATGGAATTATCAATGATTAATGGAATATTTAAGGGATGCTTCAATTTTAAGATAAAAAAAACAGTAGAAGAGAAATATTGCCTTTCTTTTGTATATTGTTCATTGCATATTATTGTATAAAGAAAGAAAAGAATTCTGCATGGCTTTTATTATTAAACTGAATACGTACAACAAATCTAATTTGCCCTGTGTTTGCTACTATGTTTCCTGAAACCCAAATGGACTAAAAACAATATAAAATGCTACATAGACAATGAATCATTTATCATCCTTACTTTGTCACATCAAAGAAAAAAATAGAAAATCAATAGCGCAGAAAAAACTGGATAGTAACGTGTTCGTTAACTGGAAGATCTCTTCCTTTTAAAAAAAAGGCCTCCACCATTTACATTCCCCTAAACCCTTGCCTTTCATTCCAAGCCTGCTTTCAATATCAAAGCTTCTTTTGAGAGCCTCTGGTGGAATGATAACAGAGAGAAGGGGACTTTAGTGAAAATATAAGATCTTGAAAAGGGAGAGGAATGAGGAGAAGGGAGGAAAGAGAAAAAGGAGGGGAGGATGGGCACAAAATAGACGGTAAATCAATCGCTACTTCAACTGACAAGTTTTCTAAAGTGAGGTATTTTTTGATTCCCTTTAAATATGCAAGGAAATGTGAGCACAATGCCGACAGTGTGATAAAACATCATTAGACATCATGAAAAGCAGGCTTTTAGTGACAAAAGCATCCGTCTGTCAGATAGGATGAGGATTACATACAGCAGCTTGGTGTTACGGCTTTTTCAAGAATCAGAACAAAGCCTGTCTTTGCTTTTAAATGACATGTGCATTTTTTTTTTCATTAGCATGCATGTGCATCTGTGTAACTGTGTATTTGAGTGGGGGTATAGAATGAAAAATGTGTGCATGTTTATGTTCAGGGTCCTTCAGGAATGTGCTGCACCTGGAAGCTGTTTGAGATAAAGTCAAGCTGCTAGGGATTACTTCAAACAGAGCAACATGCATGCCAATCTTATTACACATGTAAGGTTCTATGTGAGCGTGTGTGGCCTTCATAACTTAATTTGTAGGGTTTCTTAATCCAGGTATTACATATAAGACATAAGTGCAACAACAACAACAAAACACTGATTGGTAAAAATACAGCCAGTTGTTTGATGCAGCTAATAACATTTGGAAGGATAAAAACTTATCTTAAAACAGTTTTGTCATGCATGGTTGTAGGTATTGATATCCTTTTTAATGATAAGAACAATATTTGGTTTGCAAAAAAACTAAATTTTAAGGCATCCCATTTCTTCTCTTACAAGGTAAACCAATCAATATTTTAGCAATTTTCACACAATGGTATATTAATACAATTTAATTAAGGCAATCTAAAGGAAATTTAAGTTTATTTATATAACACAATTTTGTTCAAAGATGATTCAAAGTGTTTTACATGAAATATACAATAACAGAATTAGAATAAAAGTTAAATAAAAGCAAGTCAAGGAAAAAAATGTTTTCCCAAATCAAAACAACCAGGTCTTAATAATCATAATAACCTGTTAGGTCGTAATAGTAATTTTGTTTTCGTCATGTGTATTTTTTAGAATACTGATATATTGTCTACCAACTAAAATTAGACATTTCCACAAAGATGCATATAGATTTGAAATAATTCTAAATAACTATAAACTATTTTCAATTTCTACTTTCACATTCATCTAAAGAACAAAAATGTAGCCATTACCTTGGCTTTTCTGAGTCAAATGTGCAAAAGTAAAATTGTAAACCACTTTAAGGAACCACAGCTTGCAAACATAATTTTATTTTTTATTTTTATACACTGTTTTATCTGAGAAAATAGGCTTAACTTATACTGCAAACAGACTCAGCCTTAAAGAAAGGAAAGACGTCGGGTAGTCAGGTGAGGTGGTACAGGCATCTTATGTGGAGATTGCACGAAAAGGGGATGGATGGATGGATGGATGGATGGATGGATGGATGGATGGATGGATGGATGGATTTTGTCAAGTCTGATGAACTAGTTATAGTGACTAGGTATGGCAAACCCTGAAGTAACCAACATTTCTTTTGTATAAAAAAAAGTATGAATAAAATAGTTATTTCATTATTTAGAATTTTATTTAATCATAATGATGTAACTATTGATAGTATCATTATGACTATGTATTAAATCCTTTTAAAGCAATTTAACTTTTACATATCTCTCTAATCAATGACAATTTAAAAATATATTCAAAATGTCTTTAATAGTTTAAATGAAATACAAAAACATGATCTGTATTTTGTTCATGCAAAGGTGTAGACTATTTAATAGTCTGCGTACAAAAATAAATTTATATGCTTTTCTGTTATGAGATATAATACTGGTTACCGTTTAAAGCTGCTGTCTTGTCTGTCCAATCCATTTTCTCTGAGACATTTTAGCTCTGTTGCAGACAGCTAGACGTATTCAACTAATGTGTAAGCTGAGTTGTTTGTGTGCCTCTGTTGCCATGTGACCTCAGGTCTTGCACTCTAGGCATCAGGGAGCACATCGTAGGAAATGTGCCTTCACTCCCTGTCTTTCTCTATTGTTACCATGATCACTCACTCCTAAGCTGTAAACATCACCCTGCAGGTAGAAAGACTGAGCCCTTACTAAACAAGAAAGGCTGCATTAGCAGACTAGACCTGGGATCTGTTTTTAAAGAAAAGGTACACCTACAGTATGTTCATTCCTGCATGCTGCACCCTCCAAAGCAGTTTCTTCTCTTGTAATGTTATTTAGATAAATTACATAAGACAAAGATTCTAAGTATATTTGTTTGAGAAAAAAGATGATTATAATTTTTTTTTGTGTGCAAAAATCCAAAATTTCATACCAGCTATTTACACAGCTCTTCCACACCTCCAGTCTTTCCCTGGAGGCATCTAGATAGGACCGCCACACAGCTAATGTGACCTGCCTCTCCTCTGTTCTTCCAGATCTCTCTTCTAATAACTGTTTACCTGTGCAGGCAGAGGGAAACTGACCCCATCATAATCATTTGCTTACTGGACACTATAAGTCAGTGGAATTGGATAACCAGGAGGTCTGGAAAGTGTAATCTCAGACTAAGGAATTCTAACCCACAATAGGGTTCTAAACTCAGGCCTTTAAGAGGAAGGCCTGAGTTTAAAACCTTTGTCTGCACAAAGGTTTTAAGTTTGACACGAATCTGTCAATGTTCAGGTTTACCATGCTGACATGCCAGTTAAAACTACTATTAAAAAACAGGAAACTATTTTATAGAGGAAATGCTATGAAAAGTCAGTAATTCAGTAATTCTGCTTGAGAAAGCAAGACTTAGCGCTGATAATATTGTTAAATTGGCATTCCCTAGACAATGCAGTTGTATAAGTCACTATAAAAGGCCTTGGCCCAATAATGACAAACAAAATACATTTTCATAAACAGCTTAGAAAAAAAATGTGCCCATGAAAGTTTCCAAAACACCAATGAATACGCCGTAGTACATATGCCAAGCCCACTGGTGGTGCTGTGATAATTACTCAGATTCTCACATAAACTGCAGACAAAAATCCTTGGCCTGTACAGACTGCTTATGTGAGATAATCACAGGATTTTTGCGGTTAGGAGCATGCGGGTTACAGAGGTGGGTGAGGTGTACAGTAAAGCCGGGGTAGTTATCATTATTGACAGATATCAAGTGGTGCCCCATCAATGCTACACATTCAATTTGGTAATTTCATAGTAGGCCTACACAGGTTGGAAGACGAGCTGATTCATTCTTGCCCCCAGATATACATCTGCGCCAGGTATACATCCGCTCTAAAATATCATGGTGAAAGTTATCATAGCTTAGTTAGTATAAACAACCAGCTCCCGACCCAACTGTGAGAATAGATTAATGGTAATTTATTTTTTATCACCCAATTAGAGTCTAGGGTTGATGCAGCACCTTAATGATGGTAACAGCCCACCACTACTGGATGCATCGCTTAATTACTAAAATACCTTTGCGGGTACACGTTATCTCATCTCTCTGTTAATGTGGCCAAAAACTCTGAAGTCAGCTTTACTTTCTTTTGAAAGTAATTAATTGTTTTATTTTAAAACTTAAATCTATCACTCTCACACATGATTAACAATGTGACCTCTGCTCCAAGCACAGTAAAGCTTTAAGTGTGTAGCACAAGCTAAACATTCTACAAGAACAGAAGACCAGCTGCCAAAACAATTAACAGGGAAATACCTTGTTCTGGAATGAATGAATGAATAAATGAATGATTAAGAATTTATTTCAGACAATTTTTGAATCAACCTAATAAATACAAAAGACTGGTTAACATTAACCAAACACCAATTTCAAAGCTAACTAAACTAACTTTTTCTTGGTAAATATCTTCATTTTGTATGCTTTGTCATTTTGTTACAAAAGCTACTAAACATATTGTATCCCTATATTGTACAGCAAGATATTCATTGCTCGCCATGCATGGAAAGGCCTTAGCATCCAGTAAGGGGCTAAACCCACAAGAAGTCTGTCAATTTTCTACAAAAATACAAATAACAGAGAACCTGAATCTTGCTCTGTACTCCTGAAGCAATGCAATGGCATTGGCAATTTTCTTCTATTGTGTTTCTGACAGGCTGCACACCCAGGAGGGGGAAAAAAAGAAGCTTCCCTTTGGGAGAGAGTTAACGACATGCCGAGGGCTTTTCAGAATAAGGAGAGGTTTTGGCGTGTGCCAGTGTAAACAAGCTGAAAGGCTGCGAAGTTGGGTGAGTGACTGGTGCCCCGTGTAAAGCTATTCCAACATTACACCCCGCTTTAAATGTGGTGGCCATATTTTAACCTCTATGATCCTTAAAAAGACACGTTGGCCAAATGTTAAACCAAAATACACATGATAAGTTGTAAATCAACATAAACACATGCACTGCTCCAGTAGGCATAATTATTTTACACCACAGTGACAGGCTCCCCTGCAGACCAATTACTAAACACTATTCTTAGTCGTTCTGATGCACTACCCATGACCTGGAAGGCAGAGCTGCAAACATCTCAAGCAAGTGCTTTTTCAAAGTACCTCTGGTTGATGATGGGGATTTCTACTTAAAAACTGACAGATTCATGGCAGGGAAGGTTTTTAAATTGCAGAGTTTCTGGGGGAACAACAAAAATATGTGGTAAAAACTTGACAAAAGCCCAGCAATCAGAAACCTATCACCGAAAACTACTGGATGCTTCACCTGATGGATAAATCCAGCAAATATATCATTCTGACAGGTTTCAACCTCCCTGGGTTTTATCCAAACTAAACAACAGGGATAAGAAAACTGCTGGGGGTTGCATTTAGTATTATTTTTTTCCTGCTCTCCAACGTCTATAGAATCTATCCACATCCTATTCTCCTTCCCCCTAGCACTGGGTATACAGAAAAACTTGCCTCAACCAAAACATGATGAGCCCACAAATCTCCTGCGGCTGACAGAGGGAGATGTCTGGCATCCTGTGTAGAAGGAGGCCAAGATTTGATTACACTGTGTCACAGAGCACTTGGAGGAAAAACACAAACATCTGCTAGAGCCAAAATGGCGTCAGGGATATGGAAACAGGCATCCTATGGTGATTAATGTAGAACCTAAGGAATATGGACTTTTCCAAAGGTGTTTGAAGACAGAGGACCAAAATAGAAGATTATGTTGCCTTTACTTACATAAATTCATGGTTTTTCATTGGGGGCCATAGCAGTTTATACCTTATTCATTGAGAGCAGACTTTTTGATTTAATATCAATCAAATGAGACATGACAATGAAAACATAGGCAGGACTTTTAGGCATGGATTTCTGGGTTAGCTTATCTTCCAATTTTAAAGACTCTCTTGCTGTGGTTTTAGAAACTATACTAAATATTATTTATTTGTGGTTATTTTATATCTTCTTAAACAAACTATATTTACTACAACTGTAAAACATACTTCATGATAATATACCAAATAAAGTATGGTAGCCTCCTCTGAGACACTGGTTGCAATATGATTCCAGCAAAAATATTCAGCTTTTTTAAAATAATATTCTTCTAAAACCCTGTCTTACAGAAACAGATTTTTGTGTGTGTGTAAAGCTGGGATAATAATAACATTGTATCATATCAGAAAAGTTAGGGAAGCATGCCACTGAACAGCTCAGAGACAAAACATCAACTCCAGGTAGGCTTTAAGTGACTTAAACACTGCAATCTATACAGCACTTTCAACATAGAGATGCCTGAAGTGTCTTGTACTAGTTTCAAACATGGATGCGTTCAAATTTCAGGTATGCAATGATTATCAAAAAATGCACTGGGTTGTTCTTGTTAGTAGGATCATATGGTAACTAAACTACAATTTGTTCTGCTGAGGAGCAAGAAATTAAACATTGACCCAAATGTATTACTTCTTCAGTAAAGTTGAGCAAAAGGCCCTAAAATGCATATTTTTAAAGAGCAGCATGACTGCACAATGACAAATTGAACATGTAGTTTGAGCACAAACAGAAAAAATAGGTCAAATTAAGACAAATAAAGTCAGAGATGACTACCATCAATGCAGTAGCAGATTTTGCGTTACTTGCTAAATATTGCTCAAACTAGAACCTTTTGATTTAGTCAATTAAGCCACTTAAAAAAAGTTTTTTTTATCCTTGAAGAATTACCTCTTCAACAACAGCTGCAGTTAGGTCTGGTATGAAAGAATGAGTACGGTATGTGAAAAAGAACACAGTTTGTTATGCCTTCAACATTTCTTTTTAATCCACTGTATCAATGCTGGAAAAGGGGTTCAGTCTACTAGAAAACACAATTTATTTAATCATTATTTATAACTAATTGCCAAATGAACACAACTTGCAATATTTGATGATAATTCAGTGCCCCGAAGTACTAAAGAAATCTAACACAGTAGCTATGAAGGAGAGACAATGAAACAAGATCAGGGACTTTGATAGATCTAGAGATTGTGAAAAGAAGAAACCCTCCTTCTGTGTTCTACAACCTCTACAACTTTAGGACAAGACTAAGAGCTGTCCTGTCAACAACGAAGTCGTCTCCAAAATCTCACCAACAAGTGTTCCAAAAGGTATTGCAAAATTGATTTACAAATTAAAGATTCCTGAACAAAATATCTCAGAACTTAGATTTAGATTTATTTTTTTAATAAAATCACATGTAACAGTCAACATTTTTTTAATTTGTCCTTAATTTGGCCTTTTTTTTGTCTTATAATTTGAATAAAGATGGTAAGACATATAACATTCTTCAACTCTGACACATGGTTTTAAAAAATAGGATTTCAGACAGAAATCCAGACAGATAGAGTATGTAAGTCATTTCTGCCTGCTTGTACAGATATTTCTTGGCTCCCAGTGGCAGAGCTGGAAGCAGCGACCATCTGGTTTTCATGTATTTACTTCAATCTGGATACAGTTTAAGTAGCAAAGACAGACAACCTAGACTAGGCGACTTGAAGTCTTGGCATTTTAACATGGCTTTGCCTCTCTGTATGAGAGCAGTCTAATGCCGTGCCTATGTTTTTTTAATAAGAAAATCTAAACAGACTTCAAATTTATATGAAAAATGCCCCTGTTCAAGATAAATCAATATTTAATTATTTGGGGAATAATTTACCCACCTTTGTTTAGAAATAAAAAATCATATAGGTAACCGCTAGGAAAAGCCAAATATTTGCCGCAGCTGCATGGCCAGATGCATACACATGCACATAAATAACGATTGTTTCCAGAAGTCGGATTGAGTTAGGTGGATTAAAATACATCATTTGGTAATTAAAATAACAGATGCTTCTGCAGTCAGGCACGCTAGCTGGATTAGCTTAGCCGCAGTGTGATCCCAGGAAGTGCAGGACAAGGTCAGCCTGCCAACCTGCCATGTGCTGCGATGCATCTGCCTGACAGCGGTGGATATGCACCCTGAGCTGTTAGGGTGGGGTATGCAGTAGGGAGATAGAGAGAGGAATAGGGGACAGGTTGAAAGGAGGATAAAGAATTAGATGGTAGATCGTACAAAGCCAGATGGAGCTGTGGGGGTGGGATGGGGAGGTGGAGACAGATGATGTATGATAGAAAAACACTCTGGAGGGAGAGTGGAAGGGAGAGTCACACTATCACCTTTACTGATGGTAACTTAGCAAGAATTTTCAATAATATAAAACAAAATAAAAAACAATTTCTAGTTAGATATGCTCGGTCAGAATACAAGAACAACTAAAGCAACTGATGCAGAGATGCAAATTTAACTGTTTTCTGAGTTGCATGATTATAAATATTAAAACCTTGGACAAAATTTAACTTTTCAATCATATTTCATCAATAAACACATTCAAATACCAAAGCCTTTACTGAAACTGTATGATGTCTTGATTCGATTCTATCATAATTATCAGGTTAGGGTCCAAACATAGTTTTTCACCTGACCCTGTAGTCTTAAAACTCTTGATATCTGTTGGTATTATTCATGATTAACAGTTTTAACTTCTACTATCTAACTGATAATGTCAGTTCTTTAAAATCAAGGTGTTGTTTTCTAATGTTAAAATTATCTTCAGATTGTTCCAGACCAGATTGGGTGCTGCTGCTCCTGTTTATTCTCTTATGGGAACTGTTTTCAGTCTGCTAACATAATCTCAGCTCCTCTGGTAAAAGAGAACAAAGCACAGTTGTACCACTGGTCAATAGAGTTAGAAAATAAAAATAAAAATCACTGTACTTTATAGTGGAAGATATTTCTTTACTTAAAATACAACATATATCTTTTGTGAAATTAGAGAAGAAACCTGAAGATCTGAAGTTCAAGAAAGAAAAGGGTAGCAGAAATCTCAAAAATAGAGGTGCTGATTTAAAGTTCTACAGCAGGGCTGAGGGACAGAAATGGAAATTAAGTCAGATGTTAGACAAATGGTTGAGGAAATAACTGAGTAACCACAGATCAAAACTCCAAGTGATATAAATAAGCTTTAGTATTAAATTAATACTTTGTGATACAACACTCTATACCTTTGGGTTACAAAATGTAAGAAAAGCTAATTAATGTTTTGTAGAAGGCACTTGAACATCATTTTACATGTGCAGCAGCCCTATTAGATGATCAAATCTGAGTGGATCTGCACTCGTCAGAAGAAATAGAGGTTGCATTTCTGACAGGGAACCTCTAAAATCTGATTCCTGAGTACAAACTGAATATGCCATTTGTCTAACCTAGTTGTTAATGTTGAAACAGAGAGATGAGCTGCAGCATTTGAATGAATGGCATAATTATTATACAATAGAGATACTGGGAGAGATTATGCAATACTTAACAAACGTGCTATATTATTTTACAGCACACACCTGGAAGGGATTAGACTGAGATGTGGTTGTAGAAAAAAAATATTGGGACACCTCTTGTAAAAATATAGATAAAACTTGCAGGGAGTCTTATACTATATTAAAACTAAAACATTCAATATTTAGCCTTAAATTTGATTCCTTCTGTGTTTCCTTTGAAGATAATACCAGCATGCAATTAATGTGTGGCATTTCAATTCTTTCCATAGAAGACCCAGTATTTAGCAGTGAAGACTAAAATTGTCACTATGGCTGGAATATATACTGTTTAAGTACATCAATATTTTTTGGAAAGAAATGTTGTATAACCATCTAAGTTAGCTGTATTACGAAAACACATGTATTCTATCACAAAATTTAAATGATAAAAAAGTAGTGCAATGCACCTAAAAAAATTATGCGTTTCTTATGGAGTGGTATAAAAACACCTCTCTACAGTGGCCAAAGAGACATCATAAGTGGTCGGGCATGATGGAAAGTCAGGACCAAGCCAGCCTGCAATGATGAGGTTGTAGGATTGGCGAGCTAGTGGGCAGTTAGGCAGTTAGGATCCCGCCCCATCCATCAAAGATGTTAGGATAATAAATCTTAACTGACAGTCATCACAGTCTGGCTTGAGCAACAAAAGGCTGGCCAAAACGGCCAAGGCAATGAGGTGTGGAAGATTTTATAAATTTAGAGCTTTCTGAGCAGAGAGGTAATGTCAGTCTGCCCCACATGCAGTTTCTTGCACAGAAGAGAAAATAATGTTACATTAAAGAAAGCTACCAAAATGAACAGACTGCTTTTCTCACCCTTGGTAGGAGTTTATGTCCTTTCTTACTCTGTCCTGCAGAAGATCCTGTTGGTACAACAGGATCTTCAAACCAAAACAACTGTTCAGTGTGCAAAAAAAGACTAGAAGAGTCTCACCATAAACCACAACTGTGTAGGGTTCCATAAGACACTTCATCAGCTTCTGAGCATTCAAGTGGAGAAAGAACCTTTCATAAATGCTACATAAAAGACCTTCAAATCACTTAAAGCTGGTAGTGTCTAAGCAGATGAGGTGCTAGAATCCCAAAGGACATGCAGTATAGGGCCTTTTTTTACACCAGCATCCCATCTGTGTGCAAAGTTGTGTCTTTGACAGTTGACGGCTTTATTAGCTCACAACAAGCTCGGGGAATTGAACTCTCAACCTCTTTGGTAATCTGCAAAGTATGCAGTAAGATGACTGCTGCATACTGACCGGAATGTCACTCTGCCCTTTTCTTTTGACAAAGAGAGCTTGTTGAAGTCCTGAGGGAAATAAAATTAATTACTGCTTCTTCTGCTGGGTTGACAACATGGAAGACGCATGTGTTCATGCATGTATATGCTGCTACTCATATGTGAGTAAGATGTCACTTTAATATTTTTGTATGTTTGAGTCTGTGTTTGCCTATATGACTGCACATCCTCTGTAATGTCCAGTTGCACTTGTATTTCAGCTCCTTGATGAGCAGATGGGGCAAAAATGAATCAATAAGTCTATAATTCTTGTAATATAAGTTAGAAAACAGAGGCTCATTGAAATATGGATTACAACTAATATCATTAAATGTTATGTGTTTCTTGTTTCAATAGCAATTAGCTAAATTTATATAACATATCAAATTTATTTACAGCACTAGAAAAAAAGTGTGTTTCTTGTCCTTTAATGAAGCCATCATTACAAAACACGCCTTTCTATAGCCCTCAGACAGAAACACTGACACAATCAAGTTTCTCATTCTTAACCTATTCCTACAACCGAACCATGATCCTTATCCTGCACCTAACCATTATGAGTTAATATCAAACCCTAACCCCAATATGGACTCATATCACACCTTAGTCCTAAACTTAACACCTAACCCTAAAACAGCATTTGTACCATTGGGGACCATGCATTGGTCCCCACAAGAGAAGTCGGTCCCAATGATGGTCAATGATTTATTAAAAAATGGTCCCCACAATGTAAAAAATACCCACCCATACTGTATACACACAAAACCAATACTTGCAATCAAAAAGATAATCAGTCCATTACATAATTCACTAACCGATCCGTATCGGAAGCACAATACGTACCATTAGCTCATTTGCACATGTGTAAGCAGATATTCATCCAGGTCAGCATAAATAATGTAATTTTGGTACTAAAAGTATTTATTTTTATCCTTAAATAAATAAAGAACGCTACACTACATCTCTAAAAAATGTTTTATGACTTTTCTGAGACAATTTGATGATTTTTATAGTTTCTCCGTTAAACTGCTTGTCTGATGTCATCATCGAACATACTCAGAGTAGTCCAACAAAATATGTTTATCTGCATTCGAGTTCTTTCTTTCTTTAGATTACGCACTATATACCATAATGTTAACACGAGAGGAAAACATAAAACTCAAAAAGACTAGATTTATGTTTAAATCCAATGCCGAAAAAGTTAGCGCCCAGAGTTGATGAGCTGATGGTACGGATCGTGCAAACAGAACGCATTGGGTAGTGGCAACATAATGGACTAGCACTAGCTTCAACTTTTTTGTACATGCTTAATAGTTTATAAGTATAGGGTGTTTTATTTCTTCTGTAGTTGGGTCTTTATTTTTCCCTTTAAGAGCTTTTTGTTCTAACAAAACTATTAAAAGTCTTTCAATAGTTTGCGCTTATCTCCTAAATGTGTTTTTCCTTAATATTTGTCTGTGTTTTTTGTGTGCGTAAAATATGAGTCTATGCAAGGTTTCATTATGTTTACATAAAGACAACAAATATATATATATATTTTTTATAGAAAATACTGTATGCTGTTTTGGGCAAATCATTCTAGGGTTATTCAAGAAGAAACAACTATTATTCTGCAAAGGCATCAACAAACTCTGGCAAGATATACACAAGAAATATTGATAAATGTTTAGTCTAAACTTATTCATAGTTTAAAGTGTATAAAATTCTCCCTAAGCTAATAAAACACATGCTACTACTCCTTCAGTACTAAGCTGCACTGGGAAGCTCTCACTGGACAACATATCGAGTCATCAGCAAGTTATCAGCCTATATGGACAGAGAGCTTCATTAGCACAAATAGTGCTTGCCAGCAAACGCTGCATAATTTTACACCCCCACTTTCATTTTGTGTGTGTGTGTATGTGTATCAAGGAAGATCTTTGAAGGTGTGTGGATATATTTGCATGAAAATAAGGTTGATGGGTTTTAATCTCACCCACAACAATCTGCATGGAAAAAACGTTCACCTATTATTTAAGCGGGATATGCATAGGAACATTTTTATGCTATACCATACACCTGAATGTTAAGTAAGAATAGTAAATATTACACAGAGAATCATATAATCACATTTATCTCCTTTTCCCCGGTAACTTGCATTAGTTTATCTTTTTAATATTTCAGCCAATGTGACATGTTTGAGTTTGACTCACTTTTGTTGGCAGTGGTGCATGACAAGTGTGTCCTTTATCATACTTAAGAGTCTGATCTAGGCCAAGGTGATTAAGAGGATGTGTGACTCTGTGCCTTATAGGAGCAGAGGCATGCTATAGTCAGCAACACAGCATTGTGCTTTACTGTTTGTCCTTCCAATGTGTTTAAAGGGCGCTGCACACAGCACCTTGCAGTGAGAGTATTGTTAATTACAGTACAGCTCCTTGCAACTCTTTCCTGCTGCTTATCTAAAATTTACACAAACATACCGTACATGGGGGCATCTAAAATTCCTATCAAAGTAGGCTACCTAGGCTCACCAAAGATGATCTTCATCACAGATAAACTCATATTTATGGTTGTACACAGACACCACAGACTAAAAGAAGAACCAGCCCAAAAAAGGTGGCGTAATTAAGTATCTTTGGTGGGCAATATATTCATGTTTTGTTTTGCTTTTTCTGTCGAAAAATGAGTGAGAACAAACACAAAGATAATTAATTTTACTGCTGGATTTGTTTTTGAAAAATATAGCAGGAGATATATTTTTTCTTCTTTTTGGGCCCCCCTCAGTTAAGGGCCCTTAGAGCCTTCCTAGCTTTTCCCCCGATATGGCACTCCTGGTAGTGTTCCAACTTGGTAGTAACGCATTTGTTTGCCTGCTCAGTGTCACGCTATGCTGAAATTGCTGTTGAACCCTGATACCTGACAAAAGCTCAAATGTCTCTCACTGGAATTTATTAAAATTACTTCAGCCAAAAATATTTGTAGTTTTTAACAATATAATGGTCAATTTTTCATTGGTTTTGAAGATACTACAAACAGAGAGCCTTGTGTGGTACAATGACATGATCAAATTATAGCACTCTGTAAGACTGGTAATTATATCCTTGACAGGTCTATAGGAGGTCATGGTAATTTTGCTTTGTTGAACAAGGGAAAAGATGTATTCTGAATATACACTTTGAAGATTTAGTGTACCCTATAATCCAGAGTTAACCTAACAAGTATTTTACTAATAAAAATCAAACTAAATGATCAGTTCTTCATTATATACAGTATGAGAGGGTTGCCCAGTAGTGTGACCTGGCTGACCAATAATTATTTAACATATTCAAGTCCATGGGCATTACAAAATGGAGTCCACAGAGATGACGTTGACTCAGTGGTGGATCCAGGGATTGTTTTTTTGCAGGTACTAAGGAGAGGCTAAGTATTGATCTGAGGGTGCTATGAATAATTAAACTGTCTGTTTGTACATTTATTGACACACACAAATGCTACAAAAACAAACATTTGCACCAGTCAACAATATGACGATGAATACTTGATATTCTGCCATTCAATTAAACATATACAAACACAGTATAGTGCAGAGAGAAAACTAAAAATTTATTTGCTTATTTAAGTTTCTCCTTTTCTGGGAAAATAATATACATTGATTCCAATGTGAATTCACCGTTGCATTTTGTAAAATACATGTAATGTAACAAAGGTTATAAATAAGTGATGACTAATAATTGGTCGCACCAGATGATCTTCGTTGGGCTCAGATAACATTCCGCAGTTAAGTCAATGTTTATCAAGTTTATATTAATCTATTGATAGAAATAGAAATAAATAATTAAAAATTACAGGACTGCTAATCACATATGAAATTATGCTTTGCTTTTTCTAAATACGTGATTCATTTTTTATTGGGACTGGTTGTGTTATTTGAGGAGGATATTACAAAAGCCACATTTTTGAAATTATTAACCTAGATTAAAAAGAAAACATTAACTGAATATTTTTTTGCTGGTGTTATTGCCTTTTCTGGGGTATAGGACCCTCTAGCTCGCTGGGGTCGCCACAACCTTACCTGCTTGAATGATCATTATGACTGAGCTGTGGCTTATGGAATATTGGTCAGAAGGTGTGATATTATAAAGTATCTCACCCTCTGACAGTATAACAAATAAAGCCTGAGGTAGTAGAGGTTCAGGTTCTGGTATGTTCAATCAAAAAGTGATTAAAATCAGAATTTGAATTCCTTGTATCGTCACTGCACAAAAAAGAACAACGAAGTTTTAAAAATATCAACCCTCACAGGCAGTACAAATAAATAAAGTATACCACAAACAGCTGGGATGTTGAGGAAAGATAAATAAATAAAAAAAAGTCTGTTAGTTATTGACTCTGATTTGGCCTGAAACGCCTCCTTGAGGGCAAGACTTTGTGGAGGGGATGGCCGGGGTTTGTGGTGATGTTGCAGACTCTCTGGAAGGAGCAGGTCCTGCAGATCTGCTCAAAAGATGGCAGAATTCAGCAAACCAGTCCTTGGGTGGTTAATGACCCTGTGGGACTACTTTTTCTCATCCACAGTACAACTGTAGAACCATAGCTAGATGCCATGGCTCAACACAAACCAATGGAGTGCCAATAGAAGGACTTGGTAGGTTCTCAGGTTGTCCTTTCTGATAAAAAAACATTAGAGAGTACAGTCTTAACTGTACCTTCTTCAAAACTGAAGTGGAGTTGGCTTTCCAGATCAGGTCTTCACTCATGTAGGTGCCTAGAAACCTAAAATGTGGAACAATCTCCAACCCGTTCCCATTTATATTGATGGACTGTCAAATTTAGGAGGTGTAAACTAAGCATTCTCATCTTCAGAGATGAGCTGCACCACAGTGGTATCATCCACAAACTATATAATGGCATTATTCTGGTGGGTGGGGGTATAGCCATTGATATAGAGGGTGTAGAGTAGGGGGTTTAGCCCAGCTTTGTGGAGAGCTGGTACTCTTGCTTAGTATCACTGACAGGTGCTAAGCTATGATAAGGCATTAAAAGGATGTTGCGTAGGCATCACAATGTTTAATCATGTGAACCAAGACCAAAAAGACATTGGATTCTAAAGAAAGTCTCGAATCAAAAAGAAGGACTGGTCACCAGTACACTGTTCACGTCTGACTGATGCCTTTCTTTGTGGAGTGGAATGCTTTTTCTTCCGATGCTTGCAGGGCGCACCTCCCGTTTCCTCTAACAGTCTAAAACCATGCATGATTGTTAATTACCCACTCCACAGTGTCATTAGGCATGTGTGTGGCCATAAGTGCCAGTTGTCTGCCCAGTGTGTCTGTGTCTTTCCCTATGACAGACCTGCAAACTGCATTTGTTTAAGAAAACCAAGCACCCAGCCCACCGCCTGACCTCACCTTTACTGACCCCAAGGCTTGATGGGTACAGAAACTGATTGGATGGAAGACAGTAAATTGAAAAATTAAGAAGATGTCCCTTTTGAAAGAATACATACCAGGGCCTGTACATATATATGTATATACGTATGTACATAAGTTCATTCTTTCTCAACAAAGGTATTCTGATGTCACCGTCTCATTTTTGGCATTTTGTTAGTCTATAAAACCATTAATGCAAAGGGCTCTTTAATCTTGTATGTAAATAAACTCAAGTCAATCACTGTCTGAAATCAAGCAATCAGGCAACACAACTATGTAAATGTGTCTTTAGCTTCTTAACAGTGATTGTAGTTCTTTAGGCCTCTCAAGTTAATGCTAAAAGTCTATCCTTATGTTATCTTGATTGCTGTAGTTAGGGTTTTATTCTAATAAGATGTTAAATTGGATTATTCTTGTGTAAAACTTAAAAATATGTGATGTTTTCTGGTGAAGTGAAAGGCATTGTTTTGTTCTACCACTGAGCAAAAATGATTTTGTTTAATAAAATTGTAATACTTTTGACAATAGTTTTCCATGAGGGAACTGATAAAAGACATTAGCTTCAGCCCCCATCTTAAACTAGATGTAAACTTAAACTCTCCTATACAGAATATAACCAAATTAATAATTAGTCTCACAAACGTAATTATCCATTCTTGAGTCTGTCTTAATGGGTCCTAAGAAATTAAGATATAACGTGTCATATAATGACAAAGCTATTCTTTTCTATTCTATTATGTACCGTACTTTCTTCAGAACCAACAAAATGTATGGTAGTTCACAGGATGTCCTTACATATCTATCAAAAGAAAGCTGTTTAACATTGTTATTTATGTTAGCTGAGTCCAGCGATGACTAATGATTAAATCTAAATAAATAAAAGGCCTTTTATCCAAATGTATGCATTAAAGCTGATACAGAAATTTGGTGAATATACAAGTGTATGTGTATATGCAAAATGTATGAATATCTCTCTGTTTCCGTGAGGATCTTTCCTGTCTGAGTGTCTGAAGGTGTGTTGCTAACACACACACACAAAAGTGTTAATAGGATGCAGAAAGTGGTACAGGCCTTTAAGAGCGGGTTTGGGTGTGAGTGTGTTCTGTCTATGGCTGCAATCAATTACAAAGCGTTGGGGCTGCATGTTCTAATCAGAGGCATAAATGTCAGCTCCTTTCCCTCGCACACGCCTCCATTTGCATCCATTAATGCAGAGGGAGAAAGAAAGGAGCGTGAGAGATGAGTGAAAAAAGGAGAGAGAGAAGCTGGAAGCCGGGTGTTTCATCTGGAGGAGGTGAGAGGAAGCTTGGTGATGAAAATCAGTGCTGAAAAATGATGGTCAGGCAGCAATAACCGGTGAGACAGGTAAAACTACACTACATAATAAGGCAGGATGAATGTTAATGCTCGGACTAACACAGCACTACCATTTTAAACAAAAAGCAAATAGCTGATTGTACCACATTCCATTATGTTTATCTCTAGGATGACTGGTAAAATGTTGCTGTACTAGTTCAAGCTGTCAGATCACTGAAAAACTGATCAACAAATCCGAATCCTAAGGGCAGATCGGTTCAAATATATAAAAATAAAAGCAAACGTTTACTCATCAGCCTAATGGTTTCAACAGTTTTTTTAATCTTGCTTTTGGGGAGGGAGGGGGGCAAATAGACTTTACAAATGTTTATGTCCAGTATCCCACTCATAATAATAACTGATCAAATCTAGTCAGAGTTAAGTCAAAACCATGACACCATTACACCTTTGCATTAAGCCAGATATTCACATTAGCAATGCGCAAATGTATAAAAAAACATTTTCTTTTCGTGTGGGATGTTTTTTCTGTTCTACTTGGTTAAAAAATCTAAAATATCCTCCAATATTTAAAGCATATACAGGAACATATTTTAGGTATTGGATGAATGTGATATACATGTAGGTACACTTGGAGTAAAACAAACAAACAAACAAAAAAAACTACAAACCAAGAAACATGTTTTTTAAGATTTATTTTCAAACCTTTAAAATTTTTCAGATGCTCACTTTTTCAGGGGTCACTATAGCAGGTTATTAAAACTTGCTCAGATACTTGGCAAAGTTTTAACGCTGGACGCCTGTCCAGGATTTGAACCCTGTTCTCTTGCCTTTCAGTCAATGACTTTAATTGCTTCATCCTCCAGTAGCTGCTGGCAAACCTCTTAAGATAAGCTGTGGAAATTCTGACAACATAGATATGTTACCTTGACAGTTTTGATGGAATTCCCTTTTAAGATTAAGCTGAAGGATTGAGAAACACTTAAATACTGGATAATTCCAGAAAACTATGGGAACATCTTTTAGAGAAAAAAAATGATTAGCTTTTTAAAAATGTTTAAGTAAAAAAGCTGTGCATCCTGTTAATGATTTTACAGATCTCCACATACTTTTTTCTTATTTTGACGATGGATCTAAAGGAGCTGCAGTGCCCAGATGGTCAAGTGCTAGAGTTGCAGATGTAATTCTAATCATTCTTTTATGCTTAAAACATACCTTAGTAGAAATTGAATTCATGTTTAAAAGCGAAAGAGAAGGAAAAGGAGTAAAAGAGGACATTGAATAGGAGCCAGAGGAACTAAAGAAGCACACCACTTCCTCTCTTCCTTCCTCTCAGTCTCCCTAAACAGCAAAGCAGTGAAAGCTATTCCCCGAGCTGCTGTACAGCGTCTCAAATGCTTCCTAAGTGATTAACAGTGTGACAGAACACACTTGTATATGTCTGCATACCATGTAAACAGTTAACTCGTGCTTAAGCTGGCCTTTTTTGTCTCCTTCCAAGTCAATAGCTAAAAAAAATGCACAGGATTCATGCAGTTTGTTATTTTAGCGCCTCAACATTTTTTCTAATCAACCCTTGCTGGATATAAATTGATGCTGCATTGATGGACCCTTGCTCTTGGATTACTAGTCAAATATGTTGTGCACATCCTGGGAAACTTGACTGTCCAAAACCTCATCAAGAAGAAATCTTAACCAAAAGACAAACAGTAGCTTCTTACATATCAAAATATGCACACCTAGAGGAAGTTTTTCAGCATATATTTTTCTTTAAAGGGAGGCTACTTTAATTTTCTTAAACAACTTGGTTATTCTTGTTGCAATCAATTTTTGAGTGAATGATAAAAGCTTAAAAATTAACCTAATAGGAGAAAAGGACACAACCTGTGTGGCTTGTGACGTTAATAGCCAACACCCACCTACAGTAGACCACATGTTTAGAGTCAACATCATCTGTAACTTATTTTTATCAAACATTTTTATTGCATGTTTTTTACATTTTTTTCTACATAAGAAGATCTTTTTTCCTTTTCAAAGAATATCATACTCTGGTCACAACTCACCTATCCATACCGTTACAGTCTCATATTTAAACTATACTCAAACCATGTACACATATAGACCGTTTATCTTTTCCTCCTGCATCACAGATTAGGTCTCTTTGGTGTATTATCTCTGCCTGACTTTGTTCTCATCATGACTCAGACTTCATGAGAAATTTAGTGGTCAAGGACAGACTCAACTTTGTTTGCAATAGAGTTCATTTTGGGCTTTGTTTCATGTCCTGAGTCACTAGCTCTGTTATTGGCAAGAGATTTTGAGGATTATTTTTCCTCAGTGTCCCTTTTGGTTCACTGATCCTTTGGTATACAGATCAGGTCAGTTGGCTGTGGTGTATCGATGTTACTGTGCCTTGTGTTCTCGCATATAATTCCAGTGGAAACATCAAAGGTTGCATGAACAAAATACTTTTCATAGTTGTTTTTAGCATTTTGGTGTCTGATGGCTGTTATCCTGTAATCATCAATCTAATGAATCTA
The DNA here is from genome assembly GCF_000732505.1 of Cyprinodon variegatus. NCBI lineage: Eukaryota > Metazoa > Chordata > Actinopteri > Cyprinodontiformes > Cyprinodontidae > Cyprinodon > Cyprinodon variegatus. The sequence continues at coordinate 1,257,696 of NW_015150597.1, forward strand.
TATTATCATTTTTTTTTGTACAGGTTGATGTGTGAACCAGAAACACTTTCAAACCTGTCACTTCGCCTTGAGCTGAAGGGCTTTATTAGAGGATGTAAGGACACTATTGTTTATTCATGCTTGCTCTGCCGCATGTGGAAACTGTCAAACTAGGTCCTTCATTGTCATCATCATTTTTTTTTTCTTTCTGGCATACTATACAGAGATGTTGATGCCTACATGTGACAGGCTGGTTTTCCCTTACCAAAAAAAAAGGATATCTTAAGGTTGTATCCTAATATAATGATTAACTATTGCATCCAGATTCAATCCATCATAGAAACAGAAATGCCATATCAATGTAATGCTAATCTTTGTTTCTGTGACCTTCAACCATTTGGAGTATTTATGTATTCAGATGTGGATGTGTCTATGTTTGTGAAATGTTGGTGTTGTGTGGGTGTATACGGGACAGTTTGTCCCTTGAAGGTGCAAAGCTGTAAAAGTCGAGAGGATTGTAGAAACCCTACAACATACAGCACTCAACAGCATAGGAAGAAAGGTGGCCCTGGCCCCAGAAGGCTGAAAAAGGAATTACACCTGAGCAGCCATACAGCTCATATGGAGGTGATTTGTTGGTTACCTAGCTCCCACCAACCATGTAACACCACCATCTTCAGGCTACCGGCCATGCCTGGAGACCGGTCGTCCTGGCAGCCCAGGTTTTGCACCAACCCCTGGCAGAAGAATCACCAATCATCCAGCAGGAGAGACTCCCCCAGAGTACCCAATACGGCAGACAGGAACCAAATCACCTTGACAGCTAGGAGCCAGATAGACAAAGGCTGAGATTTGGTGGATGGGGAGGTGTGGAGGCATGGGTAGGACAAAATGAGGTCTTTGATTAGGAGAGGTTTAAGGGATTTGCACGACACTCAAGGGATTAAGACAACACACAAGGAGCCAGAGCAGGCCCCAAACTGCCCAAGGAGAAATTACCAAACCCAACACCAGATACTGTAGGATAGACAGCAAGCAAGGACCATGGCCCAACAACACCTTGGCTGAAAAATTCACACTTGCATTCCGAACTCAGCGTAGGAGACAAATGCCCAATTTACCTAGAGACAGCACCACCCGGATGTCAGCATCCCCAAAACTCTTGGCCCTCAGCAGTTACTGCACCCTCACACCACTAGTTGATGCATTTAACTATTGAAGAGCAAATATCTGTTCAAATGTATCAAACCTGAAATAGATTGTAGGTGTAGTTTTTGTGTTTATATTTACCTTGCTTAAAAAGTCAGATGTAAACTTTCATGCAATGTTGAAAGTTCTTATTGTAATAGTACAATGCAACATATTTGTTATTTCAGAAATTATTTTCCATACAAATTAGATAAAGTATAAAGTAAAATATTCATTTGAAAAATCTTTTGTTCTGTATAGTGGAATCTATTAAGTATCTATTTGTTGTATCAGCTAAAGGTTGGCATTTGGAGCTGTTCTGAAAGCATTTGTGTAAATTTTTCACCAATACTTAAGTTTTATCCTGATGGTTAAAACAATGTCCCATTTACACACAACGAGGTACGATTAGTAAAACTACTTGCTCATTTGGGGGTCATAGTTTATGGAACATAGTTGTAAGTAGAGGAAATTCGGTCTATTTAACATTTGGTTGGTGATACATTAATAATTTGTGTAAATGTCACATGAGTATTCTAAAACATTAAAAGGGTATGAAACCTTTTCCACCAAAAATATCTATATAAAATATAAATTATATATTCTTTTACTGTAAAATGTGAAAATTTTAAAGCCCTTACATTTTATAGAAGCTCTGGTTGTTCCAAATGGGCATTTATCTGCATGGGATTCACCATGCCTAAGCTGGTTACATTAATTCAACTTGTGCTGCATTGGTACAATGGCTTTAGACAGTCATTTGTGATGAAATCATATTTGTTCCTGAGAATAATTGTGTGGGAGAACAGGGAAGCATGCCACACTATTGTGGGAAGGCAGATTGCCAGCACTCAAAAGAAAAAAAAAGGGTGATTGTACACTTATTGAGACTTGTTATGGCATTGCAACAATAAGCCTGACTGTCATCCACAAATAAGCATATGGCTGAAATAAAAAAAAATAAAAATTAAATGTTAGCACTCCCAGAGCACAGTCACACAAAAACACACAGAAACATAACTTCATTCTGTTTGGCTGTTGCTGTTGTGAGTTTATGACCTAAACCTTCCATTGTTGAATCAACCGCAGAGAGATGAGTGGGTGGCAAGAGCCACAGTGCCAGGCCTAAACAACACAAACCAACTCCTGGTGGGGGACCAAGCCTGTATTTTATTTCCAGAAACTGATTAACTTCATTCTGTCCAGTTACTTTTCTCAGTGACAAGCTGTTCCCTTGGCAGCTGTTTCCACCATGTCAATCCCTTTTTGCAGGAGGAGATCAGGGAGTATGTGCGCCTGTAAGCGTCCATGTACAATGGAGAAAGAGGGGTCAGGCACTCTCTTCATGCAAATAAGTGTGGAAACCTGCCAGGCTTTTTCCTCTCACTGCAGCAGTGGGATACTAAAAGAGAGCACAATTAGCACTTATCACCAGTAGCCTATGCCGGAAATCCCTTTTCTTTACGAGGGTTTGGCCTTATTATTCTTGGGTCTCCTTCCATTCAGTGGTTTGCCCCATTGTCATGTTTTCCAGGTATATGCTCTCCTGGTGATATGTTTTCAAAACACCAACCTAATATGTACTGAAAATTCTCTAGACAGTTTTACTTGCAGACATGTGGAGGTCAAATATTTTCATTACAATCTATATGCACATTAAATATACAAAAATGCTAATGAGTCCTTGGCAGAACTCATTAGGGACTAGATGAAACATTCCCTTAAAACAGGAGTCAAATGTGGCCAAGAACCATAAGGGTGGTGCATGAACAGCATATCACAACCTTTCTCTGTAATTGAGAATATAAAAATTGTTGCCACTGGAAACAAACCTAGAGCAGACGGTAACAGTAAGATGACATACTGTAGATATGCTACATCCCTTAACTGGGCTTTTTTTTTTCTTGTTCTTCTTTTACATTTATAGGATTTGTCCAAAAGATACAGACAAGCAACATTTCAGCAGCACAGCAGATTGCCTGTCTGTTAGGTATAAACACTCTACCTGAAGTAAATCTGTCCTCTCTCCTATCAAAGCATCTTTATCTCTAAGATCTCCCACTGAGTATTCTCAGTAGGAGCCCCCCGTTAAAGCCCCTAATGCACAAGCAATAAGATTATGGCTGTCGATGTAGGCCTTGAATTACTCATGTTATGACTTGATTGGCCAATAATTTAATTGGAGTCACATCCCTACTTCCCCCTCCCATTTTTCCCATCTTTCCAAACCCTCCCTCCATTCCTTTCTTTCTTCTCCACAGTCTCCATGTTCCTTAAGGCAACGAGGAGTCCTGCTGTCAGCTTTTGAAGCATGGGCATGACTATCTCCATGGAGATTGCTAAACTGATTTATTAATGGGGTACATAAAATACTGCATCTCTCATTCCAAGAGTACGAAATAACAGCATGTTATTGTGTTACGGCTTCAGATGACTGCTTGCCTAGTGCATTGCATATGGAAAGTGTATAAATACAATGCAATAACTTTTCTTCTGTTTGACTAATTTGGTTGGTCAGCCAAACATGCTAAAGAATATTTGATAAGTGAGATCATACAGATCTGATGTTTATTGTTACTGATTAGACAACAGAGATAGAAATTTAAGGAAAAAGATCTTTAAAAAAAGACACATAACATATAAGGAGCAGCAAAGGACAACCTCAATATCGCTGATCAAACAAAAATGGGCAATTACTGTACTTGTTATTTAACATGACAGTTTTTTATAAAATAAATTGAAATAATACTAATTATAAAATTATGAAAATTTAGAAAAAGTGTACATAAAAAATACAACTAAAGGATTAAGAAATGCAATGTCATTTATTTAAGTAATAATTCTTGTTTGTTTATGAAAATAAAATGTGGTAAGAAAACTATTTGTTTTATAGCATTTACTATGTAAATCATTTAAATTTCTGCCAACACCCATAAATCATTTGAAATCCTTAGTAGCTCCTTCAAAACTATCCATCATGTTTAACAAAGATGATTAACTCCAGATCTTATGTTACTTGTTGTTTTCTTAGTATCTGGGACAAATTAATATCAAGCCTTCTGCAGAAACAGTTTGATTTAAAATGTGTATTATGAATCCCTTCAATTCACTACTTAGAGACAGCAAGTTGTATCCTTAAAAGTAAAACATAGAGTGATCAGAGGAAGAAAACCAACCTTTGTACGATCGCTGGATGAGTAAATTAAATATAATATTGGAATTCCTGATTGCTAAGAGCAAACTGGTGGTGCTTCGTTGTGCAAACTGGTGTAAGCTAATGTTTATTCTTACACATTCATTGGATAAATTGCAATTTAAATCTTAACCTATTGGCCTCAATTTAAGCTGGATAATTCACCATCACTTCAGTTCCCCTGGGCAGTGGATTGTGGTATGCAAGAAGGTCTGAGTTTGTATACATACATAAAGGAGCTACTCTGTCTCAGCTGTCTGCATATCTGTTTTTTTTTAACATATTTTTAGAATGCTAACATGAAAATGCAGCTTATTTGGGCTATAAACCTGACAAGACCTGAAAAATGATTTTAAATGAACTTTAAGTAAATCATAAATTAAAAAAAAAAAATGTTCTGGTAAACAAAACATTTTTTAAAAGCATAACTCAAATATTCCCAAACTGTTATATATTTATATATATATATATTTTTTTACTTCATCTAAAGAGCAATCAGTAAAGATACTAAGTAACCGGATATAGTTAGGAAAGACATCCCTATATGTTAGCTTACTATCAAAGAGGAGCTTCTGAGAGACTGATCATTATTGGACATGGCAGTGTCTCCCTACCAGCTTGCTTTTCAACGCTGCCTTTGCCTTTCTCTGACAGTTATTAGGTGTTCGTACCCTTTTAATAAGGGTGCAGTGGCTCTGCACTAGAATCTCCATCGCTATAGGGTGGAAAAATACTGCCAAAAATCATTCTATACAAGCGCCTACTTGTTCTCATGAGGGCTAAATGTTTCTGTCAAGATATTTGAAAGACGTTGTGCATAAGGGGCATAAAAAAAGAGGCACTAACCATCATCTGATGTACAAACAAAGTCAAGCAGTTACTTAAGAGTATTACTTTAACGGAGCTGATTCTGTTTGACTGCTTACTTCAAATTTAATTTGTGAAAAATGTGTTCAACTCCACAAATTAGCCAGGGAGACGATTTGTATCTATGTCACATACCAAGCAAAGGAGGAGGATGCAGACGGATGCTCGCTCTAGTGAGCTGATGGCTTGATGGTAATTACATCTCCGTTTTTTTTCCCCTTCCCTTTCCCTAACTTGTCTAGCATTCTCAGTTTTAACGTTCTTCTGCTGTCAGACTCCTTTGGAAGAAAGCAGCCATCTGCTAAGAATCACGTCATGCTCTGAATCAAATGTAACAACGCACATTTGCAGACATGTAAACACAGGCATACGCAAATGATGGCAAGAGACAAATTGCTGAGAAAAAACAAAGACATTGCTCTGAGCTGAACAGGTTTGAAGTGTATGAGAATCCACTACTGAAGGTGCAAGATCAGAAATATAATAGTTTAAAAACCATCTAATCTCTGCAAATATCACTGCACTCCAGTGCTTTCAACTCCATCCAGCCAGGACTCCTAAGGTACCACCTCGAGCATTCAGGAGTTGTCCGGCAAATGTCCAAGTGGATTTTGGACTACCTCCCTGGCCGACCACAGTATCTGAAAACACAGGGCTGTGTCTCAGATAGGTTGGTTTGCAGTATGGGGGTCCCACAGGGAACAGTGCTGGCACCGTTCCTTTTCACCCTTTACACTGCAGACTTCGCCATCAACTCCCCATGCTGCCATCAACTCGCCATGCCATAGTTGGCTTCATCACAGGTAGGGACGAATCAGAGTACAGAGAGTGGACACAAAAGTTTGTGGTCTGGTGCCAGCAGAACCACCTTCTGATTATTGCAGGAAAAACCAAGGAGCTAGCTGTGGACTTTCACAGAAGCAGATCCACCCCACTGACACCGGTGAACATCCAGGGAAGGGACATTGAGATAGTGGACCCTTATAATTACCAAGGTGTTCACTTCAATAACAAACTGGACTGCACTCAAAACACTGAGGCTCTCTACAAGAGAGGTTACAGCAGACTCTTCCTGCTGAGGAGACTGAGGCCTTTTGGCACTACTAAAGACCTTCTATGACTCTGTTGTGGCATCAGCCATCTTCTATGGAGCTGTCTGGAGCAGTGGCTTATCTGTAGCTGAGAGGAAGCAGCTGGATAAGCTGATCAGGAATGCCAGCTATGTGATTGGATGCACTCTCGACTGCAGGAGGTGGGGAAAAAAAAGATCCTAACTATAATTAACAATGTTGCATAATGTCTCCCACCCCATGCATGAAGCTGTTGCATAACTGGAGAGCTCCTTCAGTAACGGAATGCCGCACCCTAAATGCACCAGGGAGCTTTATCAAAGATCCTTCCTCCCAGCAGCTGTAAGAGTTTATAACCATCACTGTTCCCAACAACCTCAATAAGTTGTTACATTGATGCAGATTTTTGCACAGTTTCTATCTTACTCAGGTAAATAACATGCTGGTGTCTTTTTGCACATCTGAGGTTGCTGCTATTCATCACAAATCCATTACTCTAAAAATGTCCACAGCTGTTTATTGATTATTTACTCTCCTGATACAGAGAATTTATATTGTAAAAACACTGTACAGTACAGCACTGATTTGTTTATTTTCCTAACTCTGTTAGTAATTCTTTTATTTTTATACACTCTCTAAGGTCCACATTATGTGGCCACTTCTGCAATAACCATTTGCTGCTGTAACACCACAATTTCCCTTTTGAGGGAAAATAAAGGGATTTTCTATTCTATTCTATAAAAATACAAATTTGGAACAATAATACCTTAACTATGTATGTGGAGAAAATATGCACAAAATTCACTTAAGCCATTTGCAACTTATAAGAAAACACAAATCAGTACTGCTAAGACACCTCACAGCGGTCAAAGAGAGGGGTCAAGCCTCCCTGATTGTGTCATATGATAAGGAGAAGACATTGTTATACCTCTGAAAGATAGCCCAAAGATAAAATGTAAGATAGCAGGGCAATAACCTTCAACACAGCACTGCAACAACACAAAGATACCAAAGCAGAATCAAAATATAGAAATCTATCATAGAGAAAAAAAAAGAAAAAAAAAACAGCAGCCAGGAAAAACATCAAGAACACCATTAGTTAAAAGAAAGAAAAAGTACTTGCTTATAGGAATGTGAAGGAGCAATGAGAAACAATGACAGACATAACAAAGACATATAGAGAAACACGAATAATGAAACAGGAAAGATGTACAGAGAAAAAGTAACAACACAAGTCAGTATGCATTTACAAGACTGACATCACAATGCATCCATGCAAAACATTGACACTGCAGAGAAACAAAGAGCAACGGAGAATCCTGGGACTTCTAGATAAGAGTTTCTCTGAATGCATGTGCAAAAAAGCTGAGTTTGAATGACAAGCTATTATAAAAGGTGACATTTGCAAATAAGTTGTGTAATAAAACTCTTTTGCAGACATCAATGAAGTTTACTGGGAAATGTGTGTCATAGACCAACATAGTTCAACACAATGTGAAAGGAAAATAAAATGGGATTTTTTTAACAGATGACTGAAAAGTTTGCATGCATATCTATTCAGTGCGAAGGATGTAACTTTTTGGCCTATATGCAAACACTATGTTGGCCAGAGGAGTTATAACTGAGTGCCGCAGATCTGAGGCTTCCCAACTGTTTATAACAAGTATCACATTCCCAATAAACCACTATGTTGATGTAGATTTTAAACTAACAATGAAGTTTATTGTGTAATAAAAGTAAACCAAAATGTCCATTTTCCCTTGTGGAAAACTTGTCCAATATGGCTACCTCTTATTACATGGTATTGGTGCCACAATTAAAAATCCAATGCAAATGCCAGTCCATCTCTCTTAATAGAGCAGAGGAAGTGGGCAATCCAGTGAGTGACCAGCCTAGGCATGCTAGTTACCAGTCTCTCCAAAGCTAACACAGATGAGTTCTCTCTCTCTCATTTACTAGCTCCAGCCGCTCAGTTGCCAGAGCCAGCGTATGATAGATCAGATCAATAGCTGGCACCAGAATGGAAATAGCCTCATACGCAGAGGAAGTAGGCACTGCTGGGTGCGCATTAGTCTTAATTTTGGCATCAATAATGCGCCATAATCTTTAGTTAATGGTATGAAATGGAAAATATGAAAAATAAATAAAATGCGAATATCTCTCCTTGAATCGTTAAAACAAGCAAATCCATCCAACTATCCATTTTCCATCTCCCTTATCCCTGCCGGGGGTGTGGGGTTCTAGTGCCTACATCCAGCTATCAATCGGTGAGACCTACTCATGCACACACCTAAGTAGAATTTACAGAGGCCAATTAACCTAAACTGTGGGAGGAAGCCGGGGTACCCAGGAGAACATGTGACTACACAGGGAGAATATGCATGGTTCGGTCTATTTTATAGGAACATGTACACAAGGATCTACAAAAAACAAGAAAAAAAAGATGGACAAATCTACAAACGTATAGGGTGTGTTTATTTCTCATCTAGAAACACATTTTTTTCTTTGTAAAGGACCTTTAGAATGCACTGATGCTTAGTTTTGTTTAAAATACATCTTGATGGAACTGCAGTGATCTAAAAATCACCTCACAAGGGGCCGGGACACCCATACACCATACATCTACCTCTCCCCATTCAATTTCCCTGTCCAAACTGCTGACCATCTCTAACTACATCTAGACCCTGGAGAAAACTGAGCGAGGTAAAAGATTCCCCACTTCACCCCACTTTAAGCTACACACTTTATCTTCCTTTTCTCCCCCTCATCCATTTCCTTTCCTAGAAGTAACACTCCTAGAATAGGTCTTGAATGCTTTGGGCTTTTAAATCTTACATAAACTACACTGGCCCTTCATGTATATCTTTTGCTCTTTTTCACATGTAGACATACAGGTAAATATGCAAGATAGTGGCTATCAATTGGATATTAACACAATATTTAGGAAAGAGGGTGTTTCACTCGAATTCAAAGTGTGAATAATATATGTAAACATACTGCCTTTGTATTAACACTTGCTTTCATAGCTATGTCTATATACTGAGCTACTGTTGAGGGCAGTGCCAATATAATGAAAAGAAGGAAAAGATACCCGTTAACTCTGACTTTCTTTCTGCTCATTTGCTAGAAGGAGTGACTGGCTTTGTGTCGAAGAGCTGATCATCCACTCCAACCCTGATCTGCTCTGCCTGGACTCACAGCTCCTTCCTACCACAGACCTCTCATACATGATTGAAGCTACTAGAAATAGAAACAGTCAGGATAATTTAACCTGGCATAACTGCTGAATTCATTAAGAGGAAGATACTGGGGGCTGTAGAGAGCATGAGCAGGTGGTATGATTTAAGGACGGAATGTGTAAGAGAAATTAAAGCATTTGAAAAAAATAAATGTGTAATGAAGGTCTAAGGTAACTTATGAAAAAAATTAGAAAAAGACGAAAGTGACTGATACAATGAATAAAAAAACATCATTATTAGGAAATTGGTATTTGTTCTTCCTCATTTTATTTAAAAGAGCAAACATAAAATGTCTGCCTCTGGTAACACAAGTAAAAAAAATAAAATATATATTTTTTTCATGCAACAATAAGACCACAAAACTGTATGTTAGCAGAGGTGAGTTGTAACTATTTCCATTTACTCCCTTACCTTTGCTTGAGTAACTTTTTGAACAAAATTTACTTTTAGGAGTAGTTTTACAGTATTCTACTTTTTACTTTTACTTGAATAAACAACTGATAAAGTATCACTACTCTTACTTTACTAAAATTTCTGGTTGCTCCCTCCATTATGAGTAACTTCACTTCACATAGTGCATATTTAACTTCACTTAATGAAAACAAGCTTGTTTTCATCAAGTGAAGTTTTCTTTCATTCATGAGTAGCCTTTTTACAAATACTTTTTTTACTCTCACTTGAGTAACTCATTGAAAGGCTACTTTTTTTAAATTTTTTCCTAAGTTAAATTATGGCATGCTCTATCCACCTCTCGGTCAGAACAACTTTGTGGAATTACCAGGAAAATAGAAGAGCACTCTGCTTCATCACAGTGATTATATATATATATATATATATATATATATATATATATATATATATATATATATAACTTCTACATTTTCCAAAGCAGATTAAAGTTACAGGACAAGATCACTACCTCAATCCAGAGCAGCTGGCACTTCAGACAGGTAGAAATATTCCTGAGTCTAAATTGTCTAACAATCAGACAGGTATTTCTTAAAAATCAGCATCATGTTTCATACAGAAACAACCCCCCACCCATGATTATTCATAATCTTTAAGGAAATTAGTCCACGATAACTACAACAGACCTGAAGTGAAGGCAACCAGACTCTGCCCTGTTGTTGCAGTTGCCATGACTCGGATGATTTAGAGATTGAACAAACATCAGTGTATAAGCAACGAGAGATTTGTCTTTTCCGTCCTGTTGTCTAGTCTTTGTACAGTTGCTTAACAGCCTTATCATAACATATTTTGTACATTTGAACTCTCTCAAAATTATTTAGCATTAGTTGATATTAGACAGAGGAGAAACTTATCCTACTTTGCTATTCAGCTTTAGTATTTTAGAAAAAAACAAATCTAATTTGAACTGTACCCTGACAAAATAGCGCTGCCCGATCCAAACAATTGAAAAAAACACAAGATTTGAAGGATAACGTCGTGGATAACATAATACTTCCATCAATATCTTTTTTTATATCTTGTTCACTTTATTGTGTGGCACAACTGAAGGAACTTTCCACTTGGAACACATAAAACAAATTGCATTATACACAGTATAGGACTTTTTGTGGTGGTTTTGACAAGGGTTCTCTGCTTCCACAGCTGAATCAAATGGCTGAATTACCTTCTCAGTAAGCAGTGCAGTTATTCAGGGTCTTGTTAATTACCTTATTATTTAACTTATGTGTGTTGAACCAGGGACTGATCTAAAAGGTGCATGAAAGCAGAACTCAAGAACCAGAATTGACTTACCTATTTTAACCAGGACATGTTTTTATATCTAGTAGCATTTTTTTTGCAAAAATCAGTAGGACAGCAGCTTTAACGTTTTAAAATCAAAGCAGCAAAATTTAAAATCAAATGCTATAAAACAATATTCTACATTATCCTTGCAAGACGATTTATACAAAAGCTGGATATAAACAGGTTTAAAACATACTGCCTTATACATCACTGCTAATAAAATACAGTGAATCATAAAATAGCTAAATAAATCAATACTTTAATGTGTTTTAAAAACAGTCAAAACAAGAGACAACCAGATGACTCACCCTTGTCCTCCATGAATTTGTGTATTCCTAAAAAACTAAACCTACACTGTTAAAATTATCCAATTGAAAAAATAAAATACTGAATTCCTGAAGGTAAATGCATAAAAGTATTAGATGGTTTATGGGTTAAGCATAAAAAATGTGTAGGGCTGACAATGCTGAGCAGATGTATCTGTGGCTAGAGGGAATGCATAGATGAGGATTTATAAGAGTGAGGATGGCTGCTAAAGAGGATTCCAATCAATAAGTTAATTAGCATGACTGATGAAGACAAATTGAAATGGGTAATCTGAATCAGGAGAGAAACTAGGAGTGAAATTTGACATGGCTTCATGAGAACAAAAAAACAGTATAAGTGAATATTATGATGAGATGTTGAGGTGAAAGTTCCAGAAATCCTTTTTTAAGCCTAAGGTTGTGGGAAACATTGAAAAAATCTCTTAAAAATGCACCAAACTTTCTTGCCGAAAGCTTTGTTTAACACTAAAGCTTTGCCATTGATTTTCCAATACAGTTCCCAGGTTGTCTTCTCTGGGCCAGCTGAGTAAATGAATGCAAAGCGTTTCACCTGGTCTATGTGTGTCAGCGTTGAGCTAGAAGCTTGGTCCTTTGAACGGGGTCTCTGTGGGCCCACTAATTGAGCCAGATCAATTCACAGAGACAGCAACCTGGTTGGCACAGTTGCCACATCAAAGAGATTCTAATAACTGCACACTGTGGCCATTACTAAGCCTAAAAAAAGCTATATTTATGTTTGCTTCAAAGCAAGCCTGGCAGCATTGGGCAAACTGAGAAAGCGGGCCTTGAATTTTCGTTTTTGAGCAGATAATTTGGACACATGATTGTTTTCAAACAGTTTGGGAAGGGGATAGATAGAATACACATATGTGTATACAACTGTTAAAAAATGTCCAATTTTGCAAATCGACTAAAAACCTGCAAAACCACACTAATAATTGACTGATCTTAATTTTAAATGTTTCTATTTAGTTCACAAAGTTCATGGTGCATAGAAATTTACAAAATCTTCCATCGGGACAAAATGTGTGCTACACAGAGTTTGCATCTCTTTTTCCTTGTTCTCTTCCTTTTAGTAGTCTTTATGTATGAACTATGAGTCAGATTCATTGCTGTGTACTTTGCACTTTGATGATGAACATTAAAATCTGTATTTATGTGCAGCTTTCAAGTAAACACTTCTGGGTCAAAACATAGTGGTATTTGTAATCATTCAAAACTCCATTAACCTTAGAAAAGACCTTGGTTCCATTAGAAGGAAACTGACCCCTGGGCACAGAAAAATGGCAAAAAGGTTTACATTTTCTTTTCTTTCTTTTTCTCCATCTGACCCTTTAACATTCTCTCACAGGGGTTGGGAATATTTCAGAGAGGTCTCGATGTTCTCTTTGGAACAAAAGCCTCTGTCTTTTTATAATATGCAGAACACAACTTGTACTTCCTGGAAATTAACACAGCTGCTTTAGTGTTACTGTCAGCCTCTTGGCAGCTACCCTGACTAGCTTTCTTTTTGCCTTTTCTTAATTTTTGCAGAAATATGCTGGTTTTGGAATGTTACTGTGCATTCACTTTAGTCATCAACACTTGCAATTTTCTCAAGACATTAATACCTACCTCAGCAGTGTCCTGCTTTAGACATACACTCCTCTTAAAATATCTACATGATGTTAAGAAGGATGTAAGTAGAGCTCCACTGTGCTGACATTGGAAAACAGAAAAAGGGACAAAAAACTTTAAACAGGCATTTTATTGAAAACAAAAATTTTATTGAAATAGCTGTTCTAGCCCATCAATAGTTTAAGACCACAGCCTTTATTAAATATTTAGACTGTCATGACCTCCTGATGGCAATGAAAAAAAGCTCACTGACTTTGACATGGTACGATTGTCCAGCTTTATTAGGAAAGTCTCTTTCAGCATATCATAACTTGTTGTTTTAAAATTTTTTAAAAAAATTTCAGTTTATGGAACAAAAAGAGGTGTAGTGGTAGACTTAAAAACGCTTGGCTGGAACTGAGCCGTGAGATTCAATAGGATGTTTATCAAGATAAAGGAGAATCCTTAACCCAAAGCAAGGCCTATGCTGGTCCTGACTGCAGCCAGATACGCATCACATAGCATTTGAGAGGGCAGATAGTAAAAGCAAAAAAGCCTCCCTCAGGTCCACGTCTTCTTCAAAGGTACAAAACTTTCTATTTGTTCTTTGCAAGAGAGCTCTGCATATTGAACACTAGAGGGGAGAATAAAGTTGATGTCTTTTTCTCTGAAGGTAAAGAACTGAAACCGTAAGGTCCATATTTGTGTAACCATTTTTAATCTTTTACTGCTTTAAACACAACAATTTTCCCATTGTGGGATTTTTCTATTTTATTCTAGTCTATTCTAAAAAACAAAAAAAAACACCTTAGCAGTAATTTAACTCTATAACAAACATGAATCCTACTGGACAACACCAAGAAGACACACTAAATGTACCACATAGTAATTTACTACACGAAAACAGCAGGATATAACCAACTGAAACAATTCTTGCGCTTCCTTCAATCTGCTGTATGTTGTAACTTTTTCAATGAGTTTTCACCTCGAAATACCTAACTTAACTATCTACTAAAATTTACAGGCAGACTTCTTGCGTTAGAAGCACTATTCTGATTCACCTAAACACTGGGGGAACAACATATATCATTAAACCTTCAGTGCTTTAATAAAAGCTTTGCTGGAGTGTACTTGAGTCAATGTATTTATTTTTCCATTAACACAGTTGTGTATTAGTCTGGTACTGTAACATGTAAAAGCAGAGTAGGTGGAAGAGGGTAAATGTTATTGTCAATACATACTTTAGAGTTTGAATATATGGCTATTTTCTGAAAACAGAGGGTTTCAACCATACTGTAATGTGATAAATAAAAACACTTGGTCATTAGGTTCTGGAGACCCCCACTGATTCACAGGGCATTAGTTATGCCGATGCTGTCTGTTACCAGTTATCTCCTTCCACCCTATAATTTACTTTCTCACTTGCCTCTCTCTGCTGGATAAGTGATAAGTTTGTAACTTTGTTCATTAGTGTTGGCCTGTCTCCTGCTGTACAGCTGTCTGAGGTGATATAATGGGTGGAAAAGCTCTAGCTCCCCTCTAAGTCTAGATCTCACTCTTTCTGCAGGGTCTAATTTTTGTCCCCCTCTCAACTTCCATTTTTCTTGCAATCTTTCCTACCTTTTCTTTTCACTTCATCTCTTCTACACTCCGACTTGCTGTGTCTCCGTTTCTCACTTTCTCTCACGCTCTCAGCTCGGCATGTCTCCGTGATGCTCTGCGAAATAATTTACCACACGCAGTGCTCCCGCGTATGATTGAAGCATAATTAGACAGCAGAGGCAGGGGAAGCCAGCAGAGGTGCTTGGGAGCCAGCGCTTGTCAGATGGTCCGTCTCACTCTCACTGGCTTTGCCCTTGAAAACTATCACTTCTGCAGCAGGAGCAGAGAGGAGGTGGTGTGAAGAACCACTGCTGAGCTAACTTTGGCACAAAAAGTCAGAAATTAGCAATTAACTTTATATTTTTGGGGGAGTGAAAATACTGCCTGACACTAAAGATAGTCTAAGTATCATTTTACTAAGCAATGTAGGTATTTTATTCAACTCTAATCTTTTACATTTTGTCATATTACACCTACAAACTTCAATTATTTTTGTACTGCTTGGATGCAGCAGACCAAGGTAGACTATTGCAATATTGTAAAAAGTGAGTTCTCACATTTCATTTTCCCGAAATATTTTGCAATCTTTGAATTCCAGGAACTCAGATACTTCTAAATAAATTACCATGCAACACATGTCCATCAGAATCAAAGGAACTAATAGAAGTCAGTGGGGCATACAAAATGTTTTCTTATGGAACATTAGTTAGAAAAATGAAAATCAGGAATCAACCAATAGAAAAGTCAGAGACAAAGTTATAAAGAAGTTTAAAGCTGTGTTAGGTCAGAAAACACTATCACTAACAGTAGAGCACTGTTCAATTAATTGCTTATAAAGAGAAAGAGTACAGTATGACTTGACAGCGAACCAATATAATCATGGACAACTGCATAATTTGACAGGCCAGCCAGGAAGTGTAATTACCCAGAATTACACCCTACAGTATGTGGTTACTCTGGAGGAGCTACAAATGTTCACAACTGTGGAAAAATCGAATTGCACTATAACTATCAGTAATACAAACCACATTATGGCCTTTATGGAAAACTACAAATGGAAATACATTGATGAAAAGAAGTTATAGGAAAGACCACCATGTATGGGTTACAGTGGATAAGCAAGAAGTTTCTCTGAACATATGAGATAACACAAAAGGTATTTTGCTAAATCCCAAAGCAAGCTGGAACCCAATTTCCATGACATTAAATGATGGTGATAACATAAGCCAGTGTTATATTTTAACATTTTAACAGGGAAGTTGCAAAAATTTCAGATTTGGTTTTAATTTAGAAACGGTGCAACACTTTCTGAATTAGATATTACACCTAATAAGGGCCCCAATAAAGGTCTATGCCTACAAACAATTGAGAACCTATAATAAGCCTTGAGGGCTTGAGCTGGTTTGCAAATATGTATAGGCCAAACCTCTAGTTTAAAAATGTGAAAAGGCTAATAGAACACATTTATTTTTAGTGTTATATTTTGGCAAAACAAGAAAATTTCTAGGCAGCAAATGACATTGAGTGTATCAATATTGAAATTCTTAAACTCAAAGTAAATCATAGAAGATTTTAAACTGCTAGATGTGTTTTCAACATTGTAATAATCCACTATAAACCAAACGTTTAGAGTTTTAACCTAAGGAAATAGTAGAAAGTTTATGTTGCATTTTTTCTGAAACTCGTTCTCCTCCTTGGAACAAAAATGCTTGTAAGGGGCTAAAAGTTAAAGTGAAATATTTGCATGCGATACTTAAGGAGTAAGGAGCCTTATCTGGGTGTTGTTTAGGTTCTAGGCCATATAAGTTAACTATGGGGACCATAAATTATGGAAGGCGTGAGCTGTTTTGTGAATCTATGATCATTAGGATGCCCATGTTGATGGCAGCTTCAGAGGAAAAGTGCTGATCATCTCAATGGCACCATATGCTCTGCCAACTAGAACCGAGGTAGATGTCAGAGGGGAATTGACATTACATTCAAAGTGGCACACATCGCTCGGAAAGGTGCGTGATGCTGCTGAGTGAGCACCTGAATCCTCAGTGTCTGTCCAATTATCCCACTGTATAAAGAGTATGCTGTATTCCCAGCGCATTTTCTCCACATATAACCACATGCTGTGGGCTTTACTACGCTGGCTGTTGTCAGAAACCAACTGTAACAGCACTGTCAGACGCCCCTTTGATTACTGCCCAGAGGTCACCCTGTGTTGAGCCGCACCAAGTGGTCCGGTGTATCAGCGGAGCTGAGACGTCAGAGGAGTCACCTTTAAAGGATAATAAGAGGACTGCTGACTGACTGCAGACCACCCAGGGGGAGATTTGTGCTTTTTCACATGAATATAAATGTGATATCGACAGGAAATTTTTCCCAAGAGAGAGAAAGGAACAGACAGGAGAAGAGATGGAGCGAGGGACAGGAAGTAAAAGTAAAAATTCATGAGAGAGAGAGACAGCAGGACGGATCACTCAAGTTTGTTTGGGGTTTGTTTCATACTGTTAAATATTCTGCTGATAATTACTATTTGATGGACCAGTGTAGAGCTGAAAGAATTAATTGGATTAATAACGATTAATTGATTATTAAAATAATCATAAACTAATTAAGTAATCGATTAATCGTTAACAACTCTGAAACATGCCTTTAGCAGACAGAGCAACCCACTTAGTGCAGTATCCATCCATCTCCCCAACCACTCCGGGGGGAATCCCAAGGCGTTCCCAGGCATCATAGTCCCTCCAGTGTGTCCTGTGTCTCCCCCGGGGTCTCCTCCCGATCAGACATGACTGGAACACCTCACCAAGGAGACGTCCAGGAGGCATCCCAACCAGATGCCTAACCCACCTAAACTGGCACCTCTCGATGTGGAGGACCAGCAGCTCTACTCTGAGTTCTTCCCGGATGACTGAGCTCCTCACCCTATCTCTAAGGGAGCCCAAACAAACTACGGAGAAACTAATTTCGGATCTCATTCTTTCAGTCATTACCCAAAAGCTCATGACCATAGATGAGTGTAGGAACGTAGATCAATTTGGAGGTACTGATCCTCATCCCGGCTGCGAACCTCCCCAGTGAGAGCTGAAGATCACACCATGATGAAACCAATAGAACCACGTCATCCACGAATAGCAGAGGCGCGATCCTAAGGCCACCAAAATGATGGGCAGTAATTATACCAAATTGTTATAAAATATAATTAATAAAAATATTTTGCATTTAATATAAAAAAAAACCTTTTCCTTCAGTCAATATGCTCTATCCAGAGGTGTAGAGGAAAAGTTTAATTTCACTTTGTTTAAATTTTGTAAATACTCTTATTTAAGTTCTTGTTAAATGATTAGTTATCGATTAATTGAAAAAAATAATCAACAGATTAAAAATAATCAATATTGTAGCCCTAGGTCAGTGATTTCTAGGCTTTATCACACTAAATTCTAGTTTTACTTCAAAGGTGCGTGGTAACAATGCTTCTGATATTTACTATCTTAAAATTGAGTGGAAAGTAGCGCTTCTCTTTCTGTGCTTACGTCTCTAAATACTCCTAACAAATAAAAGACTTCATTAATACTGCTTACACTAGGATCTACTGTATACAGACATAGAACTGATATTTCTAGTTGATGGTTATCCTTTAGATAAGAGATTTCAACCTAGCCCATTTTTAAACCTAGCTATCGCTGGGATGAACTCAAACATAAGTCAGTGATTCAGCTAGTAAATTATAGAATATTTGCATCAAGAACACAGTAAAAAAAAAAAGAAGCATTCTAATATCTACAGTATTAATTGGTACTACTGATTATCTTCTACAGCATCTGGCAAAATCACATATAGCAGTAAACTGACTAAATAGGAACAGTTTATCCTGAGCACGCTATACTGAAAGGGAAACACAGTGATGGCAGCATTATGCTGTGTGGATGCTTTCCTTAAACAAGGACACAGACACTTCCCAGAGCTTACTGGAAGGTGGAATTAGCACTCTTAAGTGGATCAAAACTGCAAAAGACGTACAGAGGTCCACACCTTCATAAAACTGATGATTTGTCGAAATATTTGAAATCTGCTGCTTGCAGATGTTCTCTTTCAATTTTCTTTTTGTAGGAGAGAATGAAAAAAGTTTTATGTACATTTGCAAAGCTAACTACAAGAAACATTTGAACTATACATAAATATTGCCCTATCCCCATAGTAAACCATTATAAAATGATCATCTATTACTTATTTTATCTGTCAAAACAGACTGCAAAGATATGATATAAAGCAATGATTTTTAAATGTAACTTTATATTTTATATTTGTCTATTGGTTGCCCACTTTGCAGACCACTGCTGGGGCCACAATTTAGGTATAATATTTTGAAAAGTCTTCCAAATACATTTAATACTTTTCAGATATTCCCTTTTCCCCAGGCTACAAGAAATAAATATCCAACACACCATTAATAAATAATCTGAGGAAAACCAGATTTTGCATGAAGAAACTAACTCATTTACATTCATACTCTTTCATCTTTACAAGTATCACATGGTTTCTAGTCAGAGTTCATATTGAAAACAAAAAATCTCCATGGGATATTAGCCTTGCTTTGCTAATTCTCAGCTGTACACGCTGAAAAATGTGGCGGAAAAAAAAAATAAAGTAGAAAAGGGACTGCTTTGTTTTCACCCGGGCTGTTATCAGCAGAACCCGACTGCAGCGAGAATAGGGAGGGATGATTTCCATAAAGACTGGCTGTTGTCTGAAAGCAAGCAGCTGTCAGGCGGAATTACCTCTCCGACACAGACACCACAATCGAGGGCGCCCTTCCCATAATTCAGTCTGATTGGCTCAAGGGGAAAATGGCAGCCTGTGGAGAGTGAGGCGAGCGGCTGGTTGACAGGTTTGCATCTGCGAAGCTTGATGCGGCGTTTGCCTGTTATCATTTTGTCTGCTCGATGTGTCAGTTCTCTCACTTCGGAAAGCTACCTGAACAAAGTGGCACAGAGAATGGAGTCCGTGCTGTGAGAAAACAAATAGGTGACTTTGCTCTGTTTATAAACCCTCTCACAGACAAAAGATGATGAGGAAAATAATCATCTTTCTTAACCCTAGGAGATCTTATAAAAGAAAAAAAAAGTTATAATCTCAATTAAATATTTTTTCAATGGAATATCAGATAGAACAACAGGGAACCAGGTTATTTGATACACAGTTCAAATTTAAGCGATCTGTATGTGCACTATTTATTTTTTATTACCATTTATTTTATGTTCTTATGTACTTTGTATGTTCCTAAGATGCATATGGTTATTATTAGACTGAAAAGTGAATCATATCCTTTAAACGCTTATTCCTTAGTATTTATTATTTGTTTATTATTAAATAGCCATAAGACTGTTTCATTATTAAATGACAGCATACAAGAGACAACCAAATAAGAATTAACAAAATAGCAGGAAAACTGCTCTTCTTTCTTTTAATCACAACAAAAAATGGATCATATTGAACATCATGTTTAAAAAAAGAAGAAAAAATCTGTACATCCACATTAAGTATAGCAAAAACTGAATTGAAATTCATATTTTAGTGTACTGTGTAGTTGTGCACACTAACAATCTTACACACTATACATTTCCCAGTTCATCTGCAAACCGGCCCATTCAAATACCAACAAACCCTCCCTAACCTATGCTAATTGCTCTTATCTGTGGCTTGTGTGGAGGTGAGTGACATGTAGGGTGGTGCAGGGGGAAGTGTCCTTTAGGTGTCTTAATTATGGCCCTCCTCCCTCTTACTGTCACCGGCCCCTGGAGAGAGCAAGACAAAAGGAAGGCGATGTTTCATCTCTGCTGCCTTGGTATTTTAAATTCCGAGGGGAGTTAGAGGAGAGACACAGTGAGCTATTTCTTTGTAAATGAAGTAAAAAAAAAAATAATAAAATGATGGTTTCTCTTTCTCATTGGCTTCTTGCCTCCATTGCCTATTTTTTTTAATAATGTATCTTAATAATAGGCCTTTAATAGTAATCAAATCACAGTTTCTCCTGTCAAAGCAGGGGAAAAAGGCAAAACAGAATTACAGTGACAATTTTATTTAATGAGCTAAAAGCCTTTTTGTCTAACTTAATATTTACTTATCACTTTGTTTTTTTTGGGTGTAATATCTGAAAAAATAGAATGAGTGGACTGAGAGAATCAAGGATAAAGTTCTTTATATGGAAGTTATCTGTGGCATTAGTAGTTTTTTTCCCTCAGGGCTTATTTCCCTTTCCTTAATGTAACAGGAAATATTTAATTGCCATTCATTGTTGAATCTTAATTTATTCAAAAAAATATAAAATAAAAAAAATAATAAATATAGATGCAGGCATTTAGATACAAAATCAGCACATACATTTATCTCTGGTAATAGGTTGCACTAAAGGTTGGCAGTAAAACCTGTGGTGGATGTGAAACTAAAGAGGAGTATTAATGTGTGCAGGAAAATTGCATCAAACAAAAGAAAAAAAAAAGTGAAAATACAGGTGGGAGGTATTAGAAGCTGGAGTTGGTAGAGTGATGGTAGTGATACATGGTAAAGAGACATTGGAGAGATGCAGAGGGAGTCTATAAAAGTAAACTACTGCTTAATGTCTCTCACAAGTGTGATAAAGGCACAGGGTTGCAGCAGAAAAGGAATACTGGCCTTAACATTTGAGTGAACAGTGCAAGGGAGCATTCAAACCTCAACTATTATACATTAATGCTAATAGAAAAGGATTTCATGAATGCGCTGATGCATGTGTGCAAAATAAAGATTCTCCAAAAAAGGTCAGCCTCTTTGTTTTGGGACACAGAAGCCCCTTAGATGAAAATATTGACAGAGAAAATGTGAGCAATGCAAAGTATGGTCCTAAAAATGAGATGGACAAAGATCCTATCTGTATTCTGAGAGCCTGCCCTCTTATAAATATTGGAAGAAGGACACTGCTGGGGAGAGAAAACGGCCAAATGGTGCATTTGAGAAATGGCACACCTGAGCACCACGCTGGATATCATCTCCTCCTGTCAGATCCCATCCCATTTGATCAAAATAATCGCCACCTTCATCGTTATCATCGGTTCTGTCATCTTCACTGGCGCCATTCTCCATCTCATCAGCCGCTCTTTGGCTTCAAGAGGGGGGTGGAGGCAGGTTTGGGGGGATTTTTGGGGATCAGAGCAAATGCTTACATCTCATCTGCGAAAATCACTCATGGTGATCCCTCAGAGTCATCACCATATTTATTGCTTCAATGCTGCTGACATTTTTTCCCACCTACTTAGATATTCAGACACTTACCAATATTTGATTAGTTACAGAGCAAAACAGAAATCAGCTCATGCTAAGCTAAGTTTGACAACAATGAAAACTAACAAGGAAATACTGGTACATCCCAATAACTGTGGATCTCATTATAAATATCATTCATATAAGCAATTCGGTTCAATGAAATTGATTGCAAAGTGTGATTTATTTTGAGCATTAATGTCAATTTTGATAATAGTGGCTTCTAACCAATAGAAACAAAAATTAAAATCAACAAAATCAAATTTTACAACAGTGAATAAAACGAATGTGCCAAGTTTCTACTATTAGTTCTATGTTAGCCAATATGGCCTTTATTGAGCAGGAAAAAAACTCTCTCATCTGCTTCTACTTTAACGCTTTAATAAGGCACAGCACAGAAAACAGGAGGTGGTCAAAGTTCACTGAGAGAAGTTCCAGCTCACCCACAGGCAGACCTGCGTGCCATAAAATACAGCAGTTCCACTCAGATTTACAGAATGACAGACGTACAACTCAGCATACGGCTCACATCACATTCCTGAAACAGACTGCATTCTCATAGATACTCATCTTGTCCTTTCAGGCGGTGTCAGGAAGATAAACATATGTATATACTTCACAGTCACCTTTAAATGTGTCACGGAAAAAACACTTGAAAGCAGCGAATGGCTTACATTAACCAAGTTAAAGTTTGTCATTAAGTGAAACATGTTCTGGGAAATTACATCCAGTAAAAATGTGTTTATGGTTTAAAGCAGAATGTTTGTGGGAGCTTGTCAGGTTCATCCAAAACTATTACTTGTGTTAAATGTACAAAATAAAGCTTTAGCGTGAAATAAAAGTCTGACAAGATGACTTAAGTATCATAAATGGAATAGGTTGGTTGGTTAGGAATCAATGTAAGAAAAGGTGTGTTTTAAAATTGCTTACATTTTCCATCAAAGTGTACAGTTAAAACTGCTCTCCCTGAATTACCAGGGAAAACATTGGAATAACTTAAGTTTTCTCTGGTATTCTACCCTTTATTTGCATGCAGAAATTTGCACAGTACATTGTAACATTATATGTTTTCAGAAATGGCTAGAAAATGTGAAAATATCTATATTTCTTTCAAGATGTATACAGCATTTGACTCTCTTACTCTACCTCCATAAATCCAAAAACTGCCCCCTCTGTCATTGCGTTGCTGTATTTGTTTTTACAGGTGTGACATAGGTTACAGTGGACAGGGCATTCTATCATTTCAGCAACCTAACTTTCTGCAAACATTAAATACTCTAAGGCAAAATAAACTTTTTTCTTGTTGTACCTCCAGTACAAGAAAAATAGGTTCCTGCAGAGTACAGTATGCAACAGACTTAAAGCAAGCAGGGGGGAGTTTTACCTGAGCAGATAAGATTACATTTTGATCATTCTTTGCCATGTTTCCCATAGTTAAAGCTAAGCTCCATTAATACTATAGATAACAAATGATCAGAATTCTTCACCGCCTAATGGGGGAGGTGGGTTGCCACCAAATTGTTTCCAGATTGGTTGCTTATAAAGTTGGTTCATGGGCTTGTAGTTCTTTCAAAATCTAATTACACCAAAGATCCTTAGCCAAAACCACAACACTCAACAGAGATAAGTGTTGTTCTCTAAATTTGACAGACTTGTAAAACTTTAAACACCAAAATATAAAAAACAATTAAATGAAACAATACTGGTATTTAACTGAATTTACAGTTCTGAAACTGCAGGTATATCATTCTGCAGCTATGAATCAAGAAACATTAAAAAAAGGGTCCTAAGTTTATCAGATGTTTATTCTAAGTTTTTTTTTTTTTGCAGTCAATCTTTTAAATCTGAACCATCAATATATTAATAATGTATAAATATGTATACATGTGTATTGTATAGCCATGTATCTTCTAGTATCTTGTAATGAGGTTAATATTCTGGGAACATGCCACATTGTTGGTAATGGTTAGGTTTAGGGTAAGATTCTTGGTTAGGCCATAGAAATGAATGCAAAGTCCGCGTATGGATAGCTGGACATAACATGTGGGTGTGTATGTATACTTGTAGCCACAGTAAGAAGACTTGTTTTTATAAATTTCGAGTAACATCAGTTAGATCTTGGTGTTCATTCTTGCTTGTGTAATACAATTAAACAACAACAGTTTACTCACAGATAAAATGTGAGAACATCGTGTCGACCCATGCCTATACAGCAAATAGTGAGAAACCCTCCTTACCTTGGCCATTTGGGCTTGCACCCCAGTGGCTTTTAGAGATGACACAGCCTTCTGTGCTGCAGCTGGGCTGTCAAAATCCACAAAGCCATAACCTTTAAAAACAAGAAAAAATGCAAAGTGAGAAATAATAAACACTAGTGAGGAAAAAATGAGTGCAGATGACTAACAAGTACAATGACAGGCACTTGGTAATTGTAGCAGTAATAGGTTGGTAACATGACTACAGAGGCTGCCAGTTTTCATATCTGGTGAGCAGTACATTGTTTGATAATTAGCGACACTGACGTTCATAGGGGGATGCTATGCATCTTAATTAGTGGCATGGATGAGCGATTTAGTAATAACAAACCCAGGCACCCTGCCCACCTCTACATCCACACATTCTGATCCACTAACTCACACACGGTTACGCACACTTTGAGCAAACACCCATAAACAAAGGCACACTGAGTAGTTGTTTGTGGCAGGCTGTGGTTTAATGATGGCTCATATGCATTAATTTCAATTAAGGTAATGATCATTTCTGAAAAGTTCATGATTTAAAAGCACTGATTAAAGAATATTGCAGATACTTGAATAAACATAGAGATGTTAATTAATTCTTGAAAACACCACTTTATCCTGTTCAGCCTTTTGATTTTTGGAGACTGAAGCTGGCGGACCCACATCATGTTTTTCAATGGCCAGCATATTAACTCAACCCCATTTCACAGCCTCCATAATCCTCTCCCCGGTAACAAATCTCCCAAAGTTTGACAGCATATGAGAGCTACTGCCATTTCTTTCTCTCTCTCATCCTCATAAAGACACACTTTATAAATTTCCCAGAATTTAACCTCGCTGTTCATCTTCTTACAGCCTTTTTCGATCCATCTATTTCTCCAAAACACTTTCCCTCTCCGTCTGTCCCTCGCATTTCTGTCGACATTAACAGTCACCAGCCCCCATCTGGAAATTCATCAAAGCAGGAAAGCAGGGGGGAATGAAATCTGTGACTGTGATTTATGAGTTATTGTGATCCTGACGTTCTGCGGGATGTATCGTAGACGGGGGTCACGTCTGTGTTAATTAAAATTTGGTGGCGGATTAAAAGCAGTCAATGGTGCCCTGTGATCCACTGTTTCAGGAGGAAAGTGTAATTAGAACAGGATAATAGCTGAAAGATTTTCAGGCAGGGGGGTTAAGCATAAACTCACAAATGTTTAAGTACGCATGAAACCTTACTTTAAGCCAGTCGTACATGTGGACAGTTTATGCAAGCAGAGAGGATGTTGCCTTCTCTCTCTCATTTGTGCTGTGGTGGAGAGAGGGTCATTTTCTTGTTGGAAGGCGGTTAGGGAGAGCAGCGTAATGTGAAAATCATAACCTGTGGTGGAAGAGAAATCGAGCGCGAGACCTGATTAATGGCCAGCTGTTAGAGTGGCTCTGGGAGGGGTGGCTCTTTAATTGTGGAAATATGAAGAGCCAGAGTAATATGTCCTGATTCAAGTAGGTGGGCTTTAAAAGAACCGTTTTTATTTTCTAGAAACGGTCATTTTTATTGAGGATTATTTTCAAGTTGCAATTATACAGTACTTTTTGTTACATCAAATAGAAAGTAATATCATTTAAATGCATTTGACGAATCTAAGAGTGCTGCAGAGTTTGGCCCTATGCTAGAAAATACTTCATAGTGAATATGGGTATGCAAACACTTTTAGAGACAAAGCTTTTTTGTGCAGAACTGGACTTGTTTAAAACATATCCAACTAAATAATTGTTAGACATTCACTGTGTGAAAATGAAAATAATAAAAGAATGCCTTTGACATTTTGTCACAACTAAAACCTGTCATGTAAATTGTTATGGACATACAGTAGCAACATTTTATTTTGGTCCAATCTGATTACAAAAAAATACTCTAACTTCTTTATCCATTATATTACTGGTGGCAAACTGCAAATAGCAATACTAATAAAGAAAAAAAAATCTCTGAAGTTCCTCTAAGGTCTGGCTGCTTCCATGATTAATGCCTTCTATGTTTATAATATGATTTTAGGTAGGCCATCATGTATGTGGTGGTAAGTTTGAGGTGGCATACTTTCCTTAATTTGTGGTAATAGATTAGCCAATGTTCAGTAAGAAATATAGTTATCTCTTCCTCTAAAGTATTTTACAACTTTATCCTTTTTATGTCTGCTGTATTTGTTGTAATATTTTCTAATAAAACCTCAGCAGCTTTAATAAAAAAATCTCTATAGATGAAATTTCACATAAATTTATTTCCTAATAAGTTAAGTTATTTACTCTTCTGACACAAGGACCTAAAAAACTAAGGCTAATATATGCTGAACATTAGCCAATAAGAATCACAGAGTCAGCTAATTACTGCATGGAAATCTCTTATTTCTTAACATACTCTTATATGGGAAAGAGTCATAAAGAAAACATTAACATTCCAGAAACCTGAAAACAGCATATGGAAAATAATATCAGCTGTATTGAATAAATAGCAATAATAAAAAATAGAAAACCATCAAAGAAGCCTTTCTTTTACTTTTTAAAGCTTGGCAGAGGACCCTGCCTCCTTAACGTATGTCTACAGTTGGAAGCTGAAGTAGACATGTTTAAGTGAAGCTGTCAAAATAATTGAGAAATCACAATAAATCCCTCTGAAATATTGTGTTGAAGCATACTATTACATAAACTGGAAAGTCTCAGAAAAGCCTGGGAACACGTTTTGATGATCAATCATTTGGATATGCCTATAGATGATGGAAACAGCATTTAACCCAGACGTTTTTGATAAGACAGCTTTTGAAAATAATGCAATCCATAACGTCAGACATCCTAATCTTTTATGCCGTGGATTTATCGACTGGGTATAACATTTTGCACCACCATCTGTCTTCCTGTGTGTTTTTTATTTTTTATTTTTTCATGAAAACTCTGAAGAATAAATGAATTGAACCAGATGCAAAAGCTTTAAGCTAAACTCAGACAAAAAGATTCCTAGCTTTTAAGCCTAAGTGGTCTTTACATAAGTGCTAACATATAATTTTTTTTTTTAGACTTATATTTTCACTGCAGCATCTTACATGTAGTATCTGCTCAAGTAATTCAGAATTTCCCTTCAATTTTATAGGAGTTTTAATGGTTTATATCTGTTGAACAATTTACCCTTTAAATAAACTTATACTTATTACTAATAAATTTTTTCATTGCTGTTAGTTATTTCTTTTTGTATATTTTCAACACACAAGATATGACAACATTACTGCATGATTTTTCGTTCCTCTGATAATGATACTGAAACGTTTTTATTTTGGATGATGTGACAAAAATAAAGGGCAATTTCCCTTTAGTTCCACTCAGAGCTTTTTAACTCTGCATTTAGAGGAAGCATGTAACTTAACTGAGGGCCCCTGGGAAATGATTCACTTTAATAATCAGAATATTCCAATAGTGAACATATGAATTTGCTGATTACAAATTTAATATTCACTGCATTACCACCTGGAGTGCACTTACCAAACTTTAAACAGACAGAGGATTTTAGAAATGCTGACCCATATTCTCAGAGGTGGGAGGAGAGAGAGGCAGAGAGAGAAAGAAATGGGTATGGAGGAGAGCAAAAATGAATGAAATATGCATACAGTACAAAAGGAAGATTAAAAAAGGGTTTTCTAGGGTCAGTTGAAGAATGCTAAACTGACGCAGCACAGATAAATCCTGTTTGCTCTTTTATTGTGAAGTAATTCCACTTTTTACTGCATGAACGTTATGACTTTGTGTGTGATGTTTGACCTATAATCACTGGGTAAATCTATTAAAAGGTTTTAACTATAGAAAAACAGTTTGATAATGAGGGATATAAAGACTCAAAACGCTCAAATTGTCCTTTTGTTAGGCAGAATAGTTGAGTCATTATCATTGGTGCACTCTGAATGAAACAGCAATTACTGTATTCTGAGTCTTGCAAAGAATTTCAAAGGAAAACTGAAAGTATAGGCTAATACATTTAAGAATGAAATATAACACATTATTACTTCTTAGAAATAGACAAGATACAAACATATGAATTTCAAAATAATATTAGAAAATTACAGCCCTACATTTTCATACATTTTTCCTTGTAATGCTATTAATATTTTGCATGTAATTAGTGCTCAGTTACCAGCAACTGTTACCTTTTTAGCAGCCGATAGTTAACATTAACTTAACCCTAGGGTTTATTAAATATATTTGAAGAGTTATGAAGGGTAAAAAAAGATCCTGAAAAATTTCTAAAGTGATTAAAGCTGAACTTCAAACTCAAGGAACATCATTGTCAGATAACACCACTCGTTTGAGCCAATGTGGACCTAATGGGAGAAGACCAAGGAGGACACAAACCATAAAAAAGCCAGACTAGACTGCCAAACTACATGCTCACAAACAACAAGGCAACTCAGCTCTATGGTATATGGTCACAGATAGAAAAATAAAGCATATTAAGAATAGAACACTGTCTCTACTGTGAAACATGAAGAAGGCTCAGTCACAGTCTAAGGTTGCTTTGCATCTTCTGGCACACTGCGTCTTGAATCTATGCAGGGTACAACAGAATCCCATAACTTTCAAGGGATTCTAGAGAGAAATGTGATGCCAAACGTCAGACAGCTTGGATTCTGTGACAGGTCATGGATCTGACACAGGTTAATGAACCAAAACACACAGCTGAAAACTGTGTTTATGATCTAAATATTGATCTAAATACTATTCAGCTTCTTTGGAAGGAGCTGAAATATGCCATCTGGGAAAGGCACCTTTCAAACCTGAGACAACTGGATCAGTTTGCTCATGAGGAGTGGACCAGAATACCTGCTTAGAGGTGCAGAAGTCTTAATGTCAGATAGAAGAATACTTTGATTGCAGTAATTGCTTAAGTTAAATGTACTATAATTTTTGTCCAGTCATGTTTCATTAGTTCATTTAAAAAAAAAATCATTCTCTTGCATTATCGTTGAAAAGCAATGTCTCACTTGTTTTATTTTCATAGATTATTTTATTTATTATTACTGTTGTCAGATTCAAAATATGGGTTTTTATTTTATTTGACAAGAGGAAACTACAACTTTGGACAGGTGTGTATATATTAGATGCATATCACTCCTCTCTCTGTGCCTAAAATATGCCCCACAAAAGACTTTGTTAGCCATTAATTTAAATAACTATATTAACAGTTAAGACGGCCAATAAAAACAAAACATAAATCTAAATAAAGGTTTTAGGAAGCAAATAATTTTATTTGGAAATCAACTTTAGTTTAAGTTGGAAATAGAAGACATTTATACATTGTGTAAATCCAACATCGCACCAGCAAAATAATTGGAGTATATTTGAGAGTTGCAAATCCTGAGGTTTCAAAAGATAAAAAAAAAAACCCTGGGGCAGTTTGACCAGCTGGTTTTGTGAAATTACTTAAAAAGGACACTTCATGAATCTCCATTGAAATTCAGGGAAGAAACCTAACAGAGCACCGTACTTATCCACAACCATTTGGGAAATTATCCATGTGATGTGCTTTCAGGTGTTTAATGAAGTTGACAAATGTTAATAGTTTAAAATGTAATAACCTACCTGGAACATAAACACTCCTGCTTAGTTTTTTTTTTTTTTGTATAATGACAAAGTCCTTTGTTACTTTGCTCTGAATTATTCACACTAGTATTGGATACTGTATGAAGTGCCAAAACTTACAATACGCTCAAATTAAGGACAACGGTGGAGTGACCAAAAATGTGCTTACATATTTAGAAAACATGGAAAAACTCAATTAAAAAAATTATAGAATAAGAGATAAGTATGAAATATGATGCAGCATGATATGATAATGAAGATATAATTTGAATTTCAAGTGCAGCAATTGTCTGGATTTTATTTTGGACAAGATATTAAAGAAGAATGCTGACTGAAATATAAATACAGTAGCAGCTATTCAAAATGGCCCTTCCCAGGCGAATGGCAGCCCAATTCCCTGCAGCTCCCAGCAAAATCCCCTCCAACTTCCTGCCACTTCTCCTGGGCGAACATATGTTTTACTCTGACTTCAGCCTTTCACTGAATTACAGGGTTTGACCAGGAGATAACACTTCCCTTTAGATCTTAATGTCCACAAATCATGACAACTAATATTTTACAAATATACAAATATTGATGTTTAAAAAGGAATTGAGGGGACCAGCTGAGGACAAATCAAGGACGGTGGAAATTTTGAATGGCTATTACTGTAAGGATGATTATAATCTTGCAAGATCTTCTTGATTCATATTTTGAATCTCAATAATTAAGAGAGAAAAACCACCCCCAACAGAGGGGGTGCTCTCAGGTTCCAGCTCTCACAAACCTACAACGCAGCGATAGAGTTGATTCCTTCCTTCCATCATCTCAAACCCATATCGCCATGCAGGTAACCATGACATTTTGCCCTACCGACTCCCTTTTAAGAGGCATAGGCCAGTATCTGGTATTGCAGGCTGACAAAGACCTCAACGACTCCCCATTACAAAGGGGTGGATATTTTCTTTCCGTTCAATTTGCATGTTTTCTGAGCCACAGCAAGGCTTTGTTGGACTAATCTATAAAGCTTGGAACTCAAGGCAAATCCAGACATTTTGAATTGAAAAAGCTTCCTGGATGGGCGGCACAACATCTTGAAACTTGGAAAACAAAGTCCAGTAGATTGTTTTTAACTTTTCTGGAATGACTATGACCTGGATGACTGAGAATCTTGACCATCATAAATCTCAATAATATTACACAAATATGTCAAGCAGGCAGAGGATATAAGTTTTATGCTCCTGCGAAATGACCCTCAAGTGACTCATTTTCAGCATATGAATAGCTGATTTCTATGCTAATGCAATGTCTGTGTCAAGCATGTTTGCAGCCACAGAAACTCCTACTGTTGCACTGGCACTTGATGGGCCACTTAACTCAAGAAAAAGTCAATCATTTTGTTAAAGAAGTGTGGTCAAACAGCAATGTTATACACTTTAGAAAGAAGTACATGCAGATGTTGCCAAGAAAGGATTTCTCAAGCCAAGCAAATGCTTTGCAGCCTCTGCATTCAATGAGTGTGCTCTAAAGTTACAATCTCAAGTGGGATGCAGAGGGCAAGGTGTTGCTTTAAAGCTTCTGTGCAGACACAAACACCCAATCGATAGCTGTCACTTAAAAGAAGCTCAAAGTGATGGACTACATGCGTGGTTGCTGATAATATTGTGTAGTTGCACACTAATATGTGCTGAAGGACAC
This sequence comes from Cyprinodon variegatus, assembly GCF_000732505.1. Classification (NCBI taxonomy): domain Eukaryota; kingdom Metazoa; phylum Chordata; class Actinopteri; order Cyprinodontiformes; family Cyprinodontidae; genus Cyprinodon; species Cyprinodon variegatus. The sequence goes on from NW_015150597.1 coordinate 1,289,313, forward strand.
GTGCACACGTGCACACAGGGACAATGACACACTACACGCACTCTCACGGACACACGATCGGAGTGTAACGTGCAGACACACAGGCAGTCTCTTTGAGAGGAATAAAGAGAACATGAGCTGCCATATCATATTTCCTGGTCTGGGTCTAGCTGGTAGCCTGTCAAGATAAAAAGGACCATCTTCAATCAGTTACAACATGGCAGTGCTACACTATCATAGCCTTTACTCTCTGCTCTTTGGATATGCTTGTGTGTACAGGAGGCAGGGTGCTCCTTAACACAGTCTCTCTAAGAAGGTGTAGTAGCATAGTGGATGTCACCTCAAGCTACAGGCAAACACACACACACACACACAGCAGTTTTCAGCGGAGAGTGGAGATAAGGGACTCATTACAGGAAGAATCGACGTATCAATCAACGTTGCATCATTCATGCATTCGCCATCAAATTATGCTAATCCTAATTACTTCTGGGGAAATTACTATTCTTTATCTGCTAATAGTCAGGATTGTTTGGGGTATTCCTGCCTACAACGTTCACTATTATTCTCCTCAATATATCAATTTTTCACATTCTCATATTCAGCACTAATGATCCCATTTTACATCCCATAGAATAGAATAATAATGCTCTAAGCATTAATAATGAATCAATGTCAAGTTACAGGGCTTACAATGGCATGCCAGGCAATTGTTTACATCTCTGTGAACCATAAAGTAAGTCCTGAAGTCGCTGGTGTATGTAAATTATTAATATCTTTGGTTACACGTTTGCACATGACTCAAACTCTACATGGACCAAAAAATATGCTTATGTAAAAAGTAATTGCCCATTCGGAGAAAGATTATTTGCTAATAAAAATGCTGAATTGAAAGTGGGCGGGGCTGTGGTGCAGGGGTTAAGCGTACATCCAATGTGCATAGGCCTAATTACAGGTTTGAGTCCTGGCATAGTGAACTTTGCCGCATGTCTTCCTCTCTCTAATCCTGTTTACCGTCTGCATACTTTCAGGAAATATAAAAATAATCATAAATGCCACTAGAGCCTAATAAATATTTTTTCTATAATCTTTTTGCTTCTGTAAACCCAAGAATTTCCCCATTGTGGGACAATAAAGTGATTTCTATTCTGTTCTATTCTAAATAACTAGTGACACTTATTGTACACAGCTGCATTTTGTATAAGGCTGTTCTATCTAAATAATTGTAATTTCAAACAAAATTTATTTTCATAATGTTAAGTTAAGTTACTCACACTCCTGGCAGATTTTGATTAAAGTTTTGTTTTTTGTTTTTATTTCTGGCACTTTGATGCTTGTTTTTACTGAAAGTTATATTAAAGATCTAGAGATAACGGTGATGGAATGGAGATCTTTTTACCCGCCTTTTTTTTTTAAATATGGATAGTTGAAAGTGGTGATTTATAATACAATAAAAAATAAGAATAAATTACATAAATACTTTTAATTAATTACTAGAAGAAAGCATCTTGCTTACAGGATAATTTTGTAAAAAAAAAAAAACACAAACAAAAGAAAAAACAACAAGGGCTATAATACAATTTTCACATTTTATATGTAAATGTATAGCCATCTATAACATACTATGCAATAGGATTATTAGATCATTAGCAAATTATTTGATGCTTACATATCAGCTAAAAACATCTGTTAAATTAGAATCAAATTTGATATAACATCAAAATAGTCATAAATGGGAGGCCAAATTGGTTAAAAATGTGTGTATTAGTGAAATGCAGTTAGAGAACAGGACATTTGCATCCTGGAGAGGTCGCTAGTTTGAGGCTGCCACTCTACAATATATCCTGATGAAGGCCCTTAGCCCCAGAGCACTGCCTATGTGCTGCATGATGCTCAATGATCCCTATAGTAGGTAGACGATAAAATTTATTTCAGTCAAATACAGTTTATTTATACTTTGTGGTGCTACATAAAAATTAGTAGTTTTTTTCACTACAAAATGTTTTGTAACGAATAACAGAAATGGCAACAAGGATGATTATATAATTAATATTAAAGATGATAATTATAATGATGATGATGATAAACAAATAATTCAATGAAAGTATAAAGTAACAATAACATGCTCAGTATCTAATAACAAGGCAAAAACTACATTTGAGATCTGCTATAAAAAGCACTGATAATATAAATTAATTGTATGATCTACAAATTTTTATAGTAAGGTTTTTTTTCTGTTAATATTTTTTTGCCTCAATATTTTAAGTATAAAATGGTACACATCTGTTACATCTTGATCAAAATTATGTGAAAGAGTTGAATATTTGGATAAATAAAATATGAAAGAAGTTGACAGTAGCTACAGACCACAGGATATGCAGATAACTAATGACAACTAACTTGCACCAAAGCTTATAATTGGTCAAATATATATAAATTGATCTATTTATAAGGGCTAAGCCTAAACCACACACATTAAATATGTTTGTCTTTGCATAGTAATTCATTTGTACATGTGCTGAGTAAAAGCCTCTCAGCGATGCAGGGTGGGTGGGTGTTTTGGGGGGCTGTGGTAAGCTGTACAAACACTGAGGCAGGGAAAGGTGGTTTTATAAAGGGGAAAAAGGCATCCATGACTAACTGTGGTCAGGCCAAGACCGCCTTGGTCACACTCCAAACCAAAAGCAGAGCATCCCGACTGGGACTGCATTGCTCTGTCCTCCATTTACCCCGCACCACCAGCAGCTGAGCTGGGATACAGTCTGTGGCTCCTAAACCATGTGTATTTGTGGAGCAAGTGCAAACACTTGCATGTGACCTTCACATTTCTAATGCTCTCGTGTGTACATGTGTTGGCACAGGAGTAAACAAAAGAGGACGATAGATTTATCTCTTTGTTGCAGCATCCCACAGAGAAACATCTGCATTGCAAATACCCTCTCAATCATATGTAGTTAAAACTTGCAACCACATCGCTGTCATTGGTGCAGTAACACTGCAGAAAAGTGACAAGGCACAAGCTGATTTCTCTACCAATGTTGCATCTGACATCCATTAAATAAACAGCTTTGCTTCAATTTGGGATTAAAACAAAGCTCTAAATTCCTCCTACAGCCTCACAAATTGGAGGCCAGTCACTTTTCTTCACCACTGTCCAAATACTACCTTTCTCATGCTTGGCAAGAAAACTCATTTGTTAAAAAATAACACAACGAAGACTATTTTTCTTTAGACATTTGTGACAAGATAGCAGCAGAGGCAATTAACTTATCAACCTTCCAATGGATTTATAGTTAAAGCATACATCTTGCCCTAGAGCAGCTGGCTTATTAGCTCCATAGTATTTCTTGTCATTTCATTTTGCAGGTGTAGGAGTGTCCTTGTCAGGAAGCCGCAGTCAGAATCTGCAGAGGGCAGAGAGCCAGGGCTCGGGGCCAAGGAGGCCACTAGCAGCTCATTGTGACGATGACAAACTGAGCACACGGTTGAAAAAAAAAAAAGAATGCTTCATCCAATATCTGGGCAAGCATTATAAATGAGATCTATATAACTTCGAGGCACTTAAATTACATGTTCACACAGACATCAACACTGCCTGCACTTTGGGAATCAATGTAGAGATTTCACATTAAGGGGAAATTGGTTCTAGGACCATATTTATTTTTGTAATTAGTAATCCTTAAATGAGATTTGATGGGTTTTATTGGGCAAAGTAAAGCTTAAACATAAGAAAATGCTGTCCATATTCAATTATTTGAAAAGAACAAGACTGCAAGAGAAATTCTAACTTAACATTTACTTGTAGCTGATTTATTTAAAGTCACTTTTCACATTTGAATACCTTTGCATAAACAGTATAAACTGTGTTCCTTCATCCACACACATTCTCAGTGAGGGTTTTGGTGGGCAGACAGAGAAAATGTCTCTATCACTCGTAGAGGAGGATGAGCACATCAGGGGCTTCTAATTAGCTGATGACCCTGCTCTACCTCTTGAGCCACAGCCGCCCACAATCAATTAATCTAATAACCCAACTGGCTAAGAGATTCTCAGAAAGCATCAATTTTCTTATTGAGCTATTGCTTTATTATGCAACAATATTGAAGCTTCAAGCTGACCTAAACAAAGGAAGTGTTTTAGTTGAGTTTTAAAACACTTTTTTTCCCTTACTTTTTTGTTTAATAAAGACTATGAGAGCTTTGGTGGTTCCATAAAAACACAGAAAGGGACAGTTGTGTTTTCCACAGCCAAAAGACCACATTGGTGCCAATTTATTCTCTAAAAGACATATTTTCCACTAGATCTTGATCCACTATTTTTTGTCTTGATTTTACTTTTGTAAAGGTGATCAAAGTACCAAGTCAATTTAAGTACACAAATCATGTTATTTGTCTTTCTGTATTTGCAAATAGATGTTTTGGTGTCATCTGCATAATTCATGCATGTAAACATCAACTAATCTTTGCCAATTTTGACAGGGAGGGCCATGCAATGTAAAACCATTATGAAATCTGAGGCAAACCCTGAATTAAGGGGAGCCGGAAGCACAAAAGAAATCTTTAGACCTTTTATACTGGTGAAGATTCTCAGTCATTCAGGTCATAGTCATTCCAAAAAGTTTAAATAAAGTTAAAAAACAAACCACTGGACTTTGTTTTCCAAGTTTGAAGACGTAACACTTCCCATTCAGGAAGCTTTCTCAACTTGCCATTTATCTTTATACACAATTACTTTAAGACAACTTTTTTAATCCATCACCTTATAGATTTTTCTCTTTACAGACCATACTGGTAAAAGAAAATAAAAAAATGTTTACTATGTAATTTGCTCTCATCTATGTCCTCCCTTCTCCTCATTGTTTCTCTTTTTCCTGTCTTACGATTATTTCCTAATTTTCTCATATCTGTTCCCCATCATTAGCTTCAGCATTGCACCATATGGCATTTAGCGCGTTTCCAGATATATATTCAGAATGTGATTTAAATGACTTTTCTCCTTGAATGTGCTTTAAGGAGAAATTCAGTAGCGGCATTCCCATTTATGATGTGTTCATTTGAAAAAAAAGCATCACTATAAGTGACCCAGTTTTACATATAAAATGAAATATTCTCTGCAGCAGACACGGATAAGTTTGGTAACAAAACCAAAGCCAGTTTTTAAATTGCAGAAACACATTGCCTCCTATAATTCTGTTTTTAAAATGGAAAAGTAGAGGGATGGTGCACCTCAAGGACTTCGGCTCTTAATGTTTGGACCTTCTCAGTCTTACAGCTGCTCTGAGCTCATATACGGGGTTATTCAAAGAGGATGCTGAGCTGGAGGAATATACGCCAATTGTGCGTTCCTACATCGCCTTCTTCACTAATGCTGTTATAGCCACAAGAACAATCAGGGATTTTTTTTCCATGCAGAGACTTTCGGTCAATAACCCCACGTAGTGTTAAAACCCTGGATGCAGGGGATCAGGAGACAGCAGGGTCCGGAGAGGGTAGAAAAGAGAAGACACAGGTACAAGCATGAAATTGTGGAGAAAGTTCCCAATTGGAAACCCACGCAACATGTGGAGAGGCATCAGGGCCAGCAGGAATAGCAAATAACGGATAATAGAACACTGAGCCATTGCTCGGCCATGATCCAGCTCCGCCTGACACCTTAAACGGCTTCTTTGCATGCTGTGACCTTCCAAGCAGCAGGAAGTTTGAATATCATCAACCGTCAGAGCTGCAGCATCAGCCTCTCATCCTTCAGCTGCGGGGGGTGAGCTCCGCATAAAAAAAGTAAACATCAATGAGGCTTCAGGTACAGATGGGGTGTCAAGTTGAACCATGTTTTTTCAGACATCCTCAACCTCTCCCTAAAGCTTTCCCTGCTTCCCTCCTGCCTGAAGTCCTCTAGTATTGTGCTTCTGTACAAAAAAAAGAAACCCCAAAACATTGCCTGCTTCAATAATTACCTCTTTGTGGTTCATGATGATGTCTCTTTAGCAGTTCACACGGCTCTGACTCATATTCAACATCCTGATTCATACCTTAAGTTACCTTTGTGAGGTTCAGCTCAGCCTTCGACATTGTTCTTCCAGACATGCTGCCCCAAAAACTCTCCAACCTGGGTTTATCTGCACTGCTTTGCTCCTTGATCAATGACTAACTAACAGGAACTCACTAACAGGTCCTTAAGTGGAGAACCTCACATTTCCCACCCAAATCCTTAACACCAGCTAACAATAAGGTTGTATTCTTAGCACTTTGCATACAGGACTCCTTGGTCACCCATATTACAAACATAATTGATACGTTTGCAGACAACACCACCATGAGTGACATTCATTTTGAAAGAGTAGAGAGAGGTTAGAGTGAACTTGCAACTGTACGTAGACCGGGAACCTCCTTTCCAGAGGAAAAAAACAGCAGATTCTAGAGCTGCTCCTAAATATGTTGGTAAATTACGTTCGTTGGGCTTGAAAGCATCTTTGCTTGAGCTTTGTTTTTGTTATACTGTTCAAACCTAGATGGTGCAACATGAATCTGCATACAGATGCAAACTGTGAAAAATGTGCTCTCTTTGTTACGACTACTCAACATATATATTAATTTATTGGGTAAAAAAAATGCATTGACTTGTCTAAGTAACAGTAACAGATTCAAATGCAATGCTAGTGTTGCAGTGTCCCATGTTCTCCCATGCCATCTTTACACCACATCGTTATCAGAAAAATAAGGGGACTTGGTGAAGTAAAAAGTAAGTTTTTTTTGGAAAAATTATTTTTGGTTGATCACAAAATACATACATCAGATGACTGAACCGTCAAATAACAGGGTTTAAATATTTTCACTCAGGTTGGCTGTGATGTATCTAATAACTCAGATAAATACACAATTTCAAAAACACAAATGGAAAGTGCCATTTTATGCAAATTTCCGAACATAAATGTACAAAAACAGGACGTTGCCAACATAGAAATATATGCATCCATGTGAGGACACACAGCGGATTACAGCTACCTAGTAAAAGTGTACCAACACCTTTGCTTACATGCAGAATTTAAAACACTGCTGAACAGTAGCTCACTGGTGTTCCCCAGTAGACATATTGCTACACAAAGAGCAGGTGCAGCTCTTCTTTCACACTTCTATTTCACTTGACTTATGAAGTGTCTTAAAATAACCATTCCACCATTTTCCACCTAAACCTTGAGATTTCACACTTTTGTATTCAAACATGGAACTACAGTATCACCTGCAGCTCCATTGAATCCTCACTTTGGGGTCAGTTTAATAAACAACAAGAACGCAAAGCTAAGCACAAGGTGACAAGCTCAATATTTGAAGAAAAAAAAACAAAACTGAAACTGAATTATTGAAAGCATGTGTAAGTGAAACAAATTAAGAAAATCTATAAGCAGAGGTAAACCTTTAGATTTAGGATAAAGGCAAATAATCTGCATATCCAAATAATATAAAGCTCATTTTATCAGGTCTTACATTTATTAGTCAATCATGAGAAACTGCACCACCACCCACATCTACCCTTCTATTCATTGGTTTCATATGATTTATTTATGATTTTTACATCTAAGAGCTAAGGTTTGCAACTAACCTATTGCACACTGATTAAACACATCTTAGGGCAGTTGGAGTTTTAACCTTATCACTGTTTTTATTTATATCTTCAGGTGACATCAGGTAAGATATAAATGTTCAACATGGGAGGATGTATGTAAAGCTGTGTATACTCGGCCAAAAGCGGCAAATATGAGATTTAACTGATAATTCTGAAATTGTATAAAGTATTACAGAATGTTGTAAGATTCTTGAAATTACCTCCAGTTATTTGTCAACAGTTATGATTAATGTGTTAAGAGTTGAAATTTACCAAGAAATTATTTTCTTCCAAATTTAGCATATTGCAGAAGTGCAATCGCCCTGGATTTCAAAAAGCATTTAGGAAGAGTGACTTTTTTTTAAATTTGATTTAAATTCAGGTAAAGATAGAAGTTGGCTTCTGATGTGAGCTGGTATTACCACAGATGAGCAAGTTTTTGGGAGCTAAAAATAGACAAAAAATCTGAACCGATTGAATAGGGTAGGGTTTGCTTGCTGCTTCATAAATAGTAGACAGACATTGATAAAGCATTTGATCGCAAGATTGAAGGGTTTGTGACTGCCAATAAAATACAAAATCGGAGATAAAGAACAAGTAAAACAAGAAATAAAGAGGTTTGGGTTGGTCCCTCAGAGTGTGGTAAATAAATTGCAAAATCTTTTTGAGGAGTTTTCTACCAAACATATTGACTTAACAGTTAGAAAAGAACAATCAACAAGAAAATAGAAAAAACAAAAGAACCCCAGAAGGACAATAAAATGCAAGTGACTGTTGATACATGCTCATCAGGATGAAGTCTGCAAGTTAATTATGCAATCTGCTTGGTTTTCTAAATAAAAAAAAACTTTTTAACCAATCCAACTAAATGATTTAATTGATCCGCCTCTGTGAATTGCCTTGAGATGATGTGTTGTGAATTTGTATTCTATGATTAAACTGAATTAAGATAAGATGCAAAGTTGACAGGTTCCCTAAGATATTTTAAAAATGCTTCTGTATCCTATCTTGCAAGAAAAGCAAATTAAACATGCCAAAACTTTTTGATCGCCTGAAAATGCTTGTTCCTCAGAATCTCTCCTCAGCACGACCCCACACAAGATGAACAATAAATCCATACACATAAACAGGAGACAGTCACGGCGCATGTGAAAACAGAACAGGAAGTGGTTAGGGTACAAAAGGTCAGAGCTCAAGGAATGTGCTTCTCATAGCCAAGCTTCATCTAGTTATGACAAGCCAGGCCATTCGGATATCTACTTGGTAAATGGCCAGCTTAAAGCTCACAAGAATGGAGACAGAAATGTTGGGGGTGGTGCTGGAAGTGGCTTCTTGTGTGTATGTGTGATTAGAAGATGTTAACAAAGGCTGTTGGTGTTATCCAGTAAGGTTCTGCATGCTGAATCTGCCCAGATCAATGTGATTATCTCTCAGCTATAGCTAATTAGAGTCATTAATTCACAATGCAAGTAGGAAACAGCACCAGAGTTACTTTCCCTTTCTCCTTTGGCTGATCTCGACTTTCTCTGGAATTGCTCTGGGAGTGCACAGGCACTTGGAAAAGGTCTGTGTGTTGGCCACACTTCAGTCGAGATTCTCATCTGCACATAATTCACTTTCAAAGGGCAGAGAGGGCGGTAAAAAGAATCCTTAATTGCGCCGGCACAGTGTCCAACATAGACAAATGTTTATATCTTGGCCCTCTAATGAGAAACCAATAACAGATGCAAAAAGCATTCTTTGCCACCCCCTCAGACCCCATATCCACTACAAATACACATGGACGTGACAATGAGAAACTGGCCGTTTTGGGGAACGTCATCTCATTAATCAATAGCACTCATGTTTAGAGTCACGTGATACTCTACTTACGCACTGATGCAGCAATAAATCTGTTATACAGAATGTGACTTTGTCTGCATTTCTCTATTCAATTGATCCTTGGTTGAGGGCAGTTCTTTAGAGTTTAAAGCTCCTGTAAGTCTTTTTAAGTCCAGTAAAGAGACTGTCTGAACTATTAACAAGGAAAATGGCATGCAGTTATATATTTTTTAATTTAAGTATAAATCTTGTTATAGCATTCATTCAAGTTTCTATGACATACTAGCTTAAGCGAAACAGGCAGTCACCATTAGCATAGATACATTATTCATTCATCCATCCATCAATCTTCTTCCTCTTATCCGGCAGGGTCACAGAGGTGCTGGTGCCTTCTCCAGCAGTAAATGGGTGAAAGGTGACTTACACCCTGGACACCAGTCACCAGTATATAGCAGGGAAGTGACATACAACCTAGCACACACAATTTGAGACCCTGATTGACCTAACAGTCCTGATTTTGAACTGGGGAAGGAAGCAGGACTGCCCAGAAAGATTCCACACATGCATGGGGAGAATATCTAAACTCCATAAAAAAAATACCTTAGTTATCGAACCCATCTGTATGGGGAGAATGCTACAAACTGTGCCATCATGCAGTATCTAATTGGCAGGTTTCGATATTTTAAGTTAATTTAGGTGTTAATATCTGCATCAGCAGTGCCGTCTCTGTCTCCCTGCCAGCTCCCTTATCAGCTTCTATGACTGGTTGATGTGGCGTGTCAAGCAGCAAAAGTTAAATTTTTACAACTCCAGCAGATGCTGCTTGTGAAGCGTGTCACGTGCGTCAGATGCCCAGAAGCTCATGAGGTGCTGCTTCAGCTGCTCAGATGCATCAAGATGCGCTGCTTCCGCTGACCAACCACTGACTTTGCATATAAACCAGCTGCTTTTGCTGCTTCTATTGCGTGCTGTCTGAACATAGCCTCATGTTCGAGGTTAAACTGGCACAAAATAATGAAGGAATAAGAAAGCAGAGTATGTAAATAACAAATTAATGATAGTGAGTAGAGGAGCTGGTAGACCCACAACAAGGGAGAAAAATGTGAACGTATAAAATTCCAAATTATTGAATAGCTCATGAAGCCCTGATTGGGGAAAAAAATACTGCAACAATGAAGACCTTGGCAGTTGTCTGTGACAGAAAATATGCAAAGGGTTGTGAAGAGTATGCTGGCTTGGATAGGTTATTTGTATAAGAGTATTCAGATAGAGATGGAACAGGGAAGAGTTTGAAACCTTGCCAATAAGGCCAAAGGTCCTAAATGCAGCCAGTTTCACAGCTACTTCATCTGGGTGGGATCCACCATTTTGTCCAAGAAGTTTCTCAGACATCCGCTGGTTTAGTCTAAAGTGTTAGGATTTAGTCTGAATAAGAATACCCAGAAGTCCATTAAGCAAACCAAACAATTTACATAAGACTCAGTTCAATTACATAAACCTAGTGATGAGCTGTGTAAAAGGTCCAGCCAAAATTATACTACAACTCCAAGTGTTCCAGATATAACTTGCTAAGAGACAAACCAAAAACTAATGGGAGGGCATGTTTATATCGGAGTGCGCCTGTTTATAGGGTTTAATGTTTAAAAATGACTTAATTCAAGGGGATAAAACAGGAAGTCACTATGTTTCACATCATACTACTCGTATAACAGAGTAAATGTGATATTTCTTTAAGGATAAACTTTTGTGGAAGGCCCTTAAAAGTTTTTAGCATCCTGGTATTAAATGATTGGCAAGACCTAAGGGGGAAAAAATGAATAGCATATTGCGGAACACAGAGACAAGAACATATCTTCTCATCTCATCTGTTCCTGACAATTTACTCTGGTGGGCCTGTCACAGCGGAGCGCCAGTCTGGCCTGTGAATCTCTCCGCTGTTTTATCTCCCAGCAGCAGAGTAGGGAAACGAAGGTCCTGCAAAGGGCTAAGGTCATTTCCTGTGCCTCCAGGCTCTGACAGAAAAAAATAGTTTCTTCATTCGGTCAGCCCTGTTTTATTTCAATTGCAGACGCTGCCTTTTAGAGGGCCCTTGTGGGCATGGATGGCAAATGAGTGGCTCTGTATTGTTACATCCTATCCTCTTCCTACCACCCCCTGTCATCTTTGATCTACACTTTATATCATAGCGGTATTTCTTAAAGTATGTGTGAAAGTATGGAGGCGGCTATGAGAGGCCGGAAAATACAAAAGAGGAGGAGATGAGTAGAGAGCAACTGTGAAATAAAGAGCTGAACGATTCCCCTCATCCAGAGCCCTTTAATGCCCTGAAGTCCTTTCATAACTTCCTGTCTCTCTCTGAACTGGGAAAAGCACATGTGAGTAGTAGGAATGCACTGTTTATATGCAACTGATGGTTGTGTGTGTGTGTGTGTCACAAAGGAAGGCAGAAGCGAGAGAGTGAGTCAGAACTGGCATGATAGAGGCTCAATAAAGGGCCTGCATGGTGCGGTGGTGGAGGAGAGCAGCCAGAGCAGGCAGACAGGCACACATGCTGGGATGTTAGGAAGAAGAGTGATAGATCTATTGCATGGCCACTGTTGCTGCAAGAGCAGAACACACCTCAGGCAGATGGATGGGAAGTGTGTGTAGGGGTGCGATTAATCTTTGCGAGTGTGCCCTTTGTATTGGACTGCGTGGGAGAGTTGTGTTACATGGTCTTGGAGTGCAGTTTGAGATGTGGTACTTCAAACAGGGCTTTACAGTACTTCTACAGCTACTCAGGGCAAATGTAGTAGACAGATGTATGGTAGAGAAGAAACAACTGCAGGTTCACGTTGTTGCGTGGGTATTTGTCATGGTTTGTGTTTGTTTGTGCTTTAGAATACACCTGACCTGTAAGCACAGAAAGCATCAACACTTCTTTTTCTGCCACACTCCCACTCCTACTATTCCACCAAGCATCTTACCTAGTATTCTCTACTCCATCGTCTTGATTGTTCAGTCTAATTCTCTTTTATAGTTTTTATTGTAGAAACACAAAAGTTAAACCAGAACTAGAAACTTAAAATGGTCTTAAAGAAGATCAATACTCAAACACTTTCTTAGCTACATCTACTTTATAAAGTGTGTTCAGATGTTTGATATTTGAAGAAATGTTTAGTTACATGGAAGCAGTAAAATAAATTCCTGATATCATAATCTACACCACTGAAGTAGACTTAACAGAATCCATACTGGGCTTTTTGATGAGATAAGAAATAAGACTTATCTGACTTTGAATGTAGTATGACTGGGGTACAAGAAGAGCTGCTATGAATATTTAAAAAAACAGCTTATCTATTGGCATTTTTACTTACAAATGTATTTCAGAGAAGTGGCATGGACTTTAATTAAAAACTAAAAAGAAGTATATACACAACAAAAATAATTATAGATGGATAAATCATTAGCACATTTATGTAACAAGTTTCTTATTTATGAGCATAATCTGCAACACTTTTATTGAAAAGTTTGAAAAATATAAATGTTTTGAATTTCTTTTGTGTTATATAATTTAATGTTCATCTTTCAATATTTCAATCCTGTTTAATAAAACAGTATATCACCAATGAGGCCAACCATAATATTATTATTGTGTTTTTATGAGCAGGGTTCGATGTGATCTAGCTTTTGCTTAAAGACTGTCCTCATCATCGTTCTACATGAGTTTTTTTTCTCTGATTGGATTGAAAATCATGAAATCACACTACAAAATAAATAAGGGAGGAACTGAGCCAAAGGTTAAGGTTATAGATTGTACAAAATCTATAAAAATATAGAGATGGTCATAGTGTAAATATATATTACTAAAAGACACCCAAACTGTCTTTGAGCAATTTATCACAATGTTGTGTGTCTATAATTATGTCTCCTTTAAAATCCAGAAAGTTTCAACTTTAAAAAGATTTTTGGATGCATACTAAAGTTGAGGATTTATTTATTATTTTCTTTTTTTTGGTGTCAATTTTATTTTAACAAAATAATCGCAGATTAATTTTTTTAAGGCTGGCAGGTCCTTTATGTTGGATTTTTTCCCCCCTCCTTAAGCAATACCTGTCTGCCTCCCTTCCACTCATAAAATACGCTTGTTATGTTCTCCTCTTGGCATCTCAGTAGTATTGCATACCAATACTACTGGTAAGTTATGACAGAAGTTGTTTCTCACACAAGTGTTTAACTGGCTTGACTTTTTTGTTATAGCGTGTGTTGCTTATATAACTCTAGTTAGGAGGATACAGAAAGTTGTAAACACTTGATTTCTTCATTTTTCTCAAGCACTGTTTTACAAAGCAGTTTGTACCTTCTTTATAGTCCCACTAAAATTCACTTTCATTTGAATTCTGAATTCAGATTTATATAACCTACAGGCATTCATTGTTGTCTTTACTATCCAGCAGGAGCTGTCAAGATGATCAAAGTTTGTTCTCTCTGCTAAATATTGGAGTTGTTTGACCCTGAGAGAACTGCCTGGTGGGACAGACTCAAATGTAGCAAAGAAAACTGAATCACCTTGAAAGGCCATGCTTTAGAGACTGGAAAACCGCAAAAAGCAATTAAAAGTATTGATACAACTTCAATAGATTTTTTAACTGTGCTTCCAGGCACCTTAAGGCAAGTATCACACCATTTTTCTTCTCATGATTCCTCTAATTCCTCCTCTTTTACAGTTTCTCCGTTTAAGTCTTTGCTGATTTTTTTTCCATTACTAAATGTAAAAATTGAGTAAACTGTATTACAGTATCTGCAGCCAATCCTGGCCTGTAGCAAACACACGAAGACAACTAGGATGACTGCAATACTAAGTAAGGTTTATACAATATATTTAAGCTTGTTAATGCTCAACATATTCTGGTATTATAAAAAAGAAAAAGGGACCAATGGGCCTTGTGCCACTGCTGCCTTTAAAGCAGGCAGCATTGACCAAGATATGGTGACTTCCATGAATCCTTCCTGCAGTGTAAATGCATCAGGTTCCTAAATCACTGCCTCCCAACTTGCAGAGTCCTTGAGGGATTTTAATCTAACAAAGACATTGCTACCAAAAAAGCATGGATGAAAGTAGTCCTAAATTCTTGCTGATGTACAGTAATGCCATAAGCCTTGATATTATTTTTGTACATTGGTGGGACCATTGGGCTTCATACAAAAACATTTTCATGTTCTTGTCATATATTTGTCTCACAATTCGTCAGATTCCACAAACTTTCTTAACTGTAGTAAATAATCGTATTTAATCCTCTATGTGATGCACTCCACGTGTGAGCACGCAGTCCTGAGAACTGTAAATCTACATTATCACTGCCCCATATAACAGTACAAATTGCCACTCCCAATGCTGTGCATGAACACCTGTGTGTTCATGCACAGCAATGGCATTGAAGACAAAGTCGAAAAACTGTAAAGGTTTGCGGATCGAGGTCTGACTGAGAGCAGCAGAATTAAAGGACCAGTAAAAAGCCAAGTAGTGGAGAATAAAATACAAGAGCTTTAAATCCAGTGGTTGCACTGTTACAAAGGGAAAAATAAATTCATGATGAATAATTTCATCCAAAAACAGTCAATAAAAACTACTGACAGAAGCAAGAGGTGCAACATACTATATGCTATATATACTTAATGAGTTCAACTTCATCCAACATAACCGTTCTGCTAAATCTCCTTTTGATAGACAGACACAGCTGTACTGTAAATCTCCAGACCACATCTGCCATCCCTTCATCGTACTCTCTCTCACAATGCATAAACATATATAAAAAGTCGACTGCAAAACTCTAATTTAATGAAGTCCGTAATGTAAATATTCAGCATTTAGTGTAACAAAGCCAATGAGATGCCGTGGAGTGAAATTAATGCCATTATTACCGCTGAACCTTTCATCCATTCTTTGTTCCAGATATTATTTTATCGGAGCTTGATCTCTGACTGATTTTTCTTTTGACAAAATGACATAAAATTCAACCCTTCTCCTCTGGATGACAACATGTAAGTTGCAAGTATTGATCGATAGAATACAATTTTAATTTATAAATGCTGAGTTGCATAATATATAATTATGTAGCCTAATAAAATGGACAATTGCTTCTAAAATAAACAAATGTAGTAATTTCATTAAAAACAGGGTTTGAAAGAGCTGATTGGTTGTGCAAGACTCCTATGTCAAGTTTAGGGCACTTCTTAAATTTGTTAGTAGCTTAGAGGTGATTAGTAATAGGAGAAAAATGGTGGCTGCAACGTTTTTTCCTAAATAACCGTTACGAACCATTTAAGAACAAATTTGTTAGTACAAACAGATCCTACATGAAGCCCAATGTGCATGCAGCTTCTCTTTGCAAAAACTAAGCTGCAAACCCTGGAGCCTCAAAAAGCACGTCCTGAGCCCCTCTGTTGTGTTTAACCTAAAGGTTTGAGACATCCACCTTTCATTGTCTTTCTGTGGACCCAGAAGACGAATCACCATTGGGAAGCACTCCTGAAGGCCTTTCCCTACAGGTAGGAGAAATTCACACTTCAGACTGTTTAAAGTTAATAAGTACAGCTGCAGGTTACCTTCAGAACCAGAATTCTACAAAACCATCTTTAAGTCTCTTCACCTTCACAGGGGAAACTTGGAGCAAAAGGTCCAAGAGATTAATCATCAATGATGCATCGAGAACACTGGTGTCCAAACAAAGTCATCATCTACCCCAAGCATCATTGGATCCTTTACATTCCTCAAATAAAAATAAACAGAGGTATTGGGTGTGACAAAATCTTTAAAAGTTAAAAAAAAAGTTTTTATTATGTCAACTTAACATGCCATATTCATCCATCCAGGCGGGGTATACCCTGGACAGGTCGCCAGTCCATCTCAGACATGCCATATTATATTTTAAATTTGTCTTCATTTAGTTGCTGTTTTTTTTTGGGTATTTGTTGTTAATTATTTACCATCCAGTTGTTCCTTCTGGGTTTATGTGAAGAAAAGAGATTCCTTAGGGAAAATAACCACTCCCTATTTAAGATGGCTTCTCACCAACCACAAATGTTTGCCGGTTTAAAGTCTAGTACCGAAACGTTGCAAATAAATGTCTTCTTATGCAAGTTGGAAGGTGTGCTGAGTACTTATTTCTTAGCGGAGGAGACTTTCTAAATATCACCCAAATTAATTAAAATAGATGGCCATCAGCTTTAATTTATCAGTTGGTTTTCTAGTTTTTACTTGGTTCACTTTTCATTTCAACCAGTTATTGTTTTTATTTAGATTGAAATATCGGTTGCTTTTTCTTGTAGTTGATAAGTGACAGATATTTAAATCACGTTGAAAGTGTTTCAGCCAACCACAGCAGTGTGTGGAATTTTATTGCTGCCACTGATTGCTCGTTCTCTCCCTGTGAGACTTGTATTTTGTAATGCGAACCAGCTGAATAAAACATCTTAGAATGTGCAATAAATTAAACGCACCCATCTCTTTAACACTCGCTGTGTTTAAAACATCACTTGCTCACTTAAATAATACTAAGTGAAATCTTGATGGTGTAGTTCATAAGCAATTTTCTTCAATTCTTTGTGTTTGAAACAAAAAAACATAAATTTCAACTATTAACTCTCTCTGTCAGTTCTGTACTGCAGCTGAATCTTTTAGTGGTATGCAGTACCAGACCACACCGGCGTACTCTCGCCACTGACAAAAGCACAATAAAGCATACTGAGTGAATTTACGAGAAAAAAAAACAAGAACTTACCCTTGCACTGGTTAGTGTTCTTATCAAGAATGGCCTTGGTTGACACTATTTTTCCATACCTGTTGAGACAGAGAGCATTGAGTTAGCAATTTAAACCATATGCCACTGAAGTGTTTAGGAATTTTATTCATATCCTCATCCTGTGGTCACGATCATATCATATTTTTTATACCGTCAGCCTTTTAAGAGCGATGAGCAATTTTCAGGGCCATATCAAATGTCATAGCCACTGGAAAAAGAAACCACTCAAGGTTAATAACATTATGTGTATGGCTGAC
Organism: Cyprinodon variegatus; assembly: GCF_000732505.1. Classification (NCBI taxonomy): domain Eukaryota; kingdom Metazoa; phylum Chordata; class Actinopteri; order Cyprinodontiformes; family Cyprinodontidae; genus Cyprinodon; species Cyprinodon variegatus. The sequence continues at coordinate 1,306,750 of NW_015150597.1, forward strand.
TTTAAATGACCTAGAAAGCCACTGACATTTCAGAGCAATCGGACAATTTCAAATGGTATGATTGAATACAAATGGTGAAATTTACCTCATTAGTTTGTAGTATATAAGGAACAGTTAATTGAAGTTATTATATTCAAATATGAATATGAATCAAGCATCACAATGGAAAAGAGAATAATAAGGAATCTTTCAAGTTTTTTTTTCCAACTTAAGGTCAAGTTGTTCACAGGTCCTAATTTTAAGTTTAAACTGTGAATCCAGCAGTAAAGCTTGACTTGATGAGACTAAATAAAAGCAAGACAACATTAGGTAAGCAACTTCTCATGAGGATGAGTGAAGCTCTTATAGTCATAATGTTGGATTGATAAGAAAAATTTTATTATTGGATGGAAGCCCCTAAAAAAAAAAAAGAGTACAAAACAGTACTCAAAGAACATAAACCTGGTAAGTCACAGCACTTAAGTGCAGCAAAGCAGCAAGGTGCATCTTATGCATAGATTATGCATGTGACAACTTTCAAATATGCACATTCAACACATGTATTTGAACCATTCTACACCCAAGTTAAGTTGAAGCTCTTATTATGGATGGGCATGGGCTCCTGTTATGCATGAATAAACATGAAAAAGACATCCAGTGTCTAACCTCACCTCTGAAACAATTCCAAAATTGTGTCTTTTCAAGAATACGTGCAAAAATGTTGATTTTGAAGGTGGAGAATACTTCAATCCCTTATGCCGTTTCTTGTGACTAGGTCAAGACTTTTAGGTGATCCAAACATAGGAAATATTACTAGTAATTTCATTGATCTTCAAGTGATGAGTGTAGAAATTCAAAGCTATGGAGCATAATTTGCAGCATCTGGTGTAAACATCCACCTCTAAAAAAGCATGTGATCCATGCCACTTGCTCAATGCATCCAGTGTATTAACAGCTTCAAGGTCAAGGACATTCATGATTTAACTATTTAAAAATCAATGAAAGCATGGTCCATATTCTCAGGTTCTGGAGCAAAGCATAGTCTGTGTACTGACAGTGTACCACACTTCTGATTGGCTCTAAAGAACTTAGTAATCCATCAAAGGGCCTACAATGACAGCTCTGCACCCACACTGTCAAAAGTGAGGTCAGAGGTAACAATTAACCAAACATATGAATCTCTGGCCTGTGGGAAGAATGAGCTTTTCTTCCTTTCTTCTTTTTTTTTTTAAGGGCAGTCCCTTAGAGATAGGGTGAGGAGCTTGGCCATCCAAGAGAGACTCAGAGTAGAGCCGCACACAAAGTGGGCCTTAAATATAACAATATCAACAGAAAGTCATTGTTGATAGAAAAACAATTTACAGTTTTTGATGAGTCATGTAAGGAATGCCCTTCTAGAGGAGTTCCTCATTCAAAATGGTTTATAAAATTTTTCTTACTGTAGTGGGGTTAGCTTGATACTTTTCTTCATGTGATATCAACAAAGATGCTTCAAGTAAACTAAGGGAACACATGATACATATTTTGTTTTTGCATAATACTTCAACCTAGTTTAATTTTCTTTCACAATTATTTAAGTACGTTATGTTTGTCTGTCACATAAAATCAACATAAGTTTTAAACGTTTGCATGACACAGTGAAATATTCAATGATGGCAAATAATTTTACAAGACATTGTACCAAACCTTTAAACAATGGTTTCTAAATAAATTAGGCTAACTAAAACAATTGAGTGTTACAATACTAAGAGGCTTAAAGGAATGTTTGGCGGCTGATTGTTTGGGAAAGGTTTGATGAGTAAGTTGCTCTCCGAAGCTTAAGAGATTCACTTCAGTTGACCTTTATTCAGCATAAATGTGAACAAGTCAAAGACTTGACGAGTTAATTAAAGTCCAGTAGAAACCACGAGAGCCATAATTATGTGCTGAAAGCTTTTGTATGATATTAGCATCTTTCCCAACTTTAAAATTGTACAAAATTAATACCTGGCATAGTTTTTTTTTTTTTTTTTAGTTATAATACAATTTCATTCTTTTTTCCAGACTGTTGTTCTGTAAATATTTAATTCAGATCTCTATATAGAAGTTTTTTTTAAACTGAATTAAAGTGATATTATGTCATTTTAGAACTGCAAAATGCTGCATTGTTTGCAGTGTAAAAACTGCACACTTCTCTCTTCATGTACGTGTGTGTGCAGCTGTTTATACAATTACACTTGCACATGCGGTGACACAGTCAAACAGTTCTCTGCGTGTTGAATGCATATCACAATGAGTGAAGAGGAAAAAGAGCAGTCACCTCACAAAAAGACACACACACACACACTCCTACACACACACATTCTGTAGGAAAGACGCAGTGGTGCATCCCAGCCCATATTTCACCAGCAGGGGATAATTGTGCCATTTCTCAACGAGTGCCAGAGACTCTATTTACTGCATGCTGCGGTGGGATGGGTGGTGGATATGAACTGATGAGCTCCAAGAGGAAAACTACCAGCTCACGCATGTGCACACACAAACACAGAAATAAACTAGCACACACACACACACACACACACACTGAGCACTCACCAATCAGTGGATTGTCTTTTCTCCGCAGATAAAATAGGCAATTTTAGCTATAGGGATCCATAATCTACTTCAACAGAAAAGGCCTAAGGTGCAGTATTTGATCATACTGAGATACTCTCAAACATAAGTACACAAAATGAACATGGAACAAGAGGAGTTCATTTGATTAGAGAACAATCAGAGCTTGAGTAGCGACTGCTGGGAATCAGACTCTTGCTTGGATGCAACAGAGAAAGGAACTTACAAGTGCGATTTATATTATGCTTATGTGTCACACCCAAAAATAACATTTGAATCATTACTGCAATGTTAAAAGCTTTAGATTACTCCTTTAAAATTATGAAGAGAAACTTGAGAAGAAAGGGTCATTTAAACCAGCTTCTTTAATGCTTTGGATGGAGATAACAATAATCTTTGATGATGCATGTCAGATAATAGATTGAATCATATAAGGAGGACCTAATGTACATGTTAAAACTACTGAGAACATTGCCAGCTAACCAAAAAAACTAAGAGAAAATGCACAGAATGTGAGGTGCTTGAGGACAAAGCCTGTTCAGTTGAGCATTAGCTGAGCAGAACTTGCATGTGGTGAGCATGAACTCCTGCAAAGCTGCTCATACAATCTTTAATTTGTAATTTACAAAGAAACAAAAAAACCTTTGCAGTTGAAATATCATATCTAGGAGCACTGCATGTTTTTTCTTTGGCTTGTTTCCTGGCAGCATTTCGGTTGGCAGCTAGAATCCTTGAACATTTGAAATCTATATGCTGATGCTGCGATGTACATCTGTTTGCTAGGACCATTTAATATTTAAGATCTGAAAAAAGGTAATACTTTATTACAATTTTCCCAAAAGTAAAACTCTTCTGTAGTGTTAGTGACTTTAACATCACTGTGTTTCTAGCTGTGACAAATAGCTTCAGGCTAACCACCAAAGGAATATTACCTTTTTAGTCTTCCAGTTCAGTTGATATATACCTAGGAACTATTTCATCACAACTTAAAACCTTTTAGTTTGTTCATGATAAGTATATGTGGTTTTAGTTTAACATACACACACACACACTCACTCACTGTCATGATCTAGGCACTGATGACTGGCTTAATTTTTCTATTCACCTGCCTAGCTCTGCCTAGTTTCTAATTAATGTTCATTTCATCCACCTACTCCTGCCTCTGTTTAAGATGCTAGTCCCCATTCATCAGGGCTAGATTATTTGAGGCGCTGGTTAGAGTTCTCTAGTGTACCCTGTATGTTGTTCTTATTGCCTGATCCTGACTAGTTTCTGCCTTTGGACCTCTTAGCCTGCTTGCTCCTGTTCTGACCTGTTTGCCTGACCTGTCTTCGGACTCCTGCTGGAATTTTGCCTGCTTACGACCTTGGATCTGTCTTCTGACCCCGACTTGGATTTCCTTTCGGTACCTATTCAGATCTCTTATCTTCAGAGTCTTCAGACTCCTGTTTGCCTCATCGACACCGGCTTTGGCTTCTAATTCTGGAAAACTTCTGCTTTCCCTCGTCTGCTGGCTTCTGCTCGTCAGCCAGTTCAGCCTCCTTGGCTTCGGCTCCTGGAACTCTCTGGGCGATGTCCGTCCTGTGCTGTATAAAATCATCCGGCTGGCTTCTATTCCTTCCTCTGTCCTTGGACTGAACTTTATAACCAGGCTAGCAACTAACTCGCTTGTAATCGTACTACGTCAGATTTACGTGGTCACTAACCTGATTTTTTTCCCCTCCACAGAGATTCCTGTGTTTTTCATCCTAGCTGCTGATTCGGAGTTACTACATGTTGTTAATAATGCTATTGTAAATGACATCAGTCTGTCTGCCTGAAGTTCTGGGTCCAAAGTTTGAGCTTTGACACACACGCAAATACACACCTATAAATATTTTAGTACATTACAGTGAGTGCATTATAGCTGCAGTTGTCTCCTACTCCATTCTTTATTAGTTTCTTACATTGTGCTAGACTTCTTTGACTAATTTGCCTGTCCTTCACATGTAGGAGGCTATTTTTTAAATGTAACCAATTATTGAGATAGTTTTCGTTTTTAAATAAAAAAGTACATACAATGATGTATCATACAACAATCAACAAAAACAAATATACCAAATCCACACATTAAGAATGCATTGGAAACGGTGTCATTGTGAATCAGAAACAACACATACAAGTTTATTTCGTTAAAAGTACAGTCATTGCTTTTTCAGACCAACACTGGGGGCAATTTTAACCATGAAAAAAAAAACGTGCAAAAATCAGATCTATTTATATACCATGTTGTTATTAGGACTATGGTGTTCTTTAAGCAGGGATGCTTCTTTCAGTAAAATTATCACTTAATGTAAATGTCTTACTGCTGTATTTTCAATTTTTAGGCAGAATATAGTGCAAATGTTTAAGAATAATGCAATTTTTATAGGACACAAAATAAATGTGCAGACAGCAATATATGGTGAGTATATAAATTAAAGCAAAGACAAAAATACACTCATTTAGACTAAAATCAAAGGCAACATATTTTCTGTCAATTAACTTTATTCCAAAATCAATCTGAATGTAATGTGTAACAATACTAAATTGATAAGTAATTGTCTTTAATAACCAAACAAAATTACTGCATAAAATTGTCTATTGGCTGCGCTGATTTCTAAACCATGTCCCTGGCCTCTAAAATACCTATTAAAGCGGAAACCTTTACAAGAATCTCATTTAATTTCTTTATTGGCAAAGCAAAACTAACTACTGTGATTTAATATAAAAAAAACTAGCATGTTATATCACAAAAAAAAATGATAAATTAGTGTTGAAAATAAAACAAGCCAATCAGTACTTCATTGATACTGTCTGGTGTATTGAGGAGAATTATTGCTTCTTTAATACTTTGCACAGGCATATTTTTTCTGTATGCTTTAGGGAAAACATTGCCTTCTGCCTGGAAAGTAGTTAAAAAGCTTTATGCTTTTGGCATAAATTGGGGGAAAGTTCTCATTAAATCTTTGTTTGGACTCTGCAGAAGCAGGAGACAGTAGCTTCCCTTTGCCAACTCATCACTGCTAGCCTCATTAAGTGCTAAAGACGGCTCATCAATGCACACTATCTTCTGTCCAAAAAGACACCACAAAGATGCTTCAGAGAGATGAAAAGGAAAGCAGGAAGAAGCTTGCTCTAGCCATCTGAAGGAGACGTGTTGGATGTGGATGCTCTAGGTGATCATATATGAGGTGCGTGTGTAGAAGTGAACGACCCTGCTGGAGGCTGCTTCGCCTCTCAGCCAGCCAGGCCTGGGGTGGCTTTGATGTGACAGAGGGAGTCCCTGTGAAGCGCAGGTTTAACACTGATGCTGTGGCCAGAATTCAGCGCCTGTCTCCACTAATCCTATTTCAATCACTCTTGCAGCCTCTTATCTCTGACTCTGCTGGCCCACTGCCCATCCTCTCCCTACAAATCCTCTCTCTTTTTCTTTCAGCCTTTCTTTTTTTTTTTTTAAAGGTATCACTGTTTCTGTTATATCTTTCATTTTGTCCCTCTCTTTCTCTGGATAGGAATCCCATAGGAATCATTCTGATGCAATACAAGATCAACCCACAAAAATACCAGAAGTGAAACTACTTTTGAAAAATAGAGCCTTTATGAGTTATTTTAAGCTGATGAAAACCTACAAATTGTGTTGGATGTAAAACATGTCATTCATATGACAGCTGTCTGGGCACTGAGATGTGATAAACATCAAGCTCAGCATGAAAGCTCTGCATCAGTTTTGAAAGAAAAAAAAAAAAAGAGAGAGAGCAGCTGCAGATGCATGAGTGACAATCCCAGAGCTGCATTTCCTTCTTCTCTTGTTGTTTTGGTGGATAAAAGGAACCAGGCGTTTTAATTTTCCATCATCAGAGCTGGGAAACTCAAGAGGGTCTTTGCTGCATGTGGGCAGTGAGAGAAAGCAGGCTATAGCAGAGTCACTCCGGTGATGGTGTTACGTAGGAGGGTGCAGAACTGTAAAAGAAGGATCGACCACCCAAGTGTTCTGCTCAAATTTTGCCCTACCTTTCAGGCCAGCTTCTGTCTTTGAAGACCATGTCTGAGGTTTATTTCGTTGCATAAATATAACACAATATTTGATGTTTTGGGTGATGTTTTTTTTTTAATGGAACCAAATAAACATATTTGCTAATCACAGTCCATATGTCCTCAGAGATTTAGGCGGAAGTTTAAGATGCAGGTAATAAGTTACACACAATTACCATTAGCTACTATTTATACTAACAAACATGTGTCTAAAGGCAAAAGAAGGTTTTTGTTTATCATTTTTTTTTTTAAAGGAGGAATCAACGAGCTGTACATGCACAAAACGCAAAAAATAATGAAACTTAGAGTTTAAGCACTTTTAGGGTCATCTGGGAATTTTTCCAAATTAATAAAACAACAACTAAAAGCTGCATCTCCATATTTGGTTAAGGTTTTGGATATGCAGAGCAGACTTGAGCCAGAAAATCTGAGAGGTCTGGGCTCTTGATATACTGATAACAAGTCTGTAATGTATTTTGATGCAGAGCCAATGATTTATAGATTAGCAAAAGTATTTAAAGTCTGTTCTTAGAGATACAGAGATGCAATGGAGGGACTTTAGAACTATGATGATGTGCTCCATTTCCTTTGTGTTAGCGAGGATGTGGGTAGCAACCATACGGATCAGCTGCAGCCATCAGACTCTTTAGGCAGACCTCTGAAGCACTGTTGCAACAGCTGATGGATAATTGCAGTTCTTAGGGACTGGAGAAAAACCCTGACAAAAGGGACAATTCTATTATTTGACTCATATCTGACATTATAACAGGGAAATCCTTCTTTAATTAACTGAGTCCCGTGCAGGATTATTTTATTCAGTTTAATGCTACAATATTTTATTTTCTGCAGTGTCTAATGGTCAGACTATAGACTGGAGCAACATGAACTGTTCCCCCCACCGATTCTCCCTGTCCAACAAAAATAAGGCTGTCATGTTACAGAATGGCTTCTACAATGTCTGCATCACCTATACTGCAAATTATTAAGAGGTTTGTTTAAATAGATAATTTTATAAGCAGTATTTAATGAGTCTGAAGAAGACCAAAAGACACACCTTCATTGAATGACCTTGGACAGCCAACACAGATTGGTTGAAAGAGGGGTGAACAAAGCTATTTTTGTTAAAAGGGTCAAAGTCATAAAAAACAGAGGAGGGGAATTGCTGTTTCAACTTCCAAGTATCTTCACTCATTAATTCAAATGGTCTAACACATAGCCTATACACAACAAGCAACTCTAAAAGCCAAGGTGGACAACAGGTTGGGCATTGATTGACATCAGACTTAGGATGTGCTTGGGATGTACCTCTATGCTGCTTAAAACATTAGCATTAGGTTGCCTCCAATTTAAGCGTGTTTATAAAGTAGGAGAGCATTCCGGAAACCATTAAAAATGAGGTTACCAATAATTATGGTAGAAGCAAGAGCTTTAGTAAGTTAATATACTTCATGGAGTTTTATAACTCCTTCAGAAGGAAACATATGGGATATATAACTGACAGAATAGAATGTTGCCCCACGACTCACCGTTGAGTTGCACCGGAAAAAGGGCTTTAAAAATGTTAACTTGATGAAAGAATTGCAATAGAAGCAATACAATTCTGATAATATCTCAGAAGGACAAACCCTGATGTTTAATGATCATTTTTCCTCTCTGTTAATGGAGATCATAAATGTCATTCATTAATATTCAATTGAAGTATAGGTATATATTTAAGAATATATTTAAATATAATCTAGGTTTATAAAGAATCAAAGCCTCAATTCAATTCAGTTAATTTATGTAGCTCCAATTTAAAACAAAGTAATTTCAAAGCACTATACAGAGACAATACATTCTGATTAGTTAAAAGTTCCTGTCAAGCGCAACCACTTCATTACATCCAGTCCTTTACTTGTAAGACGTGCTCCTCCTTAATGAGCTTGCAGTGACATCGCTTGTATTTTGTTGTTAAATCTTCAATCCCTCACCCTGAGCATGCATGTGGAGACAGTGGAGAGGAAAAACTCCCTTTTAACAAGAAACCTCCAGCAGAACCAGGCTCAGTGTGAGCGGCGATCTGACGAGTCTGACTGGGTTTCAGTAAAACATTTTTTTGTTTTTCATTTTAAATTCTAACATACAGTAAAAAAAAAAAATCTGCTCTTGTTTTTAGAGTTCTCTTGACAAAACAGAACACTCACCTTATCAATTAAATGTTAGTTGAATAATGATAATAATATCAATCAACTTCAGAATATCTTACTAATTGAAAATTTGTATCCCTACTTAATATCTATATCCCTCCAACATACATATGCAAAAATGTCTTGCAAGTAATGATTTTTGCCATATTTTTTGACAAAAAAGGTTACCCCTTGAGAATCACTATGCTCTGACTTTTAGATGCATCCCTTCTCAATGAAATCTGAACCAAATAAATGGTTCCTTATGAGACCGTAATGATAAGCTGATTTAGCTTATTTGGCTTCCAGGGTTCTAGCGAAGTGTTACAAAATTTGCAGGATACAAATCAAAAGTTGCAGCATAACATATCTTGGGAACCGGACTTGGGCATTCCTGATCTGCACCATTCCATTATCTTTGGAAAGAGAAATCTCCCCAAAGACGCGTTGCTTTGTATTCTGTTATTCTTACATGAAAAGGCTAGAAGAAGACTCCAACCATCCGGATTTATTGTTTGTTCGGCAAAGAAAACACAACCATGTGGGATTTCATGAGCTTAAAAAATGCACTGTTATTAAAAAAGTGAAGTGATTATGTTAGTACTGCAGTGCAGGGGAAGATCCTAATATACCGTTCTTTGAAAGTTCATATCAACAAGAAATTGTCGCACTAGCTGGCAGAACTTTAAGTTTGGGAAATGAGTAAAGCCACAGAAAATTATTTGTTTTAGACTAAGACACTAATCCAAGCTTTTCAGCAGCTTTATATCACCAGTTACATAAGAAAAAACCCATACGGCAGGAATCTATTTTTTGATATCATGTGAAATAGGCATGAACACATCCTAGATGTTTGTTAATTTTGCTGAACAGAAAAATTAAAGAAGGGCTAAATCAATAATAATATTATTAAACACACCAAACCCAGCATTCAGCTAGGATTTGATTAGCTCTACTTTTATTCTTTTTTTTCTTTTTTTTTTTTCTTTTTTGCCTGCCAAAAGACAGATGTGACAGCCAGAAACAGACACGGAGAACAAAGAAAGAGGAAGAACAAAAGAATAGAAGTCACTTTAAACTTTCAAATACAGAGATAAAAGGGGAAAATTGATGTGAGACAATGCCAAAGAGACAAAAAATAAGGAAAAAAAACTAAAACAAAAATAGAATTAAATAAATAAATAAAGATACCCAATTTTTTTAACGTGCCAAGGCTACAACCTAATCTAGTAAATTACTATATCTTTATTGGCATCACAGCTGCTATATCTGTCCCAATGCTGCTTTGCATTTAAAAAGACCTCACCCAGGTCAGCAATTAACAACAATGCTCTATAAAGAACAAATTAACAGCTCGGTATGACAGGTTAAAATTATGCTCGGCATGAGCAGCTTTTGCCATAGAAACCCTTCATCTCCATCTGCATCCTCTCATGCCACTGATAAGCAAACACAAATACAGATGGTGTATCATCTACCACAGTTTTTCATGCTCATGATGGAGGTTTAGAAACCAGGGACATTCAGCTAGTGTGAAAACATCAAAGTTCACATAAAATTTGAAATATCATAGTAAAGTTGTAAAAGAATAAAAGCACATGCTGCTATCATTCTTTTCCTTATAATGCAAAAAGGTTTTTAAACTTTTTTCAGGATCCATAATGTACAAACAGAGTTGAAGATGTTGTCCAAACTGAACTACTGTGGGCGTTTTGGGGAATGTTAATGACTGAAAGAAAGCCAGATTTAATGCGTTTAACATTACATTTAAAATAACCTCCAACAATTGAATCCTTCAAAGCAAAATTACAACTAAGCTTGTATTTTTACTTCTGTAGCTTTTTGGACATAGTGAGTCTAGAAAATAAGGTGTATTTTTGCGCCAGCAGTACAATTGTTGGGGTGACGCATGATTTTAAATTTGTTTGTTATGGAGAAGCTATAAGGGTAAAAAGACTAGTGGAATTGTAAACTAACAAATGTTTGCTCTTGTATCTCAATTGACTCAAAAACAAATGCCATTTCTGTCGGAATCGAAAGTAAATAATACATTTTGGGCTGAATATTAATTCTGCCCTTATTTTTCTAAGCAAATTTCAATACCAAAGATAGAAAGAGCAAACGGGTGAATCACTTTATGATATTTTGTGGAAGAAAGAACAGAAATTTGAAAAAAAAATAAAATAAAAAAAATCAATGCACAGTCCAAAATCCATTCATCTTCTACATAACTCTGCAACTACAGTATTTTGGCCAATGGGTAGAATCAAACCCATCTGTTAAAGTTGGCTGGGTTTTAACACACTGTGCTTATTTGCAGTCATCAAAGATTCTCATTCCAATATTTTTCATTCCTTCCCCACTAATGTGGTTCCCTTCCAAGGAAAATATAATTCACCTGGTGAATTAGAGGTACATGACAAGTTAATTAAAAACATTCAAATGTCCCTGAATTCTACAAAAGAGGAATTAACACAGTCTGCGACAAAAAATATAGTGCAGCTGAGGTGATTTATGTAAGTTAGAAGGTAAACGTTTAAAAATGTTTTAGGATGAGGTCACCATTCATTGTGGAAAAGTTTAAAGATGAGTGGTAGGAGAAACTATAAAGAAAAAGCTTTTAATCACAGACTTTTTCAGAAATTAGTTTTTTGTAATGTAGACTGTCAGGATGATAAAGTAGGTTCATTTATAAATATTTTTTCTTCTACTGCCAATTTCCTGTAAATAGCAAATTTCATTTTGTTAAATGGTTTAACTTCAAAATTATCAAATTAAAATTGTCATCTTTTTACAAATTATTAAAATAAATAGCTTTAACTTGCTCTACTTTGTTATTAATTCTAAGGTAGCTTACCATGTTTTCAAGCTCAATATGTAGAGGAGAACAAACAGAATAACTTTAAATCTCTAGTAACAATCCACTGAAAGAACCAGTCTCATCAGGGAGGGACCTTTGTAAATCCAATATTATGAGTCATCTGATTATATCAGCTGGAATCATTGCACCCTAAATAATGATGATATTATACGTCATTCATTCAATATTGATATACACTCTGGGGCCACTTTAATAGGTATACATCACTAGCACCAGATTGATTTATTTCGCCTTGATGTTTATGTTATTTGTACATGACACTAATTTAACAATGTGTCCAAAACATTTCTCTGAGATTTTGCTCCCTATGTGAATTTCCGACCGCACATCATTTATTGCATATGATATGCTGTATTGGAATGGGATCTGGTAACCATGAAGGCCATTTTAATTCTGTGAACATATTGTTATTCTAAAAAAAAACAAAAAAGGTATTGATAAATTTAGCTCTGGACATGTTTTTGTGTTTTTCTTCCTGCTCAAAGTAGAAATGAAAGGTTCTGTAGGTATTTGCTAAAGTCAGAGAGGGAAGGACATGAAGAGTCAGAATTTTGGCATCTAAAACTGCTTCTAGGGGCCCAAAAGTGTAGCAAAAGAGTATTCATAAAACCTTTCCACCATCACAGGCCGTCTGAACTTGGAAGGATTTATCATGCCTTTGCAGTATGTCACCAAATTCTGACCCAAAAACCTATTTTTTTACAGCAATGCACACTCATCAGTCAATGTAAAATTATTTTAATTTTTCAATTGATGTATAATATTAAGCTTTTTCAATATTTAGCCTAACTTTTCTTTCCTAAACATGAGTTACAAAAGTGCAAGGGGTCTTTTCATTCTTCTACGACCTTGCATAATTCTAAAAAACTACTGGTTATGGAGACTGTTGTGAGTGAAAAGGTTCAAGATCTGCCTGTCTGGCATCAACAATAATTTCTGTTTTAAAGTAGTTTATACACTATATGTCCTCTTTTCTGTCCCATTCTGACACTTGGTTTAAAATTCAGGGAAATGCATTTATTTGCATTCATTCTAATGTTGACAGGGAACTAAAATGCTGATAATAAAAAGGCTGCTAGTGAGAGTGACAATCCATTGACCTTTATCTTTAAAAGTTCAGAGGAACCAGATTTTGATGAATGAGTGAGAATCAGTGTTTTCCATGGTCATGTGACCGGACCCATCCTGTATGTAACCTGAGCAGTCCTCCTTTTACTCTTCCTCTCTATGCACAAACTGGTCGTCTTCAGAGGTACTGTAGCTTTACAGAATTGCCTCCCTTTGTTTAGAGGATGTCCAAACTGTCAAAGCTGCAAAACAAGTACTGCTGTCTGATACGCACAAATGAACACATCTCATCTGCAAGAGAGCTGCATTCGTTTTTTTTTTAGATATGACTTCAGAGAAAATTAAGTGAAGATTTAGAGAGAAAAAAAAATCAGAAAAAGCAGGAAGGATAGAGGGAGATACACAAACATAGAGTCAAGACATTCCAGGTTCTGTCCCTTGTGTCAGTCATTCTTTAGGTAAAACTGTAATGCTGCTTTCACTGCAGCTTAAAACTCTGTTTTCTCCTGTATGGTTTGACTGAGATAAAATGTAAAGCCTATGAATGTGGTAGGGGTGAGGTACAGAGAGGATTTCCTTATCAGCGAGCCACGATGACAACTGCCTTAGTTGTTTTAACCCTTATCACTGGCATTTACTTTTATTTTCTGGCATAAATCAAATCTCACTTAAACTAACTTAAAAGTAATGAAATAATTAATTTCATGCAACAACAAAAAAAGAAATATGATTTGAAGTTTCAGTGTATAAGCTTTTGACAACGTAAACTAAACTGTAAACGTAAAAGAAGGAATACTTGTCAGCTTTCAATACACAGTCTGTGTCATGTATAAAGTGATGAGGGAATAAATAATTCAAAAAGCTGCCTTAGGCTAAATAATCTGGTGCTCTCAGCTTTGCTCTAAAGTTATTGTTTCCAGGATGTAGCTGTTTGTAGCAGAGAATTTCCAAACATTCTCTGATACTTTCAAGAGTTACATTTTTTAGCTGACATGGGTGAAGAATTGGACTAAGGAAAATGTGGCTCAGTTATTGAACAAACACTGGGTGCATTCCCATCAGCTTTTCTAATGTGCGTTTCTAAATATTGCCTCAGACAAGCTTGATGAAAACAGCAAAGTTCTAAGGAAAAATGTACCTCAAATTCTCAAAGAAGTTTTTACTCTCGCTGGATTTGGTTTTTGGCTTCTTTAAAAAGGGTTAATGCGTAAAGCGGGAGATGAAAACACTTTTTAATGACGTAGCAAACTTTTATCTCACATGACTGATCAGCTGTTTCTGCTTTCACGACGTGACTGGAGGCAACATCGCTATTACTAGCTAAAATGTTAACGTAACAACATCTTGCATGATAATTGAGCATGCATGTCAATAATTAGCATTTTTCTATAAGGATTATGAAAGAGTTCTGGTTTAGAAGGCACACATAATATGCAGACAAACACATGAAAAACATACCTCAGTAAATAATGATTAATACTTTGAATAATAATCAGAATCACTTAAAAATATATTTTTAATTCAATAATCTTTTTTTCTGATAGAATATAATATCAAATGATGGAACTTTGTTAAGGGGATTTGAATTTTGGAAAACAAGCATGAACACGTCCAAAATGTTTATTAATTTTTCATTTGGGTTACCAGTTAGCCTTTAAAACATTATTTTAAAACTAAAACTGTTTTGTTACTTTTTAATCTTTTTTCAGTCTTGAAAATGACAGAGAATGAAAGAGTATCAAAAGATTCGATAGAAAAAAATCCCCAGAAAATGTTGAATGCAAAATATAAGTTTAGAATAATGTATCCCTAGAAAGTTGTAAATCTATAAAACACAACTAAGTATATTAGCAGTTAGTCTTTATTGTGAAGAATAAAAGTATTTCTTAATTTTTATACAGTAAATCACAAAAATATTATAACTTAGTTGAGCTTAGTGCAGATGTGCTGTACAAGCTTAGGGGCCAGGGGCCCTGATTACTAAATCGGAAGTTGTACTGTATTTTGCATGGCCATTCTGTCCCTATAGGTTGGATCGTTGGGTAATAACAATATGATTTTTATAAATTGAATAGAGGTTAAGTAGGCTACAGTTTAGGGCAATACACTTTGAAGCAATAACCAGAGGACAATTTTGTGTCTTTGAAACTGCAAAAGTCTTGGGTTACACTGTTTCACACCAGCTTTAACTTTTTGAAAACATTGTAATAGGATGGGCCTGCTTTGATGGTCGATGGTTATTAAGTGTAATTTGGCTCCCGTGAGTGTTTGGGCTTAGGTTCTACTAAAACAGGTGGTCTGTGGATTTCCAGTTCATTCCCACCACCTACGCTACTCACAAACCTTCAAATCCAGCCCCCCTCCAAAAAAAAAAGATCCCCAGCTGCCCCTCCACAATTCCCTTGGACACATGGGAAAGGTTATTTGCACAATTGTTAGTGATTAGCTCTTGATTTGCCTCATTCTCTTTGTGTGACCAAGTCAGTGCATGCATGCAGAAACCAATCCCTCTGAGGGCACAGCTGTGGCTCAGCCATCACTGAGAATACTTGAAGAGAAGCAGATTGAGACGCCGTGTTGGAGGAGGAAGATGAGAGGATAAAGAAAAATGAAAGCCTTGAAATAGTGAAATTAGGACCATTCATACTTCTAGAGTCGTGTTTTTATGTGATGGGTTGAATTTTTGATTCCTCATTGATGACAGAAAATATCAACCATTTTACTTATACTTGACTCAACACAAATGACCTTTCTCACTTTCAGACTTACAGAACATGACTCCCTTAACAAGCCCCTGGGCTGGGATTGTTCCCTTAGATCTGGTTAGTGAAAAACAAGATATTCTAAAGTTTGCTTGGCACAAATGTGATTCAAGGGTGTGCTGGGTTTGATGGTTGGGTGGGATATGTTGGCTGAAACCCTCAGTTGGTGTTGGACTTGAGGGCTGGCCCAGTGCCTCTACATAGCTGTTGAGGCCAAAGAATTTCTCTTACAGCAACTGCTGTTTTAGCCGCTGCTTTTTCTCTCTTTTCCTACATCCATCCAGTCACCCAAGCAAGTCAGAAGACCTCTGGCTAACTGGGTGTACAGCCAAAAATTCCCACTCCACTTCTTTGACCTCCCCTCTACAGCCATATATCAGGCTGACAGTTGATTGAGAACTCTTCATCCAGCAGAGATTAAGTACCCACCCGAATTTATTTGACAAACGTTTTTAACAGTTTCTAACATGTAATTCTAACCACTATTTAAGCACTGTTTTTCTTTAGTGTTAAATATTACTGCCAAGGACAATAAAAATATTAAAGAAAGAGGATTATTATATGTCGCATGTAACACATTTTATTTTTTCTGTGACCATGTTGTTCTGACATGAGCCTCCGTTTAACCGCTTATTTATTTAGGGGGGAAAAAAGTAAAAATTTAGTTCTGCTTGAGAGTCACCGCTTTAGATGATTGTACTTCTGTGGATCACCTTTTGGGTACGATTGGGAGATGGAGGGATGTCTACTGCAGATGGATTTTAATAAGAAAATGGTGATTGTCAATTACATTATATTAAAGTACACTCTCCCCTAGCAATTTAAAACTGAAGCTGTCCAATCTCTCCAGGTACTAAATTATTGAAATGAAAAAAAAGCACAAAATAGAGACAAAATTGAATTCAACATAAGTTGTTCTCTGATCTAAAATGGATAAAAAAAATAGAACTTTTCTAATAAATTCTTATTTCTTTAAGTCCCTTTAGTGTTTTTTTTTCTTTCTTTTTTTTTGTAATGAATGTGAGCACTATCGAGACTTTATGTTGTGTCTGGTAGTTATCAATGTTACATTTTAATCCCTGGTTTACACTAAATACTACACAAATGCTCTTTACTTGTATCTGTATTCCTTTTTCAATATCTGTAAGGAGTGTATTGCTTTCTAATATTTAAATGTAAAACATTGTAATTGATAGACAGTAAAATCCCAAAATGTTGTTTATTAGAACAATTAAATATTACAAGTATCAGCCCAGTTTGCTTACGTACTGAATTCAACAGTAAGACTCTAATACATCGAAATTGACTCCTATTTACAATCGAGATAAAGGAAAAACAGGTAAATAATGACTGGTAAGTAATTAACTGAGCACATTTAAACAAGACACTAAACCCAAATATCAACAAATATGTTCACTTTTTTAAATTTACAGGAAATATTTACAGTTGCCAGATTTTAAATACGGAAATTCTTAATTTAAAGCTCAAATCCTCTAAATAAAGAGGTGAATGGGATTCTGAGGATCACTACATTTCTGCTATTTCTGATTAGAATACAATTATACTGCTTTTGAATTTCGGGGAAAAAATGTGATAGTAAGCTAGAAGTGAAGCTAATTTAAAACGTTCCTGGCAAAGAAATTGAAATTCACTAGAAGAAAGTTACAACAACAGTAACACAGAAAAAAAGTATTATTCTGACAATTCTTGATCTTTATTTCTTTTATTAACAGCCTCTAATCAGCAGTTATGATGTGGCTTCATAAAAATTCAGCAGTTTGTTTTTCAAAAAAATTGAACTGGGATGCAAGAGCTGCCAGCATGTGACAAAACAAGCCATAGCCAAATAAATAAATAAAATAAATGACAGCCCCTGCTTCTGCTTAGGCAAAATTACCTAAGCCTGCTAACAAGATTAAAACAATTTTCTTTATCCTTAAATAGAGCTGCCATATTTAGCGAGAGTTTATGTTTAACATTCACTCTCCCTGGGAGAGCTGCCAGGGTTGAGAGCCATGAGAGGAGGAGCTTTGTGCTGAAAAGTGCCAGGGCATCTGGGATAAAAAAAAAAAAAAAAAAAAAAAAAAAAAAAAAAAAAAAAAAAAAAAAAGCTGAAGGGAAACCAGGGAGCTGCTTTCTGCAGAACAGTTGAATGACCTTTTCTAAAATGCTGCCACCCGCCTGCCACTGAAACACAGTCTGGCTAATTAAAGTTTCAGTGGCATTGAATTTTCACTAGCATAGCAAACCTCAGGCAACCTTGGGGGCTCTAAGAAGGAAAGATGGGCAATATAAGACAAGAGAGAGGAGAAAGACCCAAAGCAGGAACTGAAGAGGAGGACAGCCACTAGACAACAGCATGAAAAAATCCAAGCATAAAAAAAAGCATAAAAAAAGAAAAAGTAAACCTCTTTGCTTCTCATAATACAGTGGAGAGAAACCCCATATTAAAATGCAAATCTACAATACTACAGTATTTTACATAAGCTCTGATGTGGTTTGACCTTTCAAACTGTGCTGCTAAAAATGTTCAAGATCAGACAGAATTAGAAATCAAACTGAAACTGTCCAACTGTATACAGCCGGGTGAATGCAGTTAGAAAGAGCTAAACGAGAGATATCCAATGTCAAAACGCTGAGTGCTTTTCCAAATCTATTGGGCTGCCTCTCAGCCTAATGGAATCTTGATGGGTGAGTTTCAAGAATAAATGCATGACTTATGACACGACTACTGGGAGCATTACCCAATATACTGGACAGCATGTTTCTGTCTCCAAAGCATCATTGAATAATTGGTCACATTTGACCAGGACATTTCTGGAAAAACGGCCAAGTAAAGGCTATGCAACCAGACAGATTCACTCAAATCCTGCATTTCACAATCTGCTGGCCTTGTCTGCATTAATGATCTTGACCTCCTTTTCACCATGTTGGGAGTGAAAAAAGACTTAATGAAGCTGAACAAAGCTGCTTGTGTGTGTGTGTGAGACTGTGCTTGAGAGACAGAGATACAGGAGAACGGAAGGCCCATGTGACTTTGTGTTACAGCTTGATGAGGGCTTGCTCTGTGGTTCCTGGGGGATGTGGTCCAATCTAGACTTTATTAGGCCTCACTGATCTGTGTGCAGGAAGCTGTGTGCTTGCCTTCTTTATCAAGAGCATTCACTTGAGTTTCTAAGAACTTCTTTGTGTGGAACTTTACAATGCACTCAGTTGGTAACAGCTTAATAATGCATGCAAGGTATGGACCTTTTTATGCTTCAGCCTGCTCATAAGAGGTGAACTGCTATTTCTGTTAAAATTATTTGTGTATACAAAGTACTAATAGTAATTTCTCCATGCATTAATAAAACTTTTCTCAAACAAAACTGGTATTACTGGTTGAATATTATCTTAAAACGTTCAGTGATAAATAAATTTAGACATTTAGTCCTCTATTAAGCATGACTTATGTAGGTACTATATTTAATGCAAGCAAACCACTTTAAAATGTTGCAAAAAGGAAAACAAACATTTATTAGCAAAAACCATGAAAGCAATGTCAGAGAGTGGCTATAGCCCTTGACCCTGGAGGAAAACTACCTGCAAAAAATGTAAAATAACTAAGAAAGAGCTAAAATATCAGAGTAAGCAGCAAGTACAAAATGTGGCCTGTTGTTGAGTCAATTTACAACATCATACAGGCTGGCTGACTCTAGGCTGAAGGACATTTAGGAAAAGATAACGCACCTACCATCCCTAATTTTAACATTCAAATCTTTAGGACTAGTTTAATGATAGGGTTTATGTTACCTGAGTCAGATTAAGCAATGAATATTTTGGATGTATTTAGCCTATCTATCAGTTGTTTTTATCTGACAAACCTATTTTCAAAAGGGCATTATATAAGTATCATTATAACTTTACAGATTAGGTGTAAAAAGGTTTCTATTTCCAATAACAATTTGGACTTGTGAGGGAAAAATGCAGAAGCTACATCTTTTCCATCACATGATAATAAAAAGATGTACGTGCAGAAGACGTCTAATGTGCTTTGAAAAATAAGAACATCAATTTAATGAATACATTTTTTAACATAAAGTAGTTTTTTGATATTCTGACAACACCAGACCACATAAATATTTACCTCTGGTTACAATGTCAGCGTTGACACTAAAATATTCTGCACCAATGGGAATAGTAGGCTGAAGTTACAGAGACAGAATTCAGGCATTGGTAGACCTTAGTAGCTCAGTGAAAGAGCTGAGAAATGTTTTTTTGTTTTTTTTCTCAGTGTTATATTATAAAAGTCAAATGAGTGTAAACCAGAGATGGGGGGACTCGAGTCAATGACTTGACTCTAGTCTGACTCGAGTCGCCAGATTTGTGACTTAAGACTTGCTTGTTAAGAATTATCAAAAGACTTGACTTGACTTTGACTTGCCCTTCATGACCTACAAATTGACTTGACTTGAGTCATAGGACTTGCCAAATCACTGCAATTGTGTTAATTCTATTATAATTATTAGCAAATGAATTATTGCTTTTTTTGCCTGAGTGCTCCTGGCTGACCTGCAGCATATCAGCAAACCTGGCAACCAATCTTCCACGCAAAGTAAAGAGGGGAATACCTACGTCAGACTAATGAGTGATCAGTAAAGACGGAAGCCACTCTCCTAGCAGAAATCATGTATTTTGGCTACTGTATAAAGACTACACAACAACACAAAATGAAAAAGTTGAAGAATGTTGAAGATACTGAAAGTTGCAAGCGCTATATTGATAAAATCGACAAAACATTGACTGTAAAATGGGTTTAGTGAAATTTGGGGGAAAAAAGACTTGACTTTTTACTTTATGACTAAACCTACGCTTGGACTTGACTTGCTTGGTCCTCCTGACTCGGGACTTGCTTGAGAATTGATTCCTGATACTTGGGACTCACTTGAGACTTGCATGTATTGGATTTTCTCCCATCTCTGGTGTAAACATCTGGCAATATTTTGAGCTTTGTACCAAGGAGGCAAAAGGACATAGAAGCAATGAGGTTTGAAGGAGGTTTCTTCTTTTAATCTGAACACATAATTTAAAGGTTTGCTAATGCCAGTGAGCATGGGTCTGCCAATAACATTACCTTCTTTAAGCCAGCTGAACAGCATTTTTCATTGACCAATGAAAAAGTTAGAAGTTTCTAACCGATGTCACAAAGGATTTGGAATCTTTATAAGGAAATGCCTAATCCTAACTAACATGATCTCTCTCATATCGACTTCTGAAAGGATAACAATGTAAGCTTTTAAAAAAAAGGGGGGAAAAAAAGCCTAAACAATAAAAAGCCTAAACATTAACTCATTGTATGAGTTAATGTTTCTTTCAGTAAAAGGGATGTTACAATCTTAGATTAATACATTTGCCTAAAGTTTAAACTCATTAAGTAGAAATAATTTTGGTTCCTACTTTTTGTTAGTTAGAATAAACTACAAACTGTTTTCAACCTGGTCTGGTGAAAATTATTAAGTTCATATCTCTGTTATCATTACAACTTTTGTACATTTGAATATTAATGAACATTTAAAAATGTATTCATTGATTCATTTTGCGTCATGCTTATCCCTGCTGGGGTTGCAAGGGGTGCTGCTGTCTATCTCCAGCTGTTTATGGAAAAGAGGCAGGGTACACACGGAACAGGTTGCCAGTCCATCACAGGGCAACTCAGAGACAAACAGGACAAACAACCATTCACACACACTCACACCTAGGGAGAATTTAGAGAAGCCAATGAACCTAAGATGTTTAAATTTAAATTCAATATTTTATTGTTTTAATAATCTAGCTGCCCTGATACCCTCTTGACAATCTCTGTTTTAAAGAAAGTATTTAGCAATAATTGAATGAGCCTGAATAAATAATGTATCCAACAAAATGAGGATTACATCTGTGATATAGAGGCATTTGTGATTGGAGAGTTTGTGTCCAGGTTTGATTTCTTTGTGTACTCACGGTTGGCAAAGCTTGATGAGGTCCTGGTCGGTGGTTCCAGGGGGGAGACCACGAATATACAGGTTGGTCTTACTGAGCTGCTCCGCCCCTCCCTGGCTGCAGCTGTTGGTGCTGGGGCTGGGAGGAGCCATAGGATGAGGGGGTGGAGCATAGGGCTGCTGGAAAAGACAAAACACAATAACAACTTAGTATAACATGCTGAAAAATAAAATGTGATAGCAGAAAACATGGCGACTACTATGTCATGAGTGACAACAGCCTAGGTGAGAGCTGAAAATCAGATGTGAGCTATAAGGAAAAATGTAACATTTGAGAAACAGCAGACACTATCGATTCAGTATCACTAAGATGAAGAAACAAAATCTTAAAGGAGTCTTGACATGAAAAGGAGGGGTTATAATATCAGTAACTGTACGAGATAAAGAGACAACAGGTAATAATGACAACAATTACAATAACATCTTTATATTGGGGAGTGAAAATAAAATTGCTCTGCACAATAACAAAGGTTCAAAAATGGCTTTAATGTTAGATCATGACTGCAGTATATGACTTTTTTTCCACTTCACTTCATTTTGTTTTAAATAAACATTTCACTGAGAGGGCTCACACAAATTAGACTTCATATGGCTTCCAGCAGCTTATAAACAGTTTTAAGTGATGGCAAGCTTCTACTCTCTACTAAAATTGCCAGAACCAATTTCATTACACTGTGAAACAATTTTCACCTCCAAGGGTGTGAGATCCCGATGCAATAATGCACTCCAGTGTATTTTATAACCATCTACATATGAATATCTTTTTTTCAGTGTAATCCTCAGCTCACAACAGTTATTCAGAATTTGATTCCATCTTTTCACTCCTCCTCATCCCCGGCTCCTTTTTATTTGCTTGTTCTGTTTGTGTAGATTTATGGCACAGGAGTCAGGGCCCCCTGCTCACAGACCATTTATATCTCTATTGCAGGGACACTGCACCTAATGACAGAGAGGGAGTGCTAAAGCCCTGTGGGCATGAATTGAGGCAGGGGCTAAAAGAATGGAAAACAAAAAAACAGAAAACGAAGACAGAAAATTACAACATGTAATACAATGCAAAAAAAAAAGACTATTGTATGAAGCATAGGAGAGAAAAAATAACCTGGTAGAGAGTGTGGCTTAACAAAACTACCACCAGCAGTTCTACTTAACCAAGTTAACCCTCATCTTTCCAGAGGTGGAGCTCAAAACCTCAAAGTAAGCTGTGAAAACACACACATACACTCACGCCATTAGACCACCAATTTGCCCCACACGTTAACAGTGTCTGTTGGAGCATGGCTGATTTGATGCGCTATTTTAAGCCTGTGTGCCATGCCAGCGTGTCGACTCCCACTTCTCAGACAAAGAGCTGGGGTCCCTGGAGCGTGAAGAGGGAGCCACGTCCATCAATGGACAGCCAATTACCACGCTAGGCTAAATGGAACTGATGGGGAGTCAGTCTCTGTTCCATACTAACAATTACAATGTATGTTTGAAGTGACAAGAACACACATGGTGTGATAACAATAAAACACCTTTTCTACACATGTGTAAAATCAGCCTCCTGTAAGACAAATATTTATCATCTATAGAAAATCTAAAGAGAACTCCACATTATAGAATTTAATAATCCCTTCTAACTAACGTAAGAATTTGTGTGTCTCTAATTAAATACATTTTCTAGACAAAATTAAATGTTTTAGCCTATCATCTACCATTCAGTCTGTAGGTTAGTTACAGGAGTTCTAGACCTGTAAAACAATTTGTAAAGTGCAATTCAGAATGGCTGTACCACACATCTGCTGACTTTTACATCATCTAAGATTAATATGTATTAACACTCCTAAAGTCTATTTAAAAATGACACCATAATTATGCCAAGTAACATCATGCAAAGCCATGCATATGCTCCGTCTGCACTGATGAAATATCTACCTCAGCAAGGTAATGGAAAAAACAACAATATAAGCACCATAACATATTCTTTATATCATAAAAAAATAAAACAAGGTTAAGTGTGTTTCACTCTATGTAAATTTAGATTAGATTTACAGACAAGGAAATGTTGTATTGATGGCCACAATGTCTCCTCTTTTTGTGTCACTTTTTAATACAGGATTAACCGAAACTTAAATAAAATACGCTACACAATGATTAAACATTCCTATTAAAACATATAGTAAATATTCTCATGTTAACTTCCTTTCTTAGCAAATGAGCATAAGGACAAAGACACAAGCTTCTTAAAGACTTCAGCTAGACCTGTTCAGATTATTATATGCTCATATATATGCTCAATATCGAAAAATATGAGCTACTGGAAAGATAGAGACATATATTTAGTTGGAAACAATCAAAATGCAAAAGTAAAACATTGAACACTGATGAAAAGCATGTGCTATTATCTGCTTTTTTAAACCATTTATGAAGAAAACAGTCACATTTAATACATGGGAATAGTATCAAAATATTATTTTTAATAGTTAAAAAAAATACATGATGAAGGTACTCATATTTTCAATTCTTCTTTTTTAATTTGAATTTCCCTGTATGTGAAATTTGGACTTGGTTTCCTGCTCTTTGTTCTTAGGTGTTGCACCTAGTATAATTTTCGCAGTGCTTCTGCCTCAAGGTTTTTTTTTTGTTTTTCTTTCCATATACCGGTACTTAGACTTATCCATCTGGCACAGAAAATTATGGCGCATCCAAAGTCAGTTATAATCTATTATTTCCACACTCTGATGCTTGATTGAAAATCTGCAAAGTCATCCAATTGACTAAAAGTATGGAGTTGCTAACAAGTAATTGACTGAGTTGCTATTTTTGTTAATTAGTTGTGCAGAGTAACCCTAATAAAGTGACCAATGAGTCTGCTTTTTATGCATGACAGGACTCAATGATTTACAAAATAGTCTAGTTTCATTTGAGAGTCGCCCCTTTAGAGGATGTTTTAACACTGCCAGATCATTTGTTGGGGGAAAAGGAGCAGGGAGATGCACAGGCAACTGACCACAGACA
>NW_015150597.1:1331276-1388073 GCF_000732505.1 Cyprinodon variegatus
ACTAAGCAACATTATTCTTTATCTTGTGCTATGGCTGTAGTTAATAGGAATTTAAATCTCCTGAGTGTACAACTTGTGCTATTGACCCCCTTCTGGAGTTCCTTGCACTTACACAGCTACAGTTCAAGTTTCAACTTTGAGGCTTTTACCTTTTGCCAACATCCTCTCAGCTCTTCATTTCTTTTTGTCCACGTTCACTGTGGTCTAAATTACTTAGCGTGCTGCAAATGTCACCTTACTATAAAGACAGGTGCTGTAGGAGCTGTATGTTAATGCAAAAGTTCCTCCATAGCCTTTATAAAATCCTTCAATGATCCACATAGCTCTCCTCCTTTTCAGCAGGCTCCAGGCTTGGCTTCTATTCTACCCTTTGGAATTCACGTATCCTGCCCTATCGATTTACTTTCATTTTTTAAGGTCAGAAGCTGAAATCTTACACAATGAGGCATGGAGGGTCAAAATGAGCCCATTACTTACAGTGCTGGGCGAAGAGGCACAGAGTGAGGTTATCCAAAGGGAAAAGAAAAAAGGCAGGGAAAAGTCCTCTGGGATGAGGAATGGACTAAGCACCAAAGGTTTCAAGAGAATTAGTGTCCATTTTTAAATGGTTTAAAAAGACATTACTTTTGTGATGAATGACTTTTGAAGACTATTAATTATCTGTTTTTGTTTCACGCTTAAAACGAAGCAAAAAAGTTGAAGTTTTGAAATTCGAAGGATCTAATGGAAAAGATTTACAAGACAGAATTTAGTGGACACACAGGTTATATGGCAAAATAATTCAACCGTTTTAAAATGTCTGCAGGACAATTTGCTGCCACCCTGGTGGTTAATAACTAAGCTTGTTTCCCCTCCTGGGCAGTTTAATGACTGCAATTTGGCCACAAACTGTCAGCCTAAAAGATTCCCAAATATACAATAAATACTGGACTCATGTCAGAGTGACAAAGACTGAACACATCCTCTAAAGTATATTTCCACAAGGAGGAAAGGTGAGTGAAGTTTGGGTTGGAGTAGGAGGGAGAGGCACAATGTTAAAAGGAGGCTGATGGAAAAAAGAAAGAGAATAGCTGGTTATGACACTTGGAAAGAAAAAGAAAAGGAACTCCAGGTGGTAAATGAGAAAACCTCCATTCTGCCTCCTCCCTATCCAGCTGTGACATGCCGCTACACAGACTTACTGCGGATTTCAATTTGCTCCACTGTATTTTAGACAGGCAAAATAGTTTACACAGGCCCAATTTACCGAGCCAGTCGTGCAGAAGGGTTCACAGCCTGTGTGACATGCCAGAGAATGTTTATGAGTGTATTAAGTGAGGGTGATAAATCTAGCGCGGGTTGCATAGGCTGAGTGCATATACTGTAGTGTTGCAATGTATATTCACACATTCACACAAGGACAACACACATATCTTTAACAGAGATAGCCATTTTGTCACAGGGTATAAATGTCCTTTAAACAGCCTAAATGTAATGTGTAGCTATGATTGTACAGTTTTAAATTTTAAATTTTTAATAGAATAATACAACAAAACCTTTAAATTCATTTGTAATTTTTTGCATTTTGCACATTGTTGCTTAAATGTAGTATTCAGTTTTCTGAGGCAATTCGGGATAGTTCCCCAAAAAAGTTCAAATTCAGCTTCCCCATTTGATATCATTACTGAATGATGTGTGAATTGAGTTGGTGAATGTGGCTCTTAGAATAAAAGCGCAGTGAATGATCAATAACATAGAAAAAAAATATGTGTCAATGAAGTACAGCTATCATTCTTTGGAGAAGATGCATCTATTGGAGAATTCTAACAAATAAAAAATAAATAAATAAAACATAAAAACTACCTAACAAAACAAAAAAAAGTGCATAATAAAATGTAAAACTTGTTCATGGCTTTGCCTGGACTTCTGATTACAAATTGGGACCATTATAAAGTGTTTAAGTGAGCCAGTAGAGAGGAGAAAGAAAAGAGACATGTCACTTTCTTTGGTACCCTTTAACTATGAGAAACAAATAACTGGATTTTTAAGGATTTTTTATGAATCTATTAGCAAATTATGGTAGAGAATAAATATTTGGTCACAGACAAGCAAGAATGATGACTCTCCTTTACAACCCTACAACTGTCTGCTGTATAAAGGACACCTGTCCATCCCCAAATACAGTCAGACTCCTAACTCAACCATTGCCAAGACCAAAGAGCTATCAAAGGCCCCTAGAAAAATTGAGAAATGGAGAAAAATGGAGACCTCCAGCTGGCTGGGAAGAGTGAATCTACATAGGAAAGCAGGTTGGGTTGAATAAAACAACCGTGGTAGCAGTTGTTAGAAAATGAAACACCAATGGGATCATTGATAATCCCCTTGATGTCGGGTTACATGAAAAATGTCATCAGGTGGGGACAAATTGATAATGAGAACAGTGAGCAGAAAAACCTAGAATTACACAAAGAGACCTGATGAATGTTCTGCAAAGAGCTGGGACTAACGTGGAAAAAGCTACCATCAAAAACACTACGACAGGGACGTAATTCTGCAGTACCACTCCTGTTCCCTTACTTAAGCCAGTAAGTGCCCAGACGGTGCCTGAAGTTTGACAAACAACATGTCGATGATACAGAAGAGAATTTTGTTGGATAAAACCAAAATAACTTTCTGGCACAAACAAATCCTGTTTAGAGAAAGACGTAGGCTGAGTTTCAACCAAAGAACACCATGTCCTGTGAAGCAAGGGGGTGAAAACATAATGCATTTGGGCTGTTATACTGCACGGGGTACAATAAAACTGATTTGTGTTAAGAGAAGAACATACTGAGCCATGCATCATAGGATTTGCAGCCAAAACATCCTTCCATCCTTCGTGGCCGGGTCTTCTAATATGACAAGGATACCAAACATGCCCCTCGGGCAACAACGGAGGGGCTCCGTAAAAAGCATTTCAAGGTCCAAACTCCAGAGGTCAACCCAATAGAAAATTTGGTTGAAAGTCTTTGTTGCCAAGTAACAGCCCCAAAATTTCAATGCCCTAGAGTAGATCTAGATGGAATAATGGAGTAAAATTCCAGCTATAGAGTGTGCAAACGAAGTGCGGACTTACAACATCACTAGCCCTCTTTCAAAGGCTATGCTACTTATTAGTACAAAGCATTGCATACAAAACAGGTTTAAATTGGCAGGTATCCGGACTTTTGCTTTACTTTTTTGAAGACATTTCAACACCTTTTCGGAAGCATTTTTTAATTATGTTGACCAACAGGCAACATAGAGCCAAAATTAAAGTAAAATACTGCCTTTTCTATATACTGTCTGGCACCCTTGATAAAAATAACAAATATTTATAGCTAAAGAACAAAATGCAGCACATACTCCAATTGGCAAATTGACTCCAAAGCAACATCTCTAAATCCAGGTGGATGTCCTAAAAAATCCTTGAAGGTACTGTCACACTGTCTTTTTTAAACTTTCCCCCTGTTGCTAGGTGCAGTAAGAGTTGTAAAAGAGTGTTTACCCTATTTGGTCTCCTACAATGTAAAGCTGGAATCTCAAACTTCAGTTGTTGGGGTCCAATATTCTGCAATTTGAGGATGTTCATCTGCATTACTCACTTAAATGAAGTACAAAGAACTCTGTAAGGACTCTACAAACCTTCAATACATGCCATGAACAAATTCAGACCCACAGGGACACAGAATTCCAGCCATGCTTGGGGCAAAGCTATATACTCACAGACGACTTTTGCCGAGGCTGTTTAGCCAGCCATATTGGAGAGACCCAAAAAAATCGAGCCGATTTCAGGCCATAGCAAACAGAACCTTCTGACTGCCAAAAGCAAAGTGGACTGAGCAGCTAATTTTAAAACCAGATTGCTGCAAAAACAGAAGAAACAAACAAAATAACTCTGTAACATTCTCTCTAAGTTTATAGGGGAATAGTAACTAAAAAGTTCCAAACTTGGCTCCAGAACCAGGAGACTGCAAAGGACCAAGCCTTTCTTGCTAGTCAAAGACCCATCCAGAAACATAGCCTAGGCAGAGTGTCACATTTCCAAAATTGACATATTACAGGCCTGGCAAAGTTACAGAAATGAATTTCCAGCTAAGGTGTCGTTTAAGCGGAGTCCACTAATGTCTGCTAGCCAATTGTACTTCATGAGCTACCCTAGTTAAAGAATCCTAGGTTGACTTTAGATTAACTATTCCATTAAGAACAATCAGAGAAGGTTAATAATCAATTAAATAAAAGGCATATTATAAAAGTTATTTTACCATATGTTTTGTTTAACTTCTTGGATTTGCATTGTGAATTGTTTTAGAGACATTCTAACTGCTCTGAGTTAGTTAAATGCCTATTTTACCTGATTCCACAATCTTCAAGGTAAACTTCTCAAACCTAAAATTAATGCCAAACATAGCATGGTATGGCAAAAATGCATCATTTTATAGATTATGGTTTTCAACCATTTTTCTGTCCTTTTTCTTTGTGTATAAAGTAGCTTAGTGTAGTTGATTTTCAATAATTTGGTCAAGAGCTTTTAGCTAAAATATCTTTGATGGAATAGACATTTTTTGTTAATAAATTCTTATATTTTGAAATAAATTTGTTGTGAAGTTATTCTATAGGTTTGCAGAGTTAACTGTTTCCATTATGATGTGAGCTTGATTAATTCTTTATTTGTTGTCCTAACACAGGGCCAGTTGATCAAGGGTTCACAGCTATCAACTATCTATACATAGGAGAATTAAAAGTGGAATTCATGTATACAGCAAAAATAGTAAAAATTTTGAAGTCCTTTTTAAATTTCTCTTTGTTTTTAATAAATTAATAAAAATATGCATAAGAAAACAAAGAAGGTCTAAAACAATGACAACTGAAGTTTGTCTGTTGTTGGATTTTGAAGCTAAATTAACACAAAGGACAAAGTTTTGAAAAAATTATTAATAACTTTTCGGTGTTAATAATTAAGTATTATTAACACCAAAAAGTAGTATATATATTTAGAGTACTTATTTCAGTTTTAATTAATTCCGACTTAATATGACCCAACGTTGCTGACTACCAGTTAGAAACTTGAAAATTTTACATTTCTATCTTGATAATGTTAAATATATTATGGTCTGAAGAATTATTGCTTGTACAGAAAATAGAAAGGAGGTCAGTTGATGCAATAACTTGGATCAAAGCATGTTTTAAAATCCATTTCCTCCCTTTCCGTTTCCCTGCACTCTGTAGGGCAGAGTTGAATGAGGTGGTTGCACACCAATGTAGTAATTGGGCCTGATTTATAGGAGGCCAGAGGAGCTAACTCAACACTGCATGTGGGGCAGACAAGGCCGTGCTGTCAATACCATCAGTAAACCAGCACAACCCTGCCCGTGTCTCTCCGTGGTCGTGACACTGCTATTTCAGGTCACCAGGCAGATACACAGGCGTATGCATGTTACTGAGGTAAAGTGTGTTTCCATAGATACTGCTGTAAAGAATTACAACTAGTCTCTTCAAAAAGGAAGGAAAAAAGCTCCCCAACTCATTTTCAATTAATTAATGCCGGAAAGGTTTTATGCAACAGCTTTTAGAGGGTAGCATACTCTGAGAGGCATGCCTTTTAAACTGCCCGAACTAACAGTTTACTCTGTGGTCAGATGCATCACAGAAGCTTTTAAATACAGTAGGAACCCTAATCCGATGTCCTTCCGGGATTGTTAAATCCAAACCTTTAGTTCTTTAACATGCGTTTTAAGCGCCACAACTGCATCTCAGCGCTCAAGAGCAAGGGACACTGAAAACCGGTCTGTTCTTTACTTCTTAACTCAATGTTCATGCTATTCTTGGTAAACTAGAGGAGGGAATAGCAAATCATCCCCAATTCACCTGAGAATGCAGCACTGCCGATCCTATAGCCACATGCATCTTAAAAGGAAAGACTGTGAGCTCTCTTTATGCGGGGGGATTACGAGCAGGGAGAAAAAAATAGATACGTTTATGGAGAGATATACAGTTAACAGAAATGAATTGAGTTGAAACCAAGGATTAACAGCAATAAAGCAGAGGACTAACCTTACTCATACAGGCTTGTTTAAATGTACTTGCGATCTACAGTATTAGACTGAGATATTTGTTTCAGAGAAAACTTATAATTCAATACACAATGACAACCTACAGTAACAAGTCTATTAGTGCTAAAACAACTAGACCAACAGTTTATACACAGAGGACCAAACATTTTCATTTCATGGCCAGTTTTTTTTAGACATGAATATAAGTAGTGTAACAGTGCTTGGATTATCCCACATGCTATTTTGTTGAGCAAAAAAAAAAAAAAATTGATGAGATTGATGGTGGTGAAGTGCCGCTTACTGGGACTTGGTGGAGCAAAGCCTGAAGGAGTAATGCGAGGCAAAGCCCCATTTTGTTACTGATGTTTATCAGATTTATTATGAAGTTCAATTTAGTTATCCAACTTGTAGCTGAAATGTTCTAATTGCAGATACCTGTTCACCTGGCCTCCTCTGTTCGTCCTCCACTCACCCCAAGCACTTATCAGTTACAGCTGACCAAGGCTCTGTCTTGGCAAAAGTCCACTACTGGTTAACTCATATTATCACAGGTCTGATGGTAACAAGCTCCTGCACTGCTCTTTCATCCTTTGGAGCACACTCCTTAACATCTAACTGTATATGTGGAGACTTGCAAACTTAGAGATGCTACTGTTTGCCACCATTCTTAACTGCTTGACACAATAAAATGCTGTTGTCAAAGCTAGCTTTTTCCACCTGCGCCTTTTGACCAAGGTGAAACACTTTCTCTCACGCCAAGACCTGGAGAAGGCGATTCAAACATTTATTAGTTCTCGGTTGGACCACTGCAACGCTCTCTACTCTGGCCTCCCACAGTCATCACTCCAACGGTTACAATTAGCACAGAATTCAGCAGATCGTCTCCTCTCTGGCTCATCCAGGCAAGGCCACATCACTCCCATCCTCTCCCCCCTACACTGGCTCCCGGTTTTGGGATTGACTTTAAGGTTTTGGGATTGACTTTAAGGTTTTAACACGTGTTTTTAAAGCAACTTCATGGTCTCGCTCTGCTATATTTAACTGATATGTTGACCATACATCGCCCCAGCAGAGCTCTCCAGTCTGCTGATCAAATGGTTCTGGACGTCTCTAGGTCCTGGTATAAACAGTGTGGCGATTGTTCCTTTGAGTTACCGCACCTAAACTCTGCGGGTTCTCACTGATCTGCAACTTTTTAAGTCCGGATTAAAGACTCATTTTTTAAAACTGAGTTTTAATACTTAGGACACATTGATTTATGCTTATTATTTTAGTTTTTTTTGATGTGGTTATTTTTTGCAATGTTTTTATCTTTATGTGAAGCACTTTGGTCTTCCTGGTGTTGTTTTAAAGTGCTATAAAAATAAACTTTTATTTGATTTGCTTTGACCGAGGACATGCTGGAAGGGTTACTGGAATTACTGGATTTTATCACTCGGCTAGCCTGGAACATCTTTGGCTTCCCACAGCAGAGCTGGAGGTGGTGTCTCGGGAGAGGGAAGTCTGGGATTGTCTGCTTTCCCTGTAACACGGTCAAGGATTAAGTGGAAAATGATGAGTATCAGCACAAAGATAAAAATTAAAACTTTCCAAATAGCAAATACTGCAATAAAAATGTATCTCTTGGAAAAATTACTTTTCTACAACTTCTTATATTCTGTGTAGTCCCACAAGTACTCATTTTATTAAATTTATTCTGTTGGAAACAGTGTGAGGCATAAAATGCACAGTTTTTGCATAACAGGTTGGTAACCATGTGTTTAAATACATTTTAAAAATAGAATCAGTTTGTGTACACCAGTTCTTCATGAGTCCTTAACTTGGTACTCTGTGCAGACTAACAGTCAGTCAGTGTTTAGGTGACATAACCGGAGCCTAAGTGTGTTTGTGCTGCACAGATTATAATGGTTTGGCTTGAAGTACAGTGACCGCCGCCGAGAAATGTGTAAGAGAAAGCACTAAGCGAGCCATGGGCAGAGACAAAGTGAAAGTCTATGGACATAAATATTTGGGCTGATTTATCATCATTATAACCAGCTGGGTCTGTTTGCAGTGTGGGAGTGGATGCTACAGGATGACTCCAATGAAAGAGAGGGTAGATAAAGATGTTCATTTAAAGGAAAGGGAACCAAGAGAGGGAAATATTGGGAAACCAAATGCTCTAAATTTGCTTAACTGCTGAACTTGCACACCTCTAAATTCATTTTCAGAAGAAGTTTAGATTAAGACTGAATAGCATTGAGCAAAAAATTATTTAAAATTAATTTTGGAACATGTAAAACATGGAAACCAGGACCAACACCACTTTTTGCATTTAAAGGTAAACCGAGCCCCTTTGTGCATGATTACCATGAATTAACTTCTTTGACACAAACAGTGACTCACAAAAACCTTACTGATGTGCAAAGATGTTATATCACAAAAAGTAATTTAAAGAGCACTAACAAAAACTTAAATCCAACAAAAAGCTGTGACTGTTAAATTATTTTCAGAAACAGCATTAAGAGCCATTGGTAATGAAGAAAGGGATTTAAACTATCACCAGTGATGCATGACACCCACTACTGTATAATGGACAGGTGATTACATTAAATTTAAAAAAAGTTGTTTCAGCCGTTACTGATACTAGAAAATAATGCCAATACCAGCCAAAAATACTCCCCATTGTGAATTAAAGTGCAAGAAATGTTTGTGAATTCTCATTAGAAACCCTTTAAGTTAGAGCAATCATACTATTTTAAAGTTGTGCTAAATAGGGACCCCTATGTAACTCCAGCTTTGTCCCAGTGGAGTGGCAGGAGAAAGTTTGCCTTCAATTGAAAAACGAAAAGGGGGAAAAAAACAGAAGAAACCACTAAGTCCCAACCCTATTCTTCACTACTAATTGGACACATTCTTCAAGAGTCAATTATGTTTTTCACAGGAAGTTTAAGAGCAAACACTAAACTGTGTGGAGGAGGTGGTGGAGGAGGAGGACATTGTGCAGCAGTTTTTCAATGAAACAAATGTCTGGTGGTGCAGACATAATAACAGGCCATTGCCTGTTCTTATACACCTAGGCTTCATTATAGGAGCCAAAAAACAAACAAACAAAAATCGTACCTTTCAAAGTCATCTAGAATAAATCAGCTCTTCATACTACAGTAGCTTTAGGTGTGTGTTGTCTGACATCCAGGGCCAATTGCTTGACAAATTGCCAGATTCTGAATGAACAACTATAGATAGCAGAATGTCTAGCGGAAACAGAGAGACAGATTGATACTGAAGACGCCTAGCCATTTTTCATGCTATTCTGCAGACAAACAAATTTAGGTCCACTTTTCTAGAAGGTCAAATGTGCTCAAATTCATAAATAAGCCTGTAATTGACAGAGACGGTGCGGAGAGGCTGAAAGGTTCCTGACAGCTCAGTCCATGAGTTACTGCCTGACACTGACCTCAGAACTGAATGTGTTTGACCATGTGCCAGAAGCCATAAGTTACAGGAACTATGTAATGTTTGCATAACTGAGTAATGGTAACACTGCTTTGCCAAACAACTCTGATAAAGGCAAAGACTTGTTAAAGTCTGTATTACAGGAATCAGTACAGTATAAACTTATATACGTAAGTCTCTGCTTGCCAACTAACAAAGAGGTACAGTAATATGTAGTTAAAACACCCTTGTCTGGCAAAGTTTAAGAACTTTCCAGCTAATTCATATTTCTAAGGTTCTGTTTATTTCTTTGTTAAACTACAACTTAACAAAGAGTATAGGCAGGACTAAGATAATATCTTATGAATGAGAAAATTAAATAAAAATTATTATATACTAAGTAGTAATTTTTAAATTATTATGGGATGGACAAAGAGTGTGTGAAGAAGACAAAAACAGTATAAAAGTGCGTGCTAAAAGTCAAAAGCTACAAAAGGGCTAAAAGAAATTTTCACATGGGGTTTCTCCATTATGGACTCCAGAGTTCAACTACTTAAAAAAAAAAATCTGTTAACGTAAAACAAGGCAAACTGACTCTTACATCATCATTATTCAAAGTTAAGAGGTGAAATTTGTTTTCAAAATATGAGATAAAAAATTTAAATGGCTCATTCATCTTTTTTTTTTTGCATATACATTTGTGGAATATAGAACTCACAATTGAGTAAAAAAAACAGACAAAAAAAAATTTGTACACTAAAAGGTTTGTATGTTACATTATTGACACTTACACAAGGTCCATCTAGACTCATTAGACACACAACTGACTGCAAAATGTTATGGAACAGATGTTGGTCAAACATTGCAACATTCTAAATTTAGAAAAAAAAGAGATTTTACATCATGTAACAACACCATGTATCATTGTATGTACTATAACAGTCACTAGACTGAACTCATCTCTTCTTATTTTTGAATGTTTCATTTTCTTCCTATACTGATTTTCTGGTTAGAGTCTGGATTGTTTCCCCCTCCAAAATAAGAACGTAACCCCGGAAGCAACTCCTCTAACAACTCCCCTAACAAACTAAATATTAGCACCAAACAAAGCCAATTGTGTGTAACCGAGACTCGAGACAGGCATATAAAAGCAGCTAGAAAGCAAAAATGGTAGGATTAAAGTGGTTTAAAAGGTTTTTTTATGACATACGGCTGAAAAAACTATTCAGGGATTCCAAACTGGGGTCTTAACCAACTTGTCTGGGTTCCTGATTTATCCCTGCCAGAAATATCAGGTGTATAAGCAGAATGTAAAAGAAAGTCTCTATGCTCACTTAGAGGTGAAAAACCCACACATATAGTGACAATTTATTCCACATTCTTGCTTTTATTACTCTTAGAACTTTAAAAATACATTGATATATATAATTGACACCAGGCCAAGGAATTCCAGTTTTAAATATTTGCCAACACGACACTAGAAAAAAATTACACCACATGAGAGGTAAATGGCTTTGAAATGGTGCCAGTCTTTAATTTGGAGACAAGCTGTAAATGAGATTTTGATGGATATGAAGGTCCAGATGAGTTTCAGAAAAGGTCATGCAGCAGCAGGCAATCAACGCCAAGAGAATGCTTTCTTTTGCTTGAACGTCGTGTTGAGGAGAAGAAAAATGCAGACTTTCACATGGTTCAAAATAATTTGGATTTTAAAAAATTGAACAGCAAATCACAACAAGAACTGTTTTCAAGTTGTTTTTGAGCAGGGTTACCCTTAATGTCCATTTGCCCAAATTGGCATCAGACCAAATGTTAACACTTTCAGGACATTTGGTACCAGCTTTAACAACAAATGATTTAAATAACTCATGATTTCATTTTTTATATATATAAATATATCAACACTGTCTACAGGAAATAAACATCTAGTAGCAGGAATTTGCTCAAAGGTTTTCTAGTTCGGCAAGGGTCATAAGGTCTCATATTTCTGTCAACTGATCTCAACTCAGCCAAAAAAAAAAACACACAGACAAAACAAAAGGTAAATAAAATAATTAATAATTGTGAATTTTCCTTTGTCATGTTACTAAAAATGTAAATACTTAAAGATGTAGTGGATTGTGTTTCTGAAAATGTAGGTAAGACACAAATCACGTTTTAAATTACTGTGCAGGTGCTCTTCAAAAATCAGGTAAAGCAATCTTTCTTCTGAAGATTCCTACTTTTTTTTTTAGAATCTTCAAAGATTGTTCTCTGCCATTTTCAAAATCATACAGCGAGAGCACTGGAGCTAAATTGAATGGTTGAAACTAAATAAACACTAGGGGTGTGCATGCACAACAAGAGAAAATGAGCATGTCAAAAAATTTTAGCCAACCAATAGTAAAAGATGATTCCCTCAGAACTCAAAGCTGGAAAAGGTAGATTACTTTCCATTAGCTGCAGGCAAAGTATTTACTAAACATCCCTTAAACCCACAGACCCTAAACTAATTTGCACAAGAAACTTTACACCCAGATGAATCAAGAATTACTCCACAGTCTTCTGACCTTAATGCAACCTTTTATTACCTGAGTAGGGGTATCAGATATGTTTCCCTGTTTGTTTTTTTGTTTTTTTTCCTGAGAAATTTAATGACCCCTCTACTATACCCCAAGAACCCACTAGAGGGTTGTGACCTTCATTTTATAGAACTCAGACTTTGTTGCTATCCAAATTGGAGTATCACAGTGAACCCATAATTAAATCAAATCTTGCAATACTTCATTCTTTAGCCTAAAGTATCCGATTGCCCATCTGTTATTAGCTGCTAGCAGAAACTCATGCAGATTATTTTGTTTATGCCTACACAGTTCTGACCCAGGGCTTTATAAACCTTGCCTTTGCGAGAAATATTTAGAGTCACATTGAGTCATCAAAGATTGTTTTCAACCATAGTCAGCATACAGATAAAATCTTTTTTACAAATTTCAGCATTGCCTGGAACCCAAATTTAAGCCCTTACAGCTTGTACATTACACATTATTACCATGTGTAACAGGAATTAATAGCATGTTGTGGAGATAAATCTGTCATTTGCTGTTTTTAGTAGCTGAGCTGGCCTTTAAAACCCTCTGAAAACATTTAGGCCCCAATAAGCCCCTAAAAACTTAACATGGACAAATATGTACAGGAGGACACTCTTGACCTAATAGCATTAAATATCATTTGCTATCACCAGCAAAATGGAAATTAAGTGAACACTAGATACTCA
Source organism: Cyprinodon variegatus (assembly GCF_000732505.1). Taxonomy (NCBI): domain Eukaryota; kingdom Metazoa; phylum Chordata; class Actinopteri; order Cyprinodontiformes; family Cyprinodontidae; genus Cyprinodon; species Cyprinodon variegatus. Next base: position 1,343,994 of record NW_015150597.1, read on the forward strand.
GTATAGGTTTTTACAAATTGTCTTACATGCTTCCACATCATCTACTTATCCATGGTTATAGAGCGTTCTTTAGAGGCTCTGTTCTCAGAATCATACTTGAAAACTAGTATCTGATCACACAGCAGGCTGGGAACTCAAATCAGCTAGTTTATGTAAATGTAAGCAATGCTTTATTTTTTTTGAAACGTAGACTTGTTTTCTGTTTAAAGTTTTTTTTTTTTTTTTTTACAAAGGATAAAAAAAGACTCCTAGCAGGCTGAGCATTTTTCTTCATAAATACTGCATGCTAGATACTAAAATGTCCTTACTATTAAACACTGTGAACCTGATTTCCCCTCCCTCCTTTCCTCCCTAACGTTCTATAACAGATTTCATCCCTATCTAGTCCTCCCTCTATCCTCTATTCACCTTCCCCAATCCGCTCATTCATCTTGTATCCATCTCTAAATCCATCCCAATCCTCATCTGGCTGCTCGTCCTCCAACTCTTCTTTGTGTTTTTTTTTCTCTGAATCTCTCTCTAACCCCCCTTTCTCCTCCTTGTCTAAACGCCATTGGGGAGTTTTTACATAGTGTTGAGAAGAGTTTAGTAGGCCAAAGAATACGCTGTGCCATATCTTGCACTGTGTGTTAAGCAAGTATCCCCCTTCAAGGAATAACAGTATTACTCAACAGAAAATAACCTGTATCTGCCCGCCTCCTTGGGCTGATGTGCACGTACTGCAAAGCTGCTGTCAGCAGCAAGCATCAGGACTATAAAGGGGATTGTTTTACTCGGGTTCAATCTGAGAACAAAGCCACATTGTGAAATATTTGGAACTGTCATCTGCCATTCTGCCTGTGTGCAGAATAGCAGATGACAGATGGGGGGAAAATATTGACAACATCATGGTTTACACATCAAAGGGGGTACTAAAAAAGACAGGTTTTCATTTTTATTTATTCTAACTCCAAATTAATTGTTACATTCAAACATATGTTTTTCTTACTTATTTCGCAAGAGAGCATGATGCTTGAGTTCAAGACATCTTAGAAGCGCCTATTTCAGTGATTTAAAGGATGAGACAGCCCCCTCTGGCAGGCCATTCTGGTCTGTCAATCTCATAACTTACTGGAAACTCAAGTGTTTTTTTTCAGCTCTCATAAGCAGGGTTCAATCATAGTGGGTGTGAAGCCTTATCCAAAAAATATAACAATTCAAGACAAATAAAATGAGCACTCTTGGAGAGCAAGTCAGTGGGAGATGTAAAAAAAAAAAATAGATTGGAAAAGAAAGAGGCAGCAGAGAGGAAAAGAAGAGGAATTAGGAAGCAGATGATTGCCAAAGAAGAAAAGGTGGTGTCTGAGTCACTCGGACCTTGATAGTTTGATTTATTCATGAGATAAGTCACCATGTCTGAGGAATAGGTGAGTGTAATGGTGTAATGTTTCCACATATCCTGACTACTTGCCTCAGTAACTCTGGTCTTCTGTGTCCTTGCCAGGCTGCTGGAGGAGTTTAATGCATGCAACACTTGGACACGGTAATGGATCACAGCCAGTACACATAAACACAGGCCATCTGGGTTAAAACAAACCCATCGCTGACGCAATCAGTCCATTTGGATGTTTAAAGGTAACTGAACATATTACTTATTTCCACATTATGGCAGAATGAGTGTAAAAAAAGTCAACATTTATCATTTATTTATATATTAGTCCGGTTCAGGCTAGAAAATCTTCTTGTATATAAGACTGTGTATGTATAAAGACTGCATCTAATTCCTGTTAATGCAGCAGAATGAATGGTAAAAAAGGAAATGTTTGAAAATATTGTTCCTGGAAGCAACTTCTTACTTAAAAGCTAATCATTTAAACTCTTCCTTAAGTAAAATGCTTGCAAACATTTAGGATGATCCCTGAAAAACATCTGTGTGCTCCATTTACACAGAGTCTGAATGCTGTCAAAGAAACTGTCATTTTGGCCCTTCACCGTTTCACAGTTTACTCATTTTAGTTCATTTAAAAGTGACTGGTGCACATTTATATATATATATATATATATATATATATATATATATAAACAAAAATATAAAAGGTCACACAATTTCCTTGAAGTCCTGTCTCTCACAAGCCTTCTTGTATTTGATTAGTTTATATTGTAGCACTAGTGTAAGTGCTAAACTATCTTACCAAAAACAGAGCTTGCACCATTGTAACGAGGCAAAGTTTACCAAATGAACAGCAGCATCCCTTATGTGTCTAATACATAGGCATCATTGTTAGAAGGAACATGAAGGGATTTGCTAAATTTGTGGAGGAGCAATTACCATCACAATGAGACGCATGTTGTTTATATTATCTTTTTCTAATTATTTCTGAGGCCCAGTGAATTAAGGGTCTCAGAAACAAGCTGGTTGCACAGAGAAAAGCACTTGACAAGGCCAGAGACAACCTCCTTAGTTTTAGTTTAGACAAAATTTTATGGAAATACTTAAATAATGACTCACAGGTAGTGACATATCCTGTAAGAGATCTTAATATCCCAATTTGCTCCAATCATAGTTAATAGCTGTCGGGGATTAATATGTTTGTGAGAGTCACCTGCTTAATTATTTACAATTCTGGTCATTTTATCTGGGTACAAACATATTCTGATTAGAATAGGAATAAAACTGAATAATATTTCAGATGTCATCTGTGGCAAAATAAAACAGGATTCTAAGCATGAAGATAAACACAGGGGTAAAAATAAAAAAAGGCATTTTTTTCTGTTCAAAACAAAAGAAAAAAACATAATTCTAAAAATAGCATGCCAAAGAGACTGAAATACTTTTTACTGAGTAGGGAGATTTTAAAAAGGCTAAATACCGTGACGAAAATAAGTATTTGAACACCCTGCTATTCCACAACTTGTCCTACTTGGTAATCATGCAGGGTCAGACATTGTCATCATAGGTGCATGTCTGCAGTGATAAACATTAAAAAAAGAATAATCTAAGAAAAATAAAATAAAATTAAAATATATGACTCTTAACTTGCAAATTTGCAGGATGTTCAAATACTTTTCCTCACCGTATACTTATGTTTTTTGTTCCTTTTTGTCAATAGACTATATACAAAATCCTAAAAACAACAAAGATTTAAAGACTGTTAAGTTTGCTGGGAAACAGTGAGGGTTATAAGTCATACAGTCTAACAACTGGAGGAAGAATCTTTGATAACACTCTTTTGAACACATTGGATGTGGTAGCTCTCCAGCTTTGCAGCAGGTTAATGCATGCAAATACATTCTGTCAACCACCAACTGAATTGCATTGAGGAGGCATCCTAAGACAGAGGTGGTCCTCTTTGATCAGTTCATTAAATTGCTTCCTCTTAGCGGTAGCTTCCCCTTAATAAACAAAAAATGTAATGACATAGAAGTTGTTGCAGAATCAATCAAAAGACGGAAATGTAAAGCCCTTATTCTTATCGATTATACCCTGTTTGAATTAGCCAAAAACCAAAATCTCTACTGTTGTCTTAAAAAGTGCTTCCTTCCACTAACACGCATGAATCTGCCACTGCTAATCTCTCTTCCCTTCTGTTTTGGGCAAACTCACTTTAGGTGTATCACCATAATGTAAAAGGCTTGAGTGAAAGCCAGTGTTTTACTCTTGTTAAATGTTATAGGACCAAAATTGAGTGCTTCTGTGATTTGAAAACTGACTTCGACTTCGACATGGCATTGAGGACATCATTTCTGTTATTTGTCTAGTTCAAGCCTGTGTCAAATCAGTGTAAAATTATATTGGCCTAGTGGTTTTCAAAAACATCAGGGAAAGTAGGAGGCTAAACATGGACTCTTAAAGGGTACTTAAACTATTTCAATGATGAAAAGAGACATTGTTAATATATATTTCCGAGCCAAGATTGAGACGGACATTTCTGGGTAGAGTGAAAAAGAAAGTAAGCTGACAGGATTGCTATTTAAAGACATCTGAAGGAGCCACTGTTTCTTCTTGCTTTGTTCCCCTGCAGCATAGCATCAAATAAGTAAATAAGAAAACCATTTAAAGGCAGCTCAATACACCTATATATATATCTTTTTTTTTTTTTTAACAGTCACAATTTTCTGCAGTATAGTTTTTCCTCTTATTTCTGAGGGGGAAAAAATTGGCATTATTTTTAATGGCAGATATTTAGGACAATTCTGCAGCACTTCAAAGTGCACTAATAAGCATCAAAAGAAAGCATCTAGCTCTTCATGCATAATGATAGCTATGTAAAGCTTAGTGTTTATTTGCTTTATTCATGGTGGTAACCAGGAGTTACATTTGACAGCCTTCTCATTTTATCTTAAATATTAGGGTCCATTAGTAATAGTTTAAAGACTTGCAAAATTGATGATAAACAATCATCTGGAGAAAAAGCATAATGTTCTCAGAAAAACAGTGGAGACATTTGCAGTCCTTACAGTAAATGCCCTCCCTGGTTTATTTTTCAGGTGTTAACTAGAGACCTGAATACAGAGTTAACAAGTAGGACCCCACCTGTAGCCCCTCTATATGACTGAGAGGACCTTCCATGCCGACACTGTCTCAAGGTTCACAGCACCTCATTGCCTTAGCTACAACCATGCAATAAATCCTAGGAAAGTAATGAATTGGTTGACCTCGAGGGTAGCTGGTGTTGCAAGTTGCAATCTAATACCGTACATTATCTTACACGTCTCAGTTTCTCTTTCTCCCCTCCACACCATTCATGTGGACTAAAAAGTAAATGAATTGAAATGTATGAGATTTCTAGATTAATAATTGTAAATGGTAACAAAAAATATCTGAGTTCTGCTCCGTTAAAGTCTTCATTATAATGGTTTTATCACAGCAGGTAGACGTCTCTCTCTTTGATAAATGCAACTATGGTGGCTCAGGTGGCTTGGTACATTTTCTTATTCTCCATCACTGCTCCTAGTCGATGAGTTGCTTTTAATAATTCATGGGCTATAAGAATCGGCATTCCCTAATTGATGGGCAGGCTTTCCCCCACAGCACTTCTCAAAAAACAAAATTTGAGAGCTTTTTTATAATTAGATTCTTAATTCCTAAGGATATATTCCCAAAATATAACATGCCTTTAAGGGGTTTCACATTCCTGAAACTCAACAAGCACGTCTTTAAAAAAAAACATCTGCTCATCAAGTGAGACTGAATAGAATGAAAAGTCAGGTTTGACTTTTAGATGATCTGAGAATGAAACATGTGCAAGATTATATTCACCCTCTGAACCAAAGCAGCTCTCCTCCTGCAGAAACTTTAAGCAGGAAGTGTTGCTGCTGGCTGAGGTAAAAAGGGCACCTTTAAAAGCGCATTCACGACAGTGATGCCACTGCATAATTCATTGACGTCTGTTAGGCAGTCAGCAATCACTGGATCCGGCTTTAGGGAATATATTTTGCATTGTATGCATTATGTAAATATTTTATACATTTATTTATCAGTACATGATGGAGCAGTTTGCATCAGAAAAAATAAGTGGAACAGAACAATAAAAGGGTAAATTTGGCACTGGCATCTGCTAGCATATACAGAAACTAGGCTCAGCTGTTTCTTTTTGTTAGCTTCCTTTGCAAACAATTTTTTTAATCTACCACTGATATACATAGATTTATTTCTGTATGATTATTTGGTAAAATTAATGGTGAATGAAGGTAGAAAAAAATGCAATGTGTTTAATATTGTGTTACAATCCCACATGATCCCCCTTCTTATCCCTAGTTTCGAAAACCTTCTATAGTAGTTAAGCATCAACGGTTTATATAATCTTGACAATGAAAATTATTTTTATCTTACTCACTATTTATTTCTATCCAGCTAAGCTTGTAAGATAGATTAATTTGTATGTTTGATATGTTTGATACCCAGCATATGCGACATTTGCAGGTTTTTTTGTTTTAAACTTTTTATTGGTTGTTCTGATTGGTCCAGTTTAAGCCTCTACTACACTGCAGGCATGTACCTGTTTACCGTCTTTTAAAGTCCATTTGTTTTGCATGATTGATTGACTTTATTTATCTCACAGGGGACAAATTTACTCGTTACATCAGCTCAAATAGCCAAAAAGAGAAGAAGAAAGTGTAAGGGAAGCAAAAGGTGCATGATATATATATACAGTACATACAGTGTGTCGACATATGACAGTTTTTTTTTTTTTTTCTTCTTTTTTCTTAGCAAGAGTATTATACAGGGTTATTGTACTGGGTGATTACATGGGTATTTATATTGATTGATATTCATATAAATAGCTACAGTATTGCACTGGGTTTCAAATATAAAGAAACATTATTGCGCAGGTTATTACATAGTAATTGCACAGGGGGGAACAATTTACTGAGGCCATGCATGCCGTGGAACGCTGCCATTGGTGCGTTGTTACACCTGCCACTGGCACATTCTTATGGCTGCCAAAGGCCCCATTGTTAGGCGGTTCCCTAAAGCACTGTCTTTAGCTCTGTGGAAAGATAGGAGCCACATTGGGGAGGGGGAAAAGGGGAAAAAAAGCATATTTCACACTTTATCCTTGACAGGGTACAGTTTGAGATATCAAAATAACGACTCAGCACAAAAAAGCACATTTAAAATGAGACAAACATTTCAGCAGAAGGAAAACATTGGAGACTGGAAGCACATGAAAATCAATCTGACATTTTGAGCATCAGTTGTGTATGTATGATGAAATGCATTCAATTTGTCCATGAACGCTGTCCACAGGCCATTGTCCTTAATAATATGGAAGTTTTTTAACCGGCGCTACAGTTCTGGACGCACCCACAGATGTCCGCGGTTAGGGTTGATGGCGAAAGTTGGCAGTTCTGGGCCCTTCCACCATAATATCTAGAGGCGATTTGATAAGGGGGAGGCCGAATCCAAAATAACACTTTTTGGGGCAAAACACTTTTAAAAACAACACATTTGTATATTATACTTAAATTTATTTTAGTGTAGTGTTGAAAACATAAACTCACCTTTTGGTTTAGTTACAAATGAAATAAGTATCTTCTTAAAGCCTCCCCTGCACTTTCTGCAAAAAAAACTCCCTATTGGGGAATGATCATAACTTCTAGCTTGGACAACCATATTATAATGACACCCACAGTATTCCTCTAAGGGGATAAGATATGTCCCACAGCCAAGAAGAAAGCCACACTGCTCTGCCTGGAGCTGAGCATCCTTTTCAATCATCTAGATAAAATTTAACAACCAGAGATGGACTCCTATGTGAATATATGGCACTTTCAAAATACAACAATATTCTGCCATAATAACCATCAAAGCAGTAATTTTTGACTGAAAATGTGTACATGTTGGTGTAAAGATTATGGCTATGGGTTTCTTTGTTGTGTATCTTTTTGAAATTGTCTAAATATTTCAATTAGTCAGTTTTCAACTTTGCTGTGACAAATAGAAAAATATGAATACAAAGTGTTTCAGCCATTTATTCGTACCCAGTATCTTTTTATTTCTGCTGTCTGACTAATTATTTTTTCTTACTCTAATTAGATGGTTTTGAGTATACTCTGTGCTTTAGTAATTAGACCAAAGACACCCAGCAGGTTGCTGATGTCTGATTGCAATCTTTAAGTCTCTCTTCCCTGAGATTCAAACTGAAATTCTCCAGCTTGCTCTTAATTGCTTTGTTAGTGCTAGAAAATGCTTCAGACTCACTGCTTGATCCTCAACTTCCTGTTCTATTGAGGATTTTATTTTCAAACCGTCTTCATAAGACTAATGTTAACAGATTGCATCCGACCACTTTAGAATTTATTTGAAATTGATTAAACTGCATTTTAATTAAATAATTTTGTTTTAAGCAATGATCAGGTTTGTCCTAAGATGCCAACTATCTTCAATATCAAGGCATTAAATGGTATAATCAAATCTTGTCTAGCATCAGATTTTTGGCTCTATAGTATAAAAAAATACATACCTTAAGCTGACGTTTTACCACTTAAAAGACTGCAGATGATCTGCAGTCAAGCTCTTTGGAAAGCCTCCTGCTTTTCCCTTCCCCTCTATATCTGTGCCTCGCTTTTATTGAATTACAGAGGAGCAGTCTCACCCTGTGCTGCGTTTTAAATGGCACTAATGGATCTCAGTGTGGGGTGGTGTAGCTGCAAACAATTACCAATATACTATTTGTTTCTCTCTCCATTACAGGATGGGGAGAGAAACAAATAGGCATGGAGAAGCACTCCTTTAGATGACAAACAAACAACTTGAAGATCAGGGCTGTGTAGTTATTTTTCCCTTTGTTAAACCTCAACACTGTGGGCTTGTTGATGTACATTGATGTCTTCCTCCTATTTTTGCTTTAATTAAGGAACAGTAAGAGAAATCTTGATAAGTGACATAAAAGTGCCCCTATTTAACCATGTTGGATCTCAAATGAAAAGTTTAATATAATGCAGTAGCATTGATTCAATCGTACCTTAGAGAATCAGAGTTGGATATATCCAACCTGATTAGCAGTGGCTTTATGTTTGATGGCTCAGCCACTTCATTATTATCACTCGGAATTGATCTAATAAAACAAAACCTGTCAATTTGCAAGGTGTTTTTTTGATGTTGCAGACAGTGTGTTTCATATAAACGCATTTGCATTGTAAAGATTGAACAAGGCTAAATGCCATTACTCTTTCCATTAAGTCAAAGAGCAGAGAGTGGAAAGAATAAACCTATGAGATGAAATAAATGGTCTATTACTACCTGGAAGTCTAACCCTTACTAGGACAGGTCATTGCAGGTGGAAAAAAGCAAGTTTTATTAGTAAAATGATAGACACTTTGGGGTTGCCATTAGGGGTTAAGTTATCAAACAGGACTGTTAAAACATGCAGCATATCCCCATGAGGAGATTGGATTCCAAATCCAGGCTCAAGGCATCACCAAGGAGGTCACTCCACAATCTGCACAGGTCAGAGCCAAGGCACTGCAACAAGCTGGTTTGACGTTCTCCATTAACTCACCCTCTCTAACACAAAATAAACCTGAGCTGCTAAAGGGATGCGGGTAAAGAATACAAGTAAAAAAATACAGATTTTTCGTTAAAAAAAATTCACAGCTTAATAGAAGGAATGTGTTAGAAAAGATTGAGATGAAAACATAATGCTCCATTTATCTAGGAAAAAACAACAACAAAGAAACAGACTAATGCATGAAATATATCAGTTTTAAATTGTTAAGGGAGAACTCCATGGGCAGCATTTAATTTGCTTCAGGAAATATATGTACAAATTATTCAGTAACCGAGCAATGATACAACAGCGGCACCATTCCCAATTATTTAGTAGGTTGAAGTTTAAAGGTATTTTTTATAATGAAGTATTAAGTCCAAAACATTTTACCTAGAGAACGTGAGGTCGCTGTTAACTTATTTTAGATATTTTTCAAATGGAATAAATCAAACAATAGTTTAATTCATAACAATCTTTGCTGACATTGTACAACATTTAGTATCTTTGTACAAAATCAAAGCCCGAAATGAGGGGAACTTGTCATTTATTGCTATGGGCTGTTCATTGTCACTTTTTTCTTCTGCAGCAGGGATTGCTGCAAACTCAATAGGATCTGCTGGGTTTTCGTTTAGAGAAAACCTCTGACCAATTTGCATAAAAAAATATTATGATGGCATTTTTTAACAAAAATGATAGAAATTGAATAAATGTGCTTCATTTTGAATGTGTTTATATAACTGAAGTTAAGACAAGTTTCATCTGCAGGTAAGATAATTATTCTCTAAGCAGATCTGTTAAAAAAATCTGAATTACCCATATCAACTTCATCCTACATCACAGTACTTTATGTTGAGTCTACAGACTGCGCATTGTTTAGATGCATAATGACAAAGGGAGAGCAGACACAAAGCATATAGAGTCAGCTGGAAGCCACAGGCCTCAGATATATTTAAAACTTGGCCCAACCTCAACATGACTTGTACAAAAGAGTGAAGTGAGGTTTGCTGAGGGCTCAAACACAAAACAGCAGAAATGTATTGCACTGAGTAATCTCTGAGAACTGTTTTATGTATTTAGTTTATGTCTCATCTTTTGTTTATGCATATCTCTATGCTCCATTTTGCACCACATGACATCATAGTCTGCATCAAGAGAGCCTCGAAGAAACTATTTACAAAAAAGACCATAGCATAAATTCCATCTAAACAGTTATCTTCCTTGTGAAATTATCCATTTTACAAGTATCTGAAGTAAAGTAATTTCCCTGCTCTGAATCCTTCAGCAGGAACTCACGGAAACAACATATTTGTGCGTGCAGTGATGTAGATTTGTGGTGCCTGCAGCACCAATCACCTCTGTCAGAGACATTGCTGAGGCCATTGATAACAGCCAACAAAAACAAGGAACCATGCCAGCGCAATTATGCGTGTCCGTTTTAACATAATACTGGGAGAACATGAGATGCGTGGGAGCAAGAGGTGATTGCTCTGTCGTGGGGGTGGTAGTTTGTATGAGTGTGTGAGTGCCGACACGGTTGCGTGAATGTGTCTTTGGAAGTGTGTGTGTCTCTGTCCATTTGTATGTGTTTGGCTGAATGAAAGTGGGTGTCCGTCTTGCATGCTTGTGAGACAAGAGAACAGGAGCTGGGATCTTAAGACGACATGTTTGGGGCCCTTTTGTGGTCAGTGCTTTGATATGACAGCATTGTTTGGGTTTGGGAGGACATTTCAAAGCGCTCCTTGAGATAAAAGATGAGTCTCTAGAGGTTACAGTACTATTGTTATGCACTTTTTGAGTTGTTTCTCACAATGAATTTAATAAATAAATATATTGTTGCAAATAACTGTTTAATTTGAGGACTATAGTTTTGAGTTAAGATGATTTTCAACATCCTGTGGTCTTAAAGAATGTAATTTTTAAACAGCTGCCCTTCTGTATTTACTAAGACATCTAAAGCAGACTCACTAAAGCAGACTCACTATTTATTATTGCAACTATTTTGCAATAATAAATAGCCTTCACTAAATAAACATAGATCACAGATTTGTAAAGTAGCTAATTTGATCACTTTTGAGTATTGACACCCATTGTTAAGACTAAATTAGTCATTCCAAAATGGGATTTTTAAACACATAACAGCGACCAGTTTATCAACAAATAAACATTTTTGTTAATATTTTAATAATTATTATTACAATAGGTTTACTAGAGAGAAAGAGAGGTGGAGGAACTGCTAAAAAAAAATAAAAAATCAAACAACAATAAATAAACAGGTTATCAATTGAATCAAAACCAATATGTTTTTTGATTATTAAAACCGAACAACCAATTTAACCTATGTTCCTTAAAGTCTTCTTATACCTCTGTTTTCATGGGATTTTCAATAAAAATTTTATTTTATTTCAGTGACTAAAACCTAAATCACATTTTGCCTATTGTTTTCTAGATATACATATACACACTTTACTGACATACAGTAACAAAGTTTAAAGTTATGACAAGATAGGTCAGACCAGAAACGCATCTCATAGAGTTGTTCATGGGAATTGCTGAACATCAGTATTTATATGCCATGCAGTTTTTTAAGGTTTCTATCAAACTGACTAATTATGTGCAGGAAAATGATTTATTATTATTTTATTTTTTTTACTACAAGGTTTCACTAAAATTAAAAAGTCCTATCTTGTTGCACCTCTGTGCTGGTATAATGGGGTTATAATGCGCATTAGAAATGGAACAGAAACCTGAGAGAATGAAGGAGTTGAATTACAGTATTACAGTATTTGTCACGAGTAGTCATTATTTACTGTGGTGAATTACAGGAAATCTTGGTTCACCACATGGCCAAGGTTTTACTGGAATTTCTGTGAAGTGCTCGGCTCAGTCGGCCTTTAGGATACTGATCTAAGCTAAATATCATAATTGTAACTTGAAAATTCTCCAGTAAATCTAAATGATCATTTTAAACTCAAGTTGAAGACTTTGGGTGGATGTGGTTTTAACACAGCTCGACACTCCAGACGCAATGGTGGCACCTTTAAGAACATTTTGGCCGCCGCCTTAAATATTTCTTAAAATGAATAAAATTGTCATGAGAATAAGTTGTTAAATTGACACCAGTTTACTGGTATGAAAATAAACTGATGGCAAAATGATGAAAATAAACCAAACTTGTAATAAATCAGATTACTCCTTAAATTATTTATTTATTTCTAAAGAGGCTTTAAAAGCCTCTGGGGTATATAAAGCAACTCTTGCATTTCCAGTAACACATCACACTTAAAAAGAAAACATTTTAAGTATTCCAAATCATTTCTCAGAGATATTGGGTTTTAATGTGACTGAATCGAGAGGGGGGCGGGGGGGTTGAGGGGCTGGCAGGCAGGATCAGTCAGTCAGGGTGACCTCATGTGTTTGGCACACTGAAGCCCTATCAGGTTTCCCTGTGTTCAGATTCCAGCCAGCTCAATCCACACTATATACAGGGACCCAACCCCCTGAGGCATGCCTGTGTGTGTTTGAGTGAGGAATGATAAAATTGCATGTATGTGTGAGTAAGTCTTTGTGTTAAAGTGCATGAGGTGGAGAGTTCGAGAGATAAATTATATGAGTTAAATTATTCACATCCCCCCTGATTGAGAGAGAAGGAGAGACACTGCAGGAGGGTGAGTAGTGTGTCATTCCCTTTCAGTGAACTCAGCGAACTCAACAGGAATCCCACCCTTCCTCATATGCAGCTCTCCCTAACTGGTTCCTTCACGCTAAATGACCAGCTTTCTCTTTCCATTATACATGCATTTATTTATGTGTCTAAATGTTATGGCGAAATAATAATAAAAAAAAAAATATATATATATATATATATATATATATCTGAATTCACTCAACAAATAAAATGAGTTACAGAAAAAAACGTTATCAAATAGCATTGGATTAGACTGAGATACTTAAACTGATTCGGGGCACTGGTTAGAAAAATAATGATTAACACCTACTGTCATGGTATCGTTTGCCAAAATATAGAGTCAAAATTAATAAAAAAAGGTCTACGTTTTTTAAATGCCAAACGCACATCTCCACTACTACTACTACTACTACTTCTATGAATAATAATATTTAATACTAATAGTAAGTTGTTATTTTCTTGAAAATTCAAAAAATTCAAGAATATTCTGTCCATATTAATTTGATAAAATCTGATCTAATATAAAAATGTAAAATATTACATTTAAGTAGCACCAGAAGGCTACAAACTAAAACAAGTTTAATAAGTTTTTGAGAGTATATTGGCTAAATCCTAATGTGACTACATTGTAAAAAGCTAAATTATCAGAGACGTTTTTAAGAGAGGTAATTCTGCCGCCCGAGAGGGAATTTAGAGGCAATATGTAGTTCATTATTACACCAAGAGAAAGATTATAGACAAAAGGAAAAGTTTCAGGAAAACTTATCAATTTTCTAAGTAGAGTACATCTAAGTAAAGTAATCTCAAGGTTACATTTTGCTATGTATTAGTGAAATGATAAAAACCCAAATAGCTCCATTATATGTTAGTCAAAATATTAAAATTAATAAGAATCCAACAACTATAATACTGAAAAAAAAATCATTATGTTTAAAGAAACAGTAGTATAGATTACCTTGATAGAAAACATGGCAAAACTTCTGAGGTGTGAAAAGCTGCAAAAGCAAAGTATTTCTTTGTTAGTAGTTAAAAGCTTGGCAGCCAATGGGATCTAAGCACCTTGCATTTAGCCAATAACACATCTAAGTACTATAATATCAATTTCGCTTCAAATGTGTGGAATCTGCTAAGCAGTTAAATATGGGGTCAAACGGATAATTTAACTGACTGAATATCAAAGGGCCTACAATAAGAAAAAAATGTCAAAACAAAAATACTTTTGGTGTGTCATAAACACCCTGTCAAAGTTCAAATCTCAACCAGAATCTCATTGCTCACTTTTTTTTTTTGTACCATCAATTTGGGGAAGCTGAACAGCTTTTTCATTAAGAACAACTAGAAATTAAGATTCTGCTAAATGCTGCTTAGTTTTCAAGCCTGTGGCTAATAGTTTCATCCACCTTTTAAAAAGTAACCAAACAAAAAGGTCTTAATAGAGAATGGAATAAATTAACAGAAATTAACAGAAAAAAAATAAATGCACCTTGCAGCACCTGCAGTGTTGTTTCTGAACTGCTGCTTCATAGATGTGACCATGGCAAGCATGCAAAACTCCAATGCCAACTGTCACCACAGTAACATAGAAGGCACATCTTGCCAGCAATCCTCTTAATAAAGCCTCAAAAGGCTAAAAGGCTCCAAGCACCTACCATGCAGTCACAAAAGCAGACAAACACACATTGGTTGAACAGATGCTATATGTGGGTCAAAGATATTGTGGGAGTCAAGCACCATCATTGTGGACTAGTGAAACAGGGAACCTGCTGTTGTTTTTTTATAAAATGTTTGTTATTAAACTGTAATCAGTGCCTAATATAAGTCTTAGATATAGTAATTTTACAAGCTTTTATTTACAAAAGTACTTTGCCAAGTTGATTTCTAAGTGCAGTCAGCTGAAAGGTAGGTATATACTGTACGTCTGGTACATGTAATAAGTTAAGAGAGTTGCAAAGACGATCATGAAAAACTAACATTAAAGACTTACTGGATCTTCTCTGTTCTAATGTGCCCTTGTTGTGTATCTCCCTTTGCTTATGTTGGATTTAGAAATCATAGTTTCTTAGTAAAGCTGGTCCACACTGTCATCTTACAATTGTTGGGTTATTTCAAAATTTATAAGACCCCCCAAAAAAAAAACCCTCAAAGGGAGCCCACAGAACCACTTTGGTCATACAGCGTCTCCTTTAAAGCCAAATGACAAGCACATTATAAATAAGCCAATTTCAACCACAACATTTAGCTATCTTGCCAAACCTTAAGAGATATATACATTCATTTAGGTCATATCAAGTTTCCACTTTTTTTTTTTTTTTTTTTTTTTTTTTTTTAGGAATTAAATTATCTGTATAGATATTGGATTCCTCACTGCATCGGGTACCAAGCAGGTACCTGAGGCAAACGTTCAGCCACTGGTAGAAGATAAAACTGTATTATTTAACAGGTACAGGAAAAATATAAATAGATAAAAAGGAGGCGGGAGGCATAAAAAGAGCAACATAAAAGACAGCAACTAATACACTTAAAGCTAATGAAATCATGACATCCTGATTCTTAGAAGATTAGAACTGTGAACCGTACAAATGAAATCTATTTTAATACTTAAATGTGTGCTTAACAAAAATTAAGTTGAACATCTGCTTATGAGTTGTGATTTTCAAAAAAGGTAACTTTTTTTTAACACAAGCCTCACCAGAATGCATATTCTAATTTACTAAGGTGACTGTATTCCCTCTCAGAGTTGCAATGTTACCATTGCACCAGAATATCAAAATTCAAGAAAATCTGGTGCTTGTATACAACAAATAGAATATGAGCTCAAGACCTTAACACAGTACTGAGGAACAAATCAGCTCTTCACCTTTCTTTATATTGGAATCATATATAACTGGGCCACAGAGTCCCCTAACACTTTTAAGAGAGACAAGTGTCGACAGACGTCTTTACAATTACCATGGGTCTGGGTTGGGGAACATTGGCTTACCATTGCTGGGGTGTTTATCCGGTGTTCTCAAGACGGCAGGCTAATGTCAGCTTAGTGATTAATTGCAGGCTGAAAACTGCTGAGGAGACAGAATTTGCTCTGTGGTGCCAACTGCAGCCCCTACAAGGGTTTATTGCTTTATTGGCTAAATCCTAATGTGACCTTCTTCTCCCCATATGACAGTTCCATTGATGTTGTAACATCCAGAAATACTCTGCAAGGTGACACTATGGTAAAAGTCCTTCACCATTGGTGGAGGATTCTGTGCATCTTTGAGTGATGGCTTGAAGTAAAAGTAAAGATCAGAGAACGATTCAACAATACATGTCTGAACACTACTCAAAAAATATCTCTGTGTGTAGAAATAAACCTTACTGTACAACACTGTTCTCCCAATGTGTTGGGGGAAACATAACATATGGCAGTTACACAAGTATGCAGCTGTTGTTATTGGGGGCTACATATAAATAATGGATACAAGTCCTCCACAGGCCCCTCAAGACAGTTAATGAGAGAGAAAAAAAGGCAGGGAATTAGTAACTGTATTTCAAAGGGCCTGTTTTCTAACATTTTCCTCAAGGACAAGAAAATACTGAATAAAATAAAACATATTTATCAGCCACATTAAAGTACACAAATGCTAACATTTGCATTTTTTTTCCAAGACATGTACCAATAAATGCTATATATTCTAACAGCAACAAAGAAAGATGTTTTAGTATTTTTTTCCTTCTGAACTTGTACATCTGTTACATTTTTTTACATTGAGGGAATGAACCTTATACTGACCAAAATCTGTGGGCAGTCAACGCTTTTTAATCAACCTGATTACCAACTCAAAAAAAGAGAACACCAGAGATCACATATCATATTGGCACTTTTTAATTCTGCTGCCAAAGGCTGTTTATGTGCTGCTAATTACTAGTGAAGAAAAATTATCTCTCATTCACTTGGTGTATTATCGTGCCCAGGGCCTTTTACTGGCCTTTTCTTTCCATTTATTTCCTGGTTGGACACTCTGCTGCTGAGCTCCCTCTCTACATCAGTGTCCTTGCGATCCAATCCATGCCGCCTACCTGTCCCGTTCAGTGTTTTTCCATACAGTGACTAATGTGCACACATCATGGCCTCTGAAGCAGGTGGAGCAGTGGAAAGGTCTGCCAAAGAAACCATTCAGGCAGCATCTAAGAGGTTGGCTTGAGTCATTTAACTCAAATAAAGCTGGGAGAAAGGAATGTTTGCTCCTGGTAATCCCCCCACTTGCTCAACAAGGCTCCACAAGGTTCATCTGCTGCTCTAAATTGGTGCACATATTCGTATTTGTTTAGGAGCTCATTGTGGCTGGGTGAGAGATGTGGGGGGTGGGGGGTGGCTCTGACAAGGCTGGCAGCTATTCAAGCCCTCATGCCTATTTGCTTATCCCCATTCATGGCAGAATTGGCTTTTTCCGGAGCCATTTTTCAAGCTATGCGTGACACGGTATTTTCATTGAGCCTGCCACTACTAATGCAGCTGTCTAGAGTAAATGTTGCAGGCAGCCAATGAGTGTGTTTAGGAAAGGAGAGAACAGGGGCCTCCTACTGTAATCAAAGAGTTAAAGCTACACTACCATTTGCATTTTTGTATTCAGGGTATCCTCCCAGTACAACTGACGTCAAGGGTGATGTCATGCAGTTATCGGATTATAAAGCCACAAGGAAATGAAAAGGTAATTGCTTTAAAAAGTTTTTGCAAATGCAAGATTTTTTTTATTATTATTTTGGTATCACTATAACATCATTAGACAAATGACAGTGGAAAGTAAAAAATGAAACCAGTAATGATCCTATCAAAAGTGTTTATCTCTGCAGGCAGTGTTCTTGGGTTTGATTGCAGAAGAGAAAAATGTCACTCCTTTTCCCCAGACACATTCATGGAAGAACCTTAAATGAAATAAATATTTGAGATTACTCTAATTAAGAAATCCTCAGCATTCCGTGATCGCAGTTTACAATAACATGTGTCTGGCCATGACTGTAACATGTCGACTGGCCACTGAATAGGAAATGTGCTCAGTTCTTAGCTAGCAACATATGACAGGGCAGATTATATAATTTTGGATTAGAATTTGATCTCTGTTTTTCAAATTATTAAACAAGACAGAAAGGTTTCATGTGATTGTTGAACTAAATACCAACCAAAAGCTCACAGTTTGAGAAATCATTTGGAGCAGTTTCTTCATGCAGAACAGCTCTAAAACAGCATCTATTATACTAGAGTTTTTACAGATATTGTTCAGTTATAAATACAAACACAAATTATGTTGTATTTAGAATTTGATCCTTCTCTGGATTTTCTGTACATTGTTTAACATACTGTAGTTATATCAATACAAGGCTAAGAGCTGAAGTAGGAGGTGGACATCTTTAGTTTCTTAAAGATGTTTCACCTCTACTGTAATTAGTTAGTAGTAGGTGAATTTTTTTTTATCTCCTATCTAGTTGTAGGGTCACTGTCCAAAGGTGTACATCAGTCCCAGTGTTGTGTCTTTTGCAACCTCCAAAAAGTTTTCCTTAAGCTCTGACATATTCTGTCCAGTTTTAACTCTAACCAGCTACCCTATACCTGCTCAGGAAAGCATGAAAGTACAGAGGGCTCAAGCTGCTTTCCTTATTAATTCTCTCCTTGTCATGACTTGTCAGTTTGGATGGGTGGTAATTTCTTTAAAACTCATTTACACATTTTTTTTTGCTGACTTTTTCTTAACTGTTTCCTGGGCTTAAGTTACTTCTTTTAGTTAACTTGATTTCTGTAACCAACCTCTGAAGATGTATTTACAAAAATTACTCAAAGATGGACTTTGGTTGGCAAAAAAGGGTTACTTCTGAGGGCAATCCGTCGTACTCTTAGTATCATAGAAAAATATACTAATACGAGTGTGTGTGCCACAGTTTTTCAACAGATTTCAGGATATTATTTAATATAGTTATAATAAAATCCCCCAAAAGACATGAAGATTTGTCTTTTAATTTAACAAAAATGTGAAAAAGTTTAGGAGGCATAAACAACTTTAAAGCACTTCCGTCCTGGTATGGTAAAATCATATATGATAAGATGTGTCTTCTTGGTCTACCCGCAGTCTGAAGGGTGGGAAGGGCGTTGTGCTGCACTATCATGCAGTGATGCAGGGATCCTGTGGCGCACTGCTCACTTAAAGTGTGCGCAGCAGCCACTCATTAAAAATGCAAAAGCAATTACCTGGCCGAGTCTGACTCGGTAAATGCTACCATGCCGAGCTTCCACCCCAACCTCCTCTTACCCTTGCAATACCTAAAGCAGCAACCTGAGTAATCGGCATGTGAACCAGCATGCCAAAGGTAGGGCAGCAGATGCAGCAGAAACAGAAAGCTACAGTTAAACAGGAGCAACAAAAGCCTTCTCTGCCTCACTGCTTGTCCGTCCCTCACGAGGTGCATTTCTCTACCCACTCCCTCATTCTTATCCAGCACGAGGTTCACATCCTTCACCCTTACTGCTCTGCTGTCTTGACCTGATTCTTCATTTGCCCTTTTTTATCCACTGCTTTCCCATCAGCTGGAGCATAAACACACACACCACTTTGCGTCACCACTAGATCATGATTCGAGTTTCTCGAATCATGATCTATTACAGTAGAGTAATAACTTACCTCAAGAAGATGAAGCCACATGAAAAGCATAAAAATGTTTCTTAATTTAGTACAAAAAAGTGAGAAAATAAAACTCACATATCAAGGAAAGGCTGACATATCTGCCTCTTAATTAACTGCTTGTCACTTCGGGCTTCAAATTATTCAAATTATGTATCTGAAAGGAAGGACCAATGAATCATACATCTTCAATACAATACAATCAAGATTTGAGTGTATTATTCATTCAGGAATCGTTTTGGTTTGTATTTGGAACCAAAGACCTGTTTGAAGACCGATTTATAATTTCACTTCCAATAGTTGTAGTAGTTGATGTAATTGTATGTGATAAGGAAAACATTAGAGATAGCCTCTGTCTTTACTGATAGATGCAAGTGGTAAAACACACTAGCGCCTCTGATAAGTTAAAGAACCATACATTAGGATGCTATCACCATTATAGAGGCTCAAACTTTTTTTTTTTTTTCTGCCAAAGCTATTTGAGTTTTTGATGTTGGCAGATACTCTTTTAAGATTTGGAGAAAGTGCTCGTTTCTTGGTGTTTATTTTCAGTCCAACTTAATATTAACTTGGCTTGACCTCCCTGTATTCCAGTTTATGATATGCTTGAGTTTTGGTGCTTCCTGCTTTGTTTTTCAATATCCTCATATTTGTAGTACATTCTAAGCTGGAAAGTGTTTACTGTATAAAACTTGAATACATGGAGGTTTTAAACAAGAAAATACCCAAACTAAAATAATGTTAAAATAGAATTCCTGAATGATAAAAACAAACCCATACACAAAACAAGTCTATGATTTTTGCTAGTAATCAAAAGCAGTATTTGTGCAGAAAAACAGACCAGATTAGTAATAAAAAAAAAAAACTACCAAGAAGAGTGATTGGAAATCAAGTTGGGATAATGAACGAAACCTACTATTGGCTTCACATAGGTTGAGAGTGACAGATTATTAAAGTTGTTTTTGTCTATAGCTGACCCCAAATGTAAAATTATGATCCTGTGAGAAATATAAAAAAATAAACACCATGATGACTCTATTTGATCCTCTAGCCAGAAATTTTCATGTAAGCACAATTTAAAAAATATTTTCTGAAATGTCTGAGCAAAAAAACACAATTTATTTGACACATCTGATGATATCCATCCTCTATATTGATAAAAGCTGTGTTTGTTAAAGAGGTTACCACTTTTGGCATACTGCACAGATGGCAGGACACCAGGCCCAACGGACAGCAGGGGCTCCCGGAAGTAGAGCAAGAGGCTTGCAAGAGCGATGGAGGATGGGAAAGGGTAATTATAAAGATGGAAAACATGAAAGAGAACTCAGAGATGAAGGCAGTCTTGGCAAAAAAGAAGAGCAAAAAAAGAGCAGTTTGAGCAAAAGTGAGGGGGATAAATAAACACTCAAAGATGAAAAGCGACAAACATTTTGAAACTGTACCCGGCTGCTTTGAAAAGGAAAAGGGGAGGCATAAAGTAGAGCATAAAAACACAAGGCAGGTCCCTTGCCAGTTCGGTGAGGGAGTGAGACAGAGGGCCTGGCTAGACAGCTCCAGGCAGATACTGAGTTATGGAAAGAAAAGGCTACTAAAAACAAGAGAGAGAGGGAAAAAAAAGCAGGTGTATTTGTAGAGTTCTGCGGCACTGGCTGGTTTGAGGGGCACATTATGTGTCTCGTTTTATCTGGCTCCAAGTCTGAAGCAACATCTTTCCTGTCTTTCTCAGTTTCCCTTCATGTTATCTCAGCATGACACTTTTTTTTCTCTACACTCTAAATACACAAAAATCCACTGCTGTTGGAGTTTGAGTGCTTTTTGTATAGAACCTCAAAGAAATTACCTTGACATTCAGAGTTTAATATTTTGGCAACTGGACTAATCAAGCAGTGTTTTATCATAGGCTTTTTTCAACTTTATTTGTTGTTGTAGTTGTAGCTGAATTGTATGTCGTGGTAGTTGCATTTAATTGTTTTTAATAGAACAAAGAATTCACCTGTCTTTCTCATTTCATTAGAGTGGTGAAATCCTTTTTTTGTAAAATAACCTTTTAAATAAACAAAAAACTCAAGTAAAAAAATGAAAGAGGGGATATATTTAGACATAATTGTTTTTAAAATAGTGCTGCGTTAAGTTTTTAGTTAAATACAATTTTAAGATTTAAAACAAATGTTAAGAAAAATAAAATAAACAATGACAGTAACTGTAATTAAATAAAGGAGGAAAAAAATCACCTTTTTAAAGTCCCAACTTTGGATTTGAAGTTAAGGAGAAATTCCACAGCCTGATCTCTCCCCACAGACATGAGCTCCTTCATGTTACAGCGCAGACCTGAGTTATCTCCAGATGGTCAGGGAAGGTGAGTTCAGAGACATGATTCCCTTGGGCAAGAAGTTCACCACCAAGCACATCATTTTATGCTTTAGACATTTATCTTGGATGCTTTTTTCCCCTTTTCGTACTAACCTCCAAGTCTATGAGAAAGTACTTTGTTCAGTAACTTTTACAAGGACACTTGAGTGAGCTGAGGAGAATTTGTTACCTAATTTAAGCCTCAGTTCTTAGCACTAGTGTTTAAAAGGGACGGAGTTTGTGGCAAGTTTATATTCTAATGAATCTGACTAATTCCTCAGTGCACAGTTCTGTGCAAAGGTTTAAAACAAACTCCTAAATTTCCTCATATATTGCACTCAAGGAGACAAACATTCCCATTATGTGCTTGTGGTTTCAATGAAGAGTTCTTATCTAATGAAGATCTTTCCTCTTTTAAATGATTTTGCTGAATTGTTCAAATTCTGCATATAGCAACAGTAGATAGTGTTGGTTTCACCTAAATTAATTAGAGCTATATTTGATGAAAATAGATAAAATGCTAATTGTGAGTAGTGATTTTCTCCAAGAGTGTTCTCTTGACAGGACCCTGGCTAAACAGCTCCAATCAGATGTAAGTGCCAGCATGCATAGGGCCAAGTCTCTGTGGTTTACTCAATGACAGGCCACGAGAGGCAGTAATTCAAACATAATCTTAATGTATGGGTGTGGAGATAGAGCTGTTGTGTTGACAAATGGGAAGTATTCAAAATGCGTCTTTGTGTCCATGAATGAATCTTCTGCTCCACTGACATTGATATTTTAAAGCTGGATAAAGCTGCAATAGTTGGGAATGAGTAACCTTTTGACAGAAATCAAAACATACGCCAATCCATTGAATTGGAGGGTTAAAAAGGAAAAAATATATATCTTGTTATCCGAGAAGCAGGTTTGAGAGAACACAATGATTTAATTTGTAGCAAGGTTGGTAAAGGAATTTGTTTTATACAGGTAGTTGCAGAACATATAAGAAAATGGAAAAGGGGGAATGAGCTGCATTACTCAGTCTTAGAAATAATAAAAACACTTTGCCAGACTGAAGTAGGGATGGGCTCTAAAATGAGTAATTTGAAACGTGGGTTTTTCCAGCAATCAAAGTGCATGATGAA
This sequence comes from Cyprinodon variegatus, assembly GCF_000732505.1. Lineage (NCBI taxonomy): Eukaryota > Metazoa > Chordata > Actinopteri > Cyprinodontiformes > Cyprinodontidae > Cyprinodon > Cyprinodon variegatus. The sequence continues at coordinate 1,366,774 of NW_015150597.1, forward strand.
CTGTATGATGCAGAGATATGATACTGAGTCCTAGCTGAATCTATGCCATGGATAATCTGCAGATGTCGACTGTAAAATAGAATAATCTATCTACTCAAACTAGTCTCCTTATACCAAAATACATTGCTCACCTTGAAGTCCCAGGAACATTTAGAAAACTATAAATGTTTAGCTTTGTAATGGGAGAACCTAAAAAACTTCTTTCTTAGTGGCTATTCTAAATCACCAGTTAAGATGTTTATAATTTATTGCCAGTAGAGACTTTTTGAGCCCTATATGTGAATATTTTCTACAGATTTCCACATTACATTGAGGACAATTTACATTTACCTTTGAATGTGCAAGGTGTCATAGTCAAGTGGATAAAATAAAAAGACCTTTGTGTCATATTACATATTTACCCAAGATAATTAGAAAACTATCACTTTCCTAAGAAGCTAATAAACTTTGTAAATAGCTTGAGCTTCTTATTTTAATTATAAAGTGACTGTAAGGTCAACAAGAGACTGTGCCACCAGTAATTTTTCTAAAGAAACCAAAACTTTGACAAAAAAGATTTCCTTATTAAATAGATATTTTAAATTAAATGAAAAGGTGCTACTTCATTGATAATGTATTAGCAATTTAAAACATTTTACACATTTCCATTAGTCATACTATAAAATATCTAAAAATATATATATATATTTGACACACTGTTAATCACATCTATCTTTTCTTTGTTGTCTCAGAATTTTCATTAATTTATCGAGGCATTAAAGAAAGATTTGGATGGGTTCATTTTTAGCTCTAGAGCACAATGGATCAACCCATGTAACAATGTAACCAAACCTTTTTCCCTGCTTTGAAGAGCCCCCTCACTCCCTCCCCATAAGATCCACACTATACTGCACACACATAGAATGTCCAATTGCCTTTTATGTTTAGAAAGAATTGGATGCATAAGTGGCGCCTAGACCAGGGGCAGACACAAACATGGATCCTGTCAAAGGCCTCCATTGACTCGTTTTTTACTTAAGGCCATGGACATTAGTCTTTGCTAAGTCTATCTCATTCTGCCTCCCTTGGCTTTTGTTCCGACTGTAGCACAGCATCTCTCCTCTCTTATTACAACCATGCTGCTGGTTGTGTGTTTGTGGGCTCTTTGTGTTTGATGGCTGACATTAAGCATGTAATGGTCTTGCTTATCAGCAGTGTAACAGCACAAAAGGTAGAGCAGGATCAGACATACATTTATGTAACAGTAAAGCATTATAAAAGAAAGGATTTAAATCAGTTATTCAAGATATTACCTACAATAATTTCAGGAATCCCTTTAGAATATATTTTTTAAATATCGAAATGCAACCTAGTAAGCCTTCATAACTTGGTAGCAAAGAAGTAGAACTATACATAAACCAATTTTAAAAAACAGAGTCTTACACCATCCTTTGTATAAAAATGTATCCTTTGAGAAATACATAAATGTTTGATATGAAAATACAAAAGTAATTATCAATGCGTGATATTGTTTTAACCGTAGTTGGAATGTTCAGTGCTTTTCTGTCTAAAATGAAAATAATTTACAATTGTTATTTTATTCTTTTAACTTGTTGATTCTTTTATATTACCATCATAAATAAGAATTAGGGCATATATTCACTAAAGGTACTTATTCGACTAGATTTTTATACAGGCCAAGGCCTTAAAACAACACGTTTAGACCAACAGAGAAATATCCCGTTAAAAACTGCACTCTTCCCTGAACACGATCGTTATTAACAATAATTGATCTCTGAGCCATTATTGTTCTCATGGGGGGAAGGAGCAATGCTGAGACTTGCATGAATTATTTTTACAGTAATTTCCATCTTTAGGATGATCATCCATTACCCATCATTACAGTTGAATTTATGACAAGTTGTGAACCGCCCATGCCATTAGGCCCACAATGAAAAAGACTGAATAAAGGTGAAAATTTGGCAAATAACTCTATGCACTGATTATCCCGAGAATAGACAAAATAGGCCCACTTTAAAAGGATCCTTTCATCAAAGCAACATCCTGCCAGTTCCCTGCAGCCATAACCTCATATAAAAGCCACATACACACAAACACACAAATCCTCCTTCAGGAATCAATAATTCAGCTAAAGAGAAGCACATGCTACGCCCTGCTGCACTAATCAATAGGAAGCCAAATGTTATTGTTTCATCTCATTTTGTGATTTTCCCATCATAATATGGACAAACAGACACATGCTGGACGTACATCAAATTACAAGATCATACCTAATAGGACAATAACATATTTCATGAAACCAAATTGGCCACAAAAAAAAAGGGTTGGTTGTAGCACATTTTAATAGATTGGTCATTCTACGTGTTTATGGAAAACAAAGTAAAATCAAAGCAATAATTGTGCAATAATATTTTAGCAGCACTATGAATAATCTGGAAAGCAGCTGTATTTTTTATGTGAGAATTCCATCCTCTTAATTTAAAAAAAGTATTCTAATTTTTTCTTTAGCAGAAATGTACATATCTTTCTTTTAAGTTTTCTCTTTACAGGTGTTTAAATCAGACTTTTCTAAACTAAAAAAAAAAAATAATTCTTGTTTAAATTGATTCAAATTGCTGGTAATTAAAACTCAAGAAATCGAAATAGGTTTGTACCTACATTTAACAACAACCATATTAGGTACACCTGTTCAAATTGAGTATGCAGTATCATCATGAAAATCTCTGGTGAATGATTATGAAACTTTATTGATCTATGTCAAGAGGAATATAACAGTTCTTAAGTCAAAAGGGAGTACAACGGGACCAGAATAGACATCACTGTTTTTCCTATTTGGATAAACCTTTATAGTTTCCAAATTTGAATAGGATTAAGGAGAAATTATTAATCCTGAAAATCTTGCGACATTGGTAGTAGTATCTTACTACCAATGGTACTACTACCAAAATAGTAGTACCAACTATTTTGTTGGTAGTAGACCAACAAAATAGTAATATATTTTTATATTAGCAAAGTCTTTTGTCCACAGATCAATGAATAGTAAAGAGAGAGGTAAGATACAAGAAACAAGCTTTTCTCCTCTTATAACCCCAATAAAAAATGTATGCTTCCTCATTTATGTCTCGGTTTTATGTCATAAATCCAAAATTCAGCAATGACAATGATAAAAATTAAAAAGTATTATAATTGCAAAGGGTTTGGTTATATGAATGTTGCAGATTCAATGAATTTATTATAAAAGCAAGGCTGAAGTGACTACCATGTGATTACATCGAGTGATTTAACATGACATCGAAGCCTCCTCTCCCCTCTCTGTAATTGGGCTATCAATGATCGTTAATGAGAGCATGACATGATCCTCTGCAGTCCTCTTGGCCACATTGCCCCATGCTCTGACCTTTTTTTAAACCCCTTTACCTTACAATTATTCTAAAATACAAGGCCACACTGTCTATCGTTATGAAACATATATAAGTTTTTGACTCTAGGACAAAAATGCATGCTTTTCTTGTTACAAGCTGCCCACTTTAGGTGTGGTTTTCATGACATGGGACCTTAGCGGCTTGTTCAAGGATACATCTAATGCTGACGGTGGCAAGATTGGATCTGCGCTGACCTTGGGAGTGAACTGCAGCACAGACGAAGGAGGGAAGGGAGGTTTGTTGCAACAGAGTGGGGATGCAGAGAGTAAGAGTAGAGGAAGAAGCTAGAGGGAGGGAGTGCATGGAGGGGCATGCCTTGATTGAGAGGCCCCTGAGATGAGCAGCTCTGAGATATGAGAAGAGGGAGGGGGGAGTGAGGAAGAGGTGGATGGGGAAACGAGGGGAGCCATATGGCAGCAGTACAAATGTATTAAACTATAAATCAGAGGAAAGGCTAGGGGACTACCAGGTGGGGCTGCAGTAAGGTCCTCCCGGTTCGAGGTTGAATGGTTCATATGAAAAGGATGAAAACATCAGTATCAAATTATTGTGCTTAAAGCACGAAGTTGAAGCGTTTCCTTCCAATGACCACAGCTTAAAAATGTTTGATACAAATTAGTTTTAGCAGATACAAAAAATTAGATCAAAGAGCATAGAATCAAGTCTGGGATAGTAATCAAACCCATGCTTCTTCTTACATCACCCAAACAGTGCTGAAAGGATTCATCAAACAGCTATTGGAAAACAAATCCTTCAGTCAAAATCATAGGGTCAATGCTTTTATTATTTTGATGTAACTATATATTCACCAGTAGCCATAAGTTTCAAACAACAGTTGATGTAGTCCATCAACCTACCTGTATTTACAGTGTGTTGGAGGAAAAGGAGCGATGCCAAACCAGAAATACGATAAGTCCCAAAATTACATAAGTTTGGCACAATATTACAGAGCAGAGAACAGATTCAACAGTTAACCAAATTAGGTTTGCAGATAGCATGACGTGAGCTATAACAGATGCATTTTTGATTCTTGTGACAACAAAACATAAAGACTTAATCAGTCTTTAAAATTAGAGCAAAGAGATACAGTTTCCTCATCATGCAATTACTGAACAGACATGAGTCAAAGAAAAGTAGAAGGAGGACTTGCAATTGAACCTACAGAAGATGGCTCTGACTGGGAAAACACACTGGGGATGTCTTAGATACAATAACTATCTCTGATAAAGCTGATAAATTAAAGAAGTTTCTTAAGTTATCTTTTTTTTTATTGCCAAAATGGCATAGAAGTATGAATGCGTTTTTTTCATCACCTGCCTTGCCTTTTTTAGATTTGCTTAGAAAAAACAGGGTTCAAATTTTGCTCATCTAACACTAAATCATAAGGGTAGAAGCATCATGTTAAAGAAATTATAAAAAAAAAAAAGCAAGAGCTGCAGAAACACAGCAAGAGCTAAATTGTAAAATAATGGTGTATTTAGTGTTTTGCAGCTAAACCCAGATCTAAATCCAATTAAGAATCTGGGACACAAAAGTTATATTATAAATATATAATATAAATGCATATTTATTTAAATTATATTATAAATATACATATTTAAAAATTATATTTATGGATGCTCTACATCCAGTCTGTAGAAATGTGAATTGCTTTACAAAGAACAGTTATTGAAATATCAGTTTCTAGATGTGCAAAACTGGTAAAGAGAAAGTTTTGCAGGTCACACTGCAATTTTCAAAACCATTTATCATTTTCCTTAAGAAAAGGATCAAAACATTTTAACAATAGTCATTTAGTTGTTTTGGTGCACACCTGCAGCATTCTATTTTATCACTGGTCTAGATCACAATACTGCTTAAACTGATAGAAGTTAGTGTTATGAATTTTGGTGGAAAAACAAATGGATTAATCCCCCAAAGGCTTCCATTTTAATCCCTTGATGATCTCTGGGTAGTGCACCCAGCCAGTGTCCTGGCAGACATCAGGACCCAGGCCTGGGCTTCAATCCCAGAGGCAATGATGCATACTACAGCTTGAACAAACATGGGCAGCCTACTCCATGCCTGCTCTATGTCACAACCAAACCATCGAAAGCAAAAGAAAAGCAGGGACTTATAAGCATACGCAGTGAAAAAGTTCTTATATGATTAACTTCATACTGTTATTAGTTCCCAGAGAAAAATGTCAGTGAAGATTTAAACAGTAGCTTAAATCAAGCTTAAAAATAATTCATTAGCAAATTCATTTTCAGATCCTCATTTTTTCATTTGCCTAATGTGATGGCTCAAAAATAGTCACTTAGCAGTTGTGATTAAATTACTAAGTCTACAATGCATATTGTCTAACACGTAAGACTTTAAACAATCTCGTTAGAAGTTCGGTTCCCTCTAAGTGCAACATGAGCAGTAAAGCTTTGTGTGCTTGGACTAACAGTAGCCTAGAGCATCCAACCTTGATCTCTTATCCTTGATTGTTCACTCAGTGATATGTGTGCACACAACCTACACACACAAACACACACAGGCTTACAGTCTAACATAGACATCCAGCCTCCAAGAGGTGCCTGTCATTAAACCATCAAAACCAAGGCCAGTTATCCACCAAATCCCATTTCTGTTGAGAGATGAGATGATGATGTGGAGGGTAAATTTAGAAGAGGAAGAAAGAAGAGGGAGGGGTCCTTGGGGATAAGGCAGAGTAGGAAGGAGACTGGACAGGAGTGCACTAGTGCATCCGATCAGCGAGTATCAAAGAACAGCAGAAGAGTCTCATACCTTGGTTTGGAGATAGTGGGGGTAGTAGTAGGTGTACTGAGGGTACATTGGCTGCTGCTCCAATCGCTTGCCCATGTAGCTGGAATCCTTAGTACTGAGGCAGGGAATGGTGACACGGGGGCGGAAGCTGCCAAGTCGCTTGAAATGTGGTGGAAGCGACAGTGGGGCTTTGCAATTCCGGGATTTGCTATCAGCACCAGTGCGTTGCAAGATAGTTCTCTGGGGAGAAGGCAAGATTTGTGTGCCGGACTGAGGCTCTGAGAACGTCCGCCTCTGATGAGGGAGCTCCTGATGACTTTTTCCTGGCTGTTCCAGAGACTTGGTACCAGGCAGGTGTCCACTCAAAGATGGACAAGAAATATTTCAAAAACTGCCTAAATCAAGCGTGTATACACTACTGGATAGTTACGGTGAGGTAGAGGAGAAACAAGAAAGAGGAGACGCAAGGAGGTGCAGGTGGCAGTAGCTCTGGCAGTCCTAAGAATATTGAAAATGGAAGGAAGAGGAGGAGGAGAGGAGGAGGAAAGGAATGGTAAGGAAAAACGGGAGAGGACGTATAGGTTCACTACTCTATTCAAGCTGTTTCGTTCCAGTCCTTTGGCTTGGCTTTAATTGCACTCTCTCACTGCCCCTCGCTTTCTGTCTTTCCTTCCTCTTACACATAAACAGACACACACACCAGCTCACACACAAACACACTTTCTCTCTCTTCTGATTTGATGTCTGTCCTGCTTGACAGAACAAGATATAGTCCGTGCCAGTTGCCAACAGATGCACTTTGTCTCACAAAACCAAAGCTCAGCACATCAACATAAAAGCAATCACAGTCTGTAGCAGTCGAACCAGCAAGAGCACAGATAAAAGAGATAGATCCCAGTTTCTAAAAGATGTGGCACAGGCATATATTCAAAAATCCTCTGGCTTGTCAGACAATCCACAGAGTTCCAGTTAGTAGGCAAGTGATTGCAAAATAGACAGGAATTGTCTCCTGAAGTCCCTTGTCTGCGATCCTGTTCTCTGCCTCTACAAAACGTGCTCTTTATTCTTCCACGGTTCTCTCGCTCATCTAAGCAGCCCGACTCTCGCGTGTGCTTTCTCTGTCACTCAGTATCCAAGCCTCTCTCTCTCCTTCTCCTCCACACCGACAGGGTGGTAAAGGGGACTCGTTCGGAGCTACAAGCAAAGCACACACTGCCTCCTCCTTCCCGGCCCAGCCAGTGGGAGGGTCTTGAGTAGCTCTGTGCAAGTGAGGGATCCAGACACAGACCAGCGGGCTGCAGTGTTTCCACAACCTGAGAGAACACGGGGAAGAGGAGGAGAGGAGTAAGGACCAAAGGGGCTGGTGCCAGTGCAAGCAGTCGATTCCCCCTACTGGCTGCACAAGGAGCTACCACATTAAACACACTTTCTTTACTCTGATCTTTTCTCTAACACTCTTAGTTTAATATTAAAACCATAAAAGTATGGAGAAAAACTTTTAGACAGAATCTAGGATTTAAATACTTCAAAGTAATAAAAAAAAGAAATTACTGTAAGACCAAAACGGCAAAATAAAAATTTATAAATATGACGTGTCATGTGTAAGTAAAGCAACAACAAGTTTCAAGAGCTCAAATGGAGGAAGACAAGGGAGAATGTCAATTTTGTAGACATTCAAGATATGAAGACAATACTCAATAGTTTAGATAGCAATTTCAGAGGTTTTAAAATGTTTTGTGTTTAAAACCAGCCTGTTTCCAGGTGAAACCTCAGCCAACCTATGTTGCACCACATTTTGAGACCATTTTTTTTTGTGACTCATTGCAGACTATGGAAAATCTGTAACAGCACCTCCTTGAGTGACAACACATGGCACACAGCAATCTAACAGCTGGAAGTTAGAAACTGTTTCTGAAGCTGGTATTATTACTATTAAGTTAGCAAATATGGGGGCTTGCAGGTGATGCAGTGGTTAGCGCGCAAGACCCATGTACGGAGGCCTTAGTCCTCAATGCGGCCGACACGGGTTCGAATCTGACCTGTGGTCTTTTGCTGCATGTCTCTCCCCCTCTCTCATTACCCCCTTTCCTGGCAGCCTAGTGTCGAACAAAACGAGGCACTAGTGCCGTAAAAACGCATATGGGACTCGGTCCAAGAATGGAGAGCTTCAACGCCATGGACCATGTGACAATGGTGTTGAAAGCCGGAGAAATTTAGCAAGGGCAGATGGATGTAGGAATTTCTACTGTCTAGGTGGGCAAGGTCAGTGTGGTCCATTGCACAGATTGCTAACAGATCAGCTTGTCTTATAGGGGTACTGATGTTGGTCCACTATGAGGTCTTTGATGTGGGACATGACTATCCTCTCCAAGGAAAACTCAACAACCAAAAAGGGGCTAGGGTAACTTATTTGACTGGCAGGCATCAAAGTCTGCAGGAGTACCTTTCAGTTTCTCATAAGGTGAGTCTGATTTTTTTTTCTGAACTATCAAACACCATATTGGAAATAATCTACTTTTCTCTCTACCAAACTACTGTTTTTCTTAGTTAAAATTCCTTTCATACAGTTCCTTTTTATAATTTATAATTTGTCAACCAATCATTTTATTTAGTTTACCTATTTATATTAAAAAGTGGATAACAAGTCTATGGATTTTTTACCCCAACTTTATTAATTGCTCTACTGGAAGCCAAAATTGATTAATAATTTGGGCTGCAACATAAGCTATTCTTCTTCCTGTTGCACTATTTATTTAAGAACCTGGACAGGACTTTAAAGAGGTTGTAATCTGTGCATTATTTGTTCATTAGTTTTTAAACAAAAAAATACAAGAATACAATAACAAAAGCTTTTTTTTGCTTCATAAAACAAAAAAGAAAAATGGAGAAGAGTTTCTTTCCAATGTGATATTTCTCTACTTAACTAAAATTAGATAAAAACTGATGGAATCAATTATAGATTACTACTATTTTATTGGCTTTGATGTAGCAATACTTTTATGAGACACAAGAGGCAGGTTAAAAAAGACAGGAGAACCACAATAATTATCCAATAAGAATATATCTAAATAGGTTTAACTATTTTTAGGCTACTTTTAAGATTTGGTGTTTTTTTTTCTTTAAAACATGTTTGTTTTTTTCATTATCTGTTTTCACAGAAAAAAATTATGAACAATTAATACAAGGATTGCTGTATATGGAGATTTTGCCAATTTTTTTCCCCTTAAGATTCTGAAGTCAGACTGAACATCCTTCACTGAAGAACCATTAAATTGGCAATCTGGTTTGGATGCATTGTGGACACTTTAGTTGATCATGTTTAAATTTAAAGCCCTGTCATATTTTAATAATTTTGTTTATGTTACACTGCGATACAGTAAATGTGACAGATCATACTGAGTTATTTGCGTGGAGCACATATTTTATTAAATAGTGCACATGGAATGCAAACAAATTTTAGTGCATTGTCACAGCAACTTTAACATTTGTTGATGTAAAACATGACCTGAAATATTTACTTTGGTAAAGTTAATGATAAATCGCCTGTACCTAAAGTATGTAGCCCTTTTTCAAATAAGAGGATTCTACAGGGCTTTACACTTCATTCAGCCTTTTATCTATACATATATACATTCACACACAGATGGGGCAAGCTAGACTGTAGCCACAGCTGCACTAGTATTCATTGAGAGATTGGAAGTTGCCTTGTAGAGGTGCCACCGGACCTTCTAAACAGCATCTGTAGGCAATTACGGTAAAGTGTCTTGCCCAAGGACACAACACAAGCATTAAATATAATCACAGATTTGGCTTTTCTGTATCAATAACTTTTCAGTGGAATATTGCTGCTACAAAAACCTATTGCCCTCTGCAACATTAGTAAGGAAAGCATGAGCTACAATCGGATTATGTTCAAAACGAGCCAACCACCACACTGGGAAGGCTGCACTGGCCTCTATGCAGAGCTCACTTATCAAAAATGTGCACATTTCAACACCGGAAAAGTCTGACAGAGAGGTGTATTGTCATCAAAAGAATATTATGTGTAAGTGATCTCAGTTAATTCATAATAAATTTCTTGGATTGGAAAATAATCAATTTGAAAGGAATTTACCAAAACATACATGTATTGCTTAAACAGCTAAAGTCTGTTTATATTCAGTAATGTACCTTTTGCCAGGATAGAAAATCTATTACAAATAACAATTTGTAATAGATTTTCTAAAAATCGGATGTTTGATCATTTGAATAATAATGCCAACATTTTAGCATGTTCAATCAATGAAATAAGTATTAAACAAGTAATAACTTCACTAGAGTACTTCATACCACTAGAGTATACAGTAGAACACCTTTTCTCATTCTACTACACTCACTACCACAACTCTTTGATGAATATGCTTAGATGTATTTTTGGGGATGTTTTTTTACTTCGTTAACTCTTGAATTTAATTGAAAAGCTTTTTTTAATAAAATAAGTCTTTCCTTTTTTACTAAGTAAGTAAGTAAACTTTATTTATACTCTCCCTATTGTCTTAAAAGCTTAAAACCTACTGTAAGGAATGGAAAATGCAACTCTCAATATTTACTTGGATATGATATGGAATGGTGATTGTAGTATTTACGGATTTAAACCTACAGTATTTAAAGTATTATGAAAATCTAACCTAATAAAAGTAAATTTTTATTTTAAGTCAAAATCAAAAATGTCTAATTTGGCAAACAATTCACCTTATAGCTAAAGACAGGTTAAAGGAAATATGATTCACACACTTAAGGTAAGTCAAAATCTTTAGCTCACAAATAAAACACAATTCTAACTATATAAAACAATTCATTCATTACAACTATTCAACAGAAAATGGAAAGAAAAACCTTTGCTTATTTCAAATGCATATAAAGAAAAAAATAACTACTAAAAACTATTTACACAGTGGTTTTAACATAACTAAGAAATAAGAGCTGAACTACGATTAACTGATGGCTGTTAATAATTGGCAGCTACATAATAACAGTATGTATCCTTTATCAGATTGGTTGCAAGACATTGGCACCATGGTGAGGATGTAGAAAATCTGTAGTATTCTAAGGCTGAGCCAAAACCACATTTTTCCCTCTGAAGCCAAGGTTTGAGAATCAAAAGAGGTCTTAGTTACTTAATCTTAGTTAGTTGTGTTTTTTTGTTTTTTTGATGTGAAATGAAAATCTTCTGAGAACTTACAGTAGAGAGGCAAAATTCAAATGTGGTCCTGTGTAAACAAGCATAATATGGAGTAGATGAGAATTTTTTTATGCCACCCCGGAACAGCTGACATTGACATTGTTCATATATAAACCCATAATGTTAAATGAAGAATGTTACACATTTTACCAGAGTTGTAGTGTGATCAATATGTGAGCTTTCTACAGTATGTGTGGGGTGTATTGGATGGCGTGGCTATATAGAGGTGCATTGCGCTGTAATCCCACTACTCCCATTCATAAGAAGTTGCAGACCCCACGCAGCTCTGCTGGCAGTTCCAACAAAATAATGTATTATTAGTAGTGAGAACAGACTTTCCAGAGAGGAGAAAACTACAGCAATCAAGAAGCAACAGGATCATATTAAGCTTGTTTAAAAAGAGAGGGCTGTTTACAACAAGGCGGATGCTGTTTGCAAAAGACCCGCAATGACTATCTATTGTCCATCTCTCCCAGTCTGTCTTCAAGTAAGAAGATCAGGATGCCATACCACTTTGACTTTGGACAGCAGGTATTAGTACCTCCTTGTACATTTTATAAGTAAAAATATAGTGCATAGCTTATTTTTAATCGATTCCTTTATTTTTTCTACCCTTTGTCTTCCTCAGATAAACGTTACCTTGAACCCATTGTAGGCCCAGCCAATGTGCTCTCTGTCACCAGCAAACTGTGAACTTCTTAGTATTGCTTGTGATGGCTTGATTGTGATCTCCTGATTGATGAAGGCATTTCACTTCAGCACGAGGAGCAATGAAGTCCCCAGTCGCATGCTCCTCTTCTTTAAAAGTTGGAGAAACTGGTGTGGATCTTCATCTTGTGGATCTTTCAAACCCTTCATTGTGAAAATTGTACTAGGCAAAACAAAAACAAACTGTGTGCCGTGGTGCTGCGCCTGAGGACACAAGTTTCATTCCAAACTAAACATCCGCCTCTTGATTGCTGGTCACACCAAGTTTCCCCTCACTGTGGCTTTCAGCTTATCAACAAGTATACAGGAAGACCGGGTCAATACAGTGACATATCGAAATGGTAAAAGAAAATTGAAGAGGAAAGTCAGTCATATCCATGAAAACAAACATGTTTATTTCTGTTTTGGCCCTTCTATTAATAGAAAGCTTTCCTGGAAGTAGCCTTAACACTCCATAGCTGATCTGAGTGGAATATAGCGGTGATATTCAAGACCACTAACACCTTAGTCCTTACATCCTTCACCTGCTGTGTGACCTGGAAGTTCTACCCCCGTTTTGATTGTGTTTCTGCCCTGGGTACACCTGGACTGACCTTGGATGAACTTCTCTTCTTTAAAAGATCAAACCATTTTTTTTTTCCAGTGAAAGGAAGAAAATAAAGCCCCTGTCACACCTTGATGATTTAGCAGCATATGCCTGATGTCCCAGAATCTTCTAAAACGCTGGCATACGTTGAACTTTCTATGTATTTCTTCAATTTTGTGTATGCATAGAGTACATGTCCAGAACTTATGTCCAACAACAGCGTAACTTATGCATAACACAAGGCAGCGTAATGCCCATGAAATGTCACAATCCAGTGTCCTGAGGGGGGCAGCAATGCACCTGGAGGCATCAGGCACCCATACATGGCAAAAAAAAAGAATGAGTAAAAAGAAACAAAAGAAAAAAAAAGAAAGAGGGTTGGAAGTCGCAGCAGATTCAGCGTCATGTCTGCTAGGAAGTTTGTTGGTTGTGGCCTTGGGCGTGAACGCAGGGAGGATCCATCACACTCACCTTCTTGCTCACCCCACAATGGGGACAAAGTCTGGTGGAGTACAGACGGTTTATCATGTGAACCCCCTTTTATACCAAAACACTACCAATACACCATTATACAGTAGCTGCAAGTTAGAAAAACGTTCAGTGGTCGTCTGGAACACCTCAAATATGTTGATATGCACTGGAGATAAGTTCTTGATAAGTTACACATATCCCACATACTTGCCGTATGTCAACGTGTGCCAGTGTGTTTCAGTGAGCTTCAACTTGCTTCAGCATGCTTATAACTTACACAGAACGTACACATAACTTATCCAAAATATGTCAGTATTTTTGTCAGATTTTTTGTACATCAGTCATACGCTGGCTAAATCGTCAAGGTGTGACAGGGGTTTTACACTCTCAGAGCAAAGAAGCACAAGAAAAGCACAAAGAAGAGGATAATGGTTCTACCCTGACATCAACCAGAATTAGTTCAAATCAATTTTCAAGTCAATTCAGTTCTTTTCTATAGCGGCAAATTCACAATATATGTAATCTCAAGGCACTTTACAGAGACAATTCTGTTGTATCTAACATACCATAAAGAAAAAAAAAACAATGGAAAAGAACCACAACAATAGAAACACTGAATTATAAACAGCAACAACGGCACTTTGTGCCCTTACTAATGAATGCTATGACATTGCTCTTTTGGGCTGGAAGACATGATGGCCACTTTTGTTATTCTGGTTTATGGTAGTTCTGGTACTTTTATTCTCCAAACCTGCATTATTTGTTAGTGCAACCCCACACTTTATTCCCTCTGCCAGGGAGATTATGTTTTTAGTGGAGTTTGCGTGTGGGGGATTTTTGTGTCTGTCTGTCTGTGCACAGGATAACTTGAAAATCAACTGGACTGCCGTCCTTAACAACTTCCATTAAAGATGGAGTTTTTTGTCTGTTTTTTTTTTTACTGTACTTGGTCCTATTTCTCTCAAACATAGCAACCGGGTCAACTTGTAATGTGACTAACTGCATGTGCTCTCTTTAATCCTTTTTTGACATGAAAATCACTTCTTACTTCTCCTATGGTCATAGGTCAAATCTGGAACATGACTGAAATAAAGAGATCCCACATACAAGCAGTTGAAATTAGCTTTCTCTGTAGGGCGTTAGGTTCATCGCATTATCTTCCATTTTCTCCCTTGGCCGGGTTGATCCACTAAATTATGTCACACCATTGGACACAACATACCGACGTTAACACACCGCACCAGTTGTTTCTGACCTAACAAGCTGAAATATCTCTTGTTTAAATGTAAACAACTATTTACATTTGATAAGCAATGCAGAAGATAGGTAATGCGATGACCCAATAAAGTACCTAATAGGTAGCGAAGATGGTTAAGACTTCAACGGTCTTAATAAGATGTGGAGTGTCAAGCTTTCATAGTGATGTTGTCCATGAGTCCTTCTTCTTCTGACATGCTGTATTAACATGGTCATGTTATTTTCCAATAGGACAGTGCCAAAGATTCCAAGGGTTGGTTCAAAGACAGGAGAGGTAAGGTGGTTACTTGGCCTGTAAACTTACCTGACATGTCACTGGACCCAAAGGGCCAGATGACCTGAAGGCCCTTGTTGAAACAACGTGGGTTTCTGTTCCATCAAAGTACAGTAGAGTCAGATTCTAATCACATCACAGAAACGCCGCATTGATGCAGTAATTTACGCAAAAGGAACCCCAACTAAATACTTAGTACATATGAATAAATATTTCTTCACGCAAGCCTGCAGTTTCTGTTAAAAATTTTTTTTTTATTAATCTTACCGGTATGTAATGTTCAAATTTTCTCAGACACTAAATTTTTAGTTATTATAATCTGTAAGCGATTCAACATTTCAAGGATGAGGACTAGAAATATTAATCTTTATGTTTAATACATGTATATAATATAATTTCTAGTTTTTGAAGTCAATGGACAGAATTTTTTTAACCCTTTTCAAGATATTCAAATTTTTTTTGGAGGAACATATATGTTTTACTATGGCCCAGAAAATGTCTGATTTTGAACTAGGAATAGGTTGTTTTCTAGTGCTGCAGAAAATTGAAAGCCAGCATTGAGAAATATCTGCTAAATTTTCTGTAGCCATTCTTTCCTAATGCTTTCATAAATCAAAGCAGGAGCCCATCTGCTGCTCCTCTGTTACAAGGTCTTCCTCTGGTACTTGTTTATTCACTTTCTAAATTGAGGGCAAGAGTGAGTCATTCACAACTCTTTAAAATAGAGTAGAGAACAGAGAGAGCAGTTCTCTCTTGAAGGTGTTAAGAAGTCACAATTTCTTTTTACTAAGGAGACCAGAGAAAAATGAGGCAAAATGGGTTTTTGACATAATGAGAGCACTTCAGGAAAAGCTTGTATGGTATTTTATCACTCATCCTCACATTTATTCACCATTGTCCTTATTCCACGATTGGATCAGAAAACGATGAAACATCATTCAGATGCCATTGCTCTGAAGACATACTGACACAGTTGCACATTTGACTGTTCTGGTAACACCACCCCTTCTGCCAGTCAGTATGGAAACAGTATAAAAATTAAGGAGAAGCAAAACCTTTCTTCTAACCACAGAAAAGGACTCCTTAATGTTCCTTTCAAAAAACAATTCTTAGAAATATAGAACACCCAGCCCAATTTATAGGACCCCTCCCCTTTTGGCGACTACTGTCCTTCATCCAGCTTTTGAGAATAAAACAAGAGGCTTTGTTTCCTGTGGCTTGCCGAACAGGCCTGTTGTGGGTGTTTCCCAGAAATGACTAGATGTGTGGAATTTTGAAGGAAGGATGGCACTGTGCCAGAATTGAGTGGTGGGAAAAGGGGGAGGAGAGCTTGAAGAAAGGAATGAGGAGAGATGTGAAGCTTAGGAACAGTGAGGCCTAGTATTCCTGGAAAAAAAAAGCTTTGTAGGAATTTTATGTGGCCGAATTTGTCCGAAGGATACTAAAAACTATTTTACAAATGTATTCTTTGTTGAATTAGTATATGAAGGAAGAAGATAAATTGACACTATCCCAAAAACAGAAATGGTACTTATGCAAAATTAAGCTTTCTTTTTTTTTAATCTAACTTTGGATTTAGATTTACATTTTTTTTCATTAAATCAAAAAGCTTCTTTCTGGTTAGTATTGAGACAGGCATAAATCAAAGGATAAGAAAACTATTTAAAAGAAGTGTTAAATATGCAGAAAACAATTCTTTATTTACACTTTATAATAGAATTTGCAAATTATGTAAACCATTTCAATAATAAATGGTTAAATCTTTGTTTATACTACAGCAATCATCGCATTTATATTCAGTAAATTCTCCCCAGCTCTTTGCATATTTTTTCTGGTATTCTGATGCTTTCTGAGTCCTCTTTGCCATAGTTTAACAAAATCTGATTCAATCAAATAAATGACTGTGCAACATCACACTCAATCAGAAAATTGAAATCTAAAGGATACTTGAAATCTTTGTATAAATCATTTTGGGTTTCAGTGTATATAAAAACAACTAACCAGCCTTGGTGGGCTGGCATCTTTTATCATTACAAATCTCAGCTTTTTTTTTCTCCATTCAATACAAAAGTGATATTAGTTCCATAAAATTAACAAACAGAAAAGTATCTACATTTCTCTTTTATTCATAAATCAAAAATCAAATAGGTCATTTATTCAATTTGCTGAAAAAAATGTGAATAATTTAAAATCCAGTGCCTAAATTGCAAATAAGTATCTGAAAGAATAGAAAACTGCATACTAATCCCAAAGAGCCACATGATATTAATTTTAGCTCTGTTCTATATCTCCTAGAAAAACAAAATAAAAATACTTCTGGAAATAATATATGTTTGGCAAAGATGCACGAAGGAATAAATAAACCAAACATAAGGAAAAATGTGCAACATTCTCAGAACAATATGAGGCAATGAAGATTTTTTTCTAGCAAAAAAGATCCTTTGTCAGAGTTCATAATAGTACTATAAAAATAAAAAATAAAAGTTTTGTCACAAGTAAGAAACAAGATGTACTATGAAAAGGTCAGCAGTCCATCAAAGGGGCTCCCAATGAGAGAGAGAGAGAGAGAGAGAGAGAGAGAGAGAGAGAGAAAGAGAGAGCAGCATGAAAAGCCTCTAAACATCACAATATCAGCCAAAGGTAAAGATGGGCAAATAAATCCCCTGGTGACAAAAATCAGCTGGACAGTCCAAAGGCATGTATACAACCAAGAGAACCTTTGTATGAACTTCACAACCAGACAGAAACCCACAGACTCTTGTGTAGTTCACTTCTGATGTGGATGCAACCTTCCCTTATTCTACCTACGTAAGTACTGAGAGCATACATCTCTTCAGACTCAACAAGCCTCCATAGCAGAGAACAAAGTACTGAAATCATACCTGATCCAGCCTCTGCTGCTTAGCAACACTGCTGCTGTGGACCTTCTCCAGCTTGCAGGATGCATACTCCAACATCACTCCAAAATTAAAAAGAAAACCCAGCAAAAACATAACCAATTTAAAGGAAGGTTTTTTGTTTTTTTTCCTATGAGACATGTCTGTAAAGGAATTAAACCTATGCAGAGAAATAAAACACAACAGAGAATGGTCATTTCATTCCTTCATTTCATATATTTTTATTTCTGATCATTTCATATCTCACTTTTTCATTAATAAAAAAAGAAGCCTTCTGCCAGAGAACACCAGCTCCACCAAATAATTGTTAAATATTTTAGGTGGATGAATACTATGTCACATTGGATATGTCCTCTTGCAATAGAATGAGTCAATGACTAATTAAATCAGTAGAGGAGCAAAATTGCCCTTACTGTAGCTGACTTTAGGATGCGCATTTACCCAATGTCTGCCAATAATTTAGAGGGATTTGGAGATGCTGGTGGCCTTTGGAAAGTCTAAGAATTAAGATCAGGGTCCATATTTTACATACAGAAAAGTGTTTACAATAAATAATTATATTATCAGTTAATTATTAGTCAATAATTATATATCAGATATCCAGATATGTTTGATAGAAATGTATTGCTAGTGCATCTTTAGCTAAAATATATAATTTTTAAAATGAGTGTACCAACCTTTAACCTTAAACATTCTCACACCCCATGCTTATGATACCTACTTTTGTGTTGCTTCCACAAAAAAGATGTATTCTGTTATGTTGTGCAACCAGATTTTCATTGTATTGGATATGCTAATAATTAATAAT
The DNA here is from genome assembly GCF_000732505.1 of Cyprinodon variegatus. Classification (NCBI taxonomy): domain Eukaryota; kingdom Metazoa; phylum Chordata; class Actinopteri; order Cyprinodontiformes; family Cyprinodontidae; genus Cyprinodon; species Cyprinodon variegatus. Next base: position 1,385,172 of record NW_015150597.1, read on the forward strand.
CTCTTTCTAACCGCAATCAATGATGTACAACCATTCAGCATCACCTGGCTTTAAGATGAAAGTGTTGGCAAATAAAAAAAGGGTCAAAGTTAGTCCCTCCATTATATTAATGGGGTAGAAAACCATAAACAAAGATCTCATTTAAAAAAAAATTAAAATAAATAAAAACTACTTCAGCAGGACTGTTAAGTGCATATTTGATTTGAGAAATCTGAGTGACCAACTATCTTTGTAATGTGAGTGGGGACCATTTTCAATTCATGTCAACCTTGATACCGCACTTGATGTCTTTAGGGCCTGGCTGGACTCTTAATAGGCCAAAATTCTCTCATACTACCGTCTGGTTCTATACAAGGATTTGGGTTCTCAGCTTTTTATCATTCAAAGGAAATTTAATGGTTATTAAAATGAAAGATCTGAAAAGTTAGCTGTGCCCATTCTTGCAGCATCCAAATTGAGAACTCTTCTAGAGGCTTGTTTTGTGTTCACCTACAGTAAGTGTGCTCTGCTCAGTGCTGGTAACTTTTATTGATTTGAGTCAGGTTAAAAAAAAGTATCACTGCAACATGATTGGCATACATAGTCTCAGGTTGTTTACCTGTGTGAAATGGTTTTCAAATACATATTTAAAAAAATACAAAAAGGGCTAAACTAAAGGTTCAAAATAAATAACCACCCATGCTAAGTACTGCAGTTCTGAGTTAGATACCTTGCACCATTCTCAATTTTCAAGCTTTTCATACATTTTTCAAGCTCTTCATTCCTTCTAATTGCAAATGCCAGAGCAAAAAATGTATAATGAAAAGATGGATTGTATAGAATTTGGCTTTGTAAAGTTATATATTGAAAGAGTCAACTATTTTTCTTGATATTGTGTAAGGATTACATAAGTTGTCCGCATCTCCACTATATTCAATGTTTAAATATCTGCTTAGCAGCAGAACCAACAGATGACAGCCTAAGGTAATGTACCATATCCCCCAAGACTATAATTTTCTAACCCCGCAAAGAGCCAGATGATATAGTCAAGATATCATTGCAAAGTACTTCTCCTTAATATGATTTCTCTGTACAGGATGGTGTCATTTCATGGTGTTGGCAGCTTATCTAACACTGTAGAAAAAAAGGCAAGCTGACTCTTGACCACCAGCCTCGCACAGAGACATGTGATAAACACCAGGCGGATTTCCAGTGAGTCATTAGCTTCTATCACAACACAAAAGAGAGCAATGAAGCCCTAATGGGGAGGAAATATGAAACCAGACATGCTTGAGTAAAAATGACGCACAGCATAGGCAGTAAGGGACAGCGAATAGACCTGAAAGAGTTAATTGCATACAATCATTGGGTCTCAATTACATATGTAAAATACATATGCAAGTAATACCAAGCGGCTCATTTCCTGGTTAACATGATTCTAGGAAAAGATCAGAGTTGTAAAAAATGACTTTTTACAGAGAATGAGGCCCACAGAAAGGGTGACTGTATATAAATGAGAGTCTATGACATTATGTACGGTAAGTCAATGTATCCGTGAAAGAACTTCAATATCGCATTAGGGTCAAGTTGTTCTGAAAGCTAGGGTTATAATGCTTGGGTGGGATTCTTAAATCCGACTTCCTGGACTGTTTAAAAACATGTAAAATGCAAATGAAACTTAAGTCATGTCCGGATAACCAGCCACAATCCTGCTGTGAGGGGGGGGGGGAGCATAGCTTTTTCCAGAATAAAATGGGGTATATTATGTTAATACAATTTCAACAGTATGTAGGGTTTTACTTTATACAGGCAGATGTGAGGGAAAATGTGAGGGTTTAAACAATGCTTATGTTTTTCAAAGCGGCAATGTGCTGCTAATTGTTCACAATGAAGTTAACAAGAAGATAGAGCCATATGTCTTATTTAAAAAAAAAGGCTCAATTTTCTTTGGAATTTCATTGCACAGTATATGAAATAAGGCTATCAGATTTTAATCAGAGCCCTACATCTGTGATGTGTTTCTTTTTTAACTGTGTGCAGCCCTAAAAATACTTCAAAGTGAGCCTTTTTCTTCATATCTTTTTAAATCATTAGTATGCCTGTGCAGTATTAGAGTATTTTGTGTCACCATTGGACATTATTTTTTAGTAGTTGACAGAAAGAAGACAGATGATTGGGAAAGACATTGGGTAAACAGTGTTGGGTCAAAAACTGAACCCATGAGAATTACACTGAGGACTTTAGCCTCTATTCTGCCACATGGCCTCCCACAACTTGGTAATTCTGATGCATTTGATTGGCAATTTATGTCTTTCACTAAAACACTGTGAGACGTACAGCATATGTGAAGTGTGCATGCACAATCACACATGATTTTTTAAAAATAAGGTCATAGAACATGCAAGCTAACTAGAGCTGTTTTGATAATATTCCAGTGATTTCTCAGAGAGAATTAGAGAACATCACAAATGATAGCCTAAGAATAAAATAGTAAGGAGGTTTAAAGGTTTAAGCACCAAACCTACTAACACCTGGCCATCCATCTAAACTGTAAAATAGCGGGAAGACAGATGAAAAATCACATAAGCAGCTAATAGGTTGGTATAGATGTTGAGATCCAATGCACAGGTGCAGGAATCCATTTGTAAAATGAGTATAAGCTTTACTCTGGACCCTATTACCCGTAGAAGATAAAAGAAAGCACAATATGTGAAAAATAAATACAAATGAACTAATTCAGCAGATTATTATTTGAGATATGTTGGTGGCATCATTTTGTTGAGATGTTATTATTTAACAAGGAATGGTCGAGCAGTTGTAACAAGTGATTAATGTATAACAATGGCAATGTTAAAGTTATAATCTTATAGAGAACTTGGAGCAAGAATTCTACATACCGTATTTTCACGACTATAAGGCGCAC
>NW_015150598.1:0-1372 GCF_000732505.1 Cyprinodon variegatus
CTCACCTATGGTCCCCTAGTAGGAGGGACGACCCAGGACACCATGGAGGGACTATGTCTCTCTGTTGGCCTGGGAGCCCCTCATGCTTCTCCCAGCAGAGCTGGAGGAGGGGAAAGTCTGGGAGTCTCTGCTAAGACTGCTGCCCCAGTGACCTATAAAGTTGAAGACGAGGAGTAAAAATAAATTAATACAAATGTAATCTATCTGCAACGAATAATTATAAAAAGCATAAAATTATGACCTCTGTTATACACATGGATTTGGAAGAAACAATGGTTACACAGGAGGAAGAAAAAGTCTAAATCTTCAAGGCAAAGCATGTATTTAATTCATTTATACACATTATCAATGCAGGGACATTAATATCACACAGGTAGCTATTTGCTTTTGCTAGAAAGTGTTTTTAGCATATTTATTTTACATAAACTACTTTAGGTCTTTTAAAAGGTTCTTACTGACATGAACTCCCAGCTAAATAACTGGGATAACAGTAATTACAGATATTAATATCTATAGCTGGATAATTACTAGTTACATTTGCTTCGGTAACTTTTTCTTAGAAATTCACTTTTAGGAGTAGTTTTACAGCATTTTACTTTTATTTGAGTAAATATATGATAAAGTATCAAACTTCTGGCTAATCCGGCCATTGAGTAACTTCACTTAAATAAAACAAGCTTGTTCTAAACAAGCACCTTTGAGTTACAACTTTAGTGTTTTTTGTATTCAAGGCTTATTGGTTAAATGTTGTTTTCCATCTGCCGTGTCATTTGGAGGTTGAGTGATAATACAGTAAACAGTCTATTCTAAATTAAGCTATTACATACTGTAACTATTGATTCAGTAAGTATAACTACAAAAAATTAAATCAGTTATTATCATGGGTAGAAGGTAGATTCCAAAATATTTTTTTACCTTTACTTGAGTGATGTCTTTAAAGGATACTTAACACTTTTACTTGAGTAATAATAGGATCAAGTATTGCTATTCTTACTTAAATACCATTTTTTGGTACTCTACCCACCTCTGGTAATATCAAAAACTCCCCTCAACCTTTCAGTTGACAAATGTTGAGACTATAGTAGTTAATAGACTACAGAACACAATCCAATATAAAGTAATTAAAAATAAATCCACACTATCTAATTCAGTAAAATAATGAAGACACATCTGCATTTAAGAGTTCATTTATAACAATGTTAAACTTTCCTAGTAAAACATTTATTTTATTTTTGTCTCTCCCATATGTTTTTAAAAAAAAGCAGGAAGTCAGAAAGGATACAGCTGATAAATTCCTCTTGATATTGTGCTATAATGAAAATGAAATGTTTTACAACCTTTCATTAACTCAGGAAGTCAAATACAGTGGATG
>NW_015150598.1:2146-6067 GCF_000732505.1 Cyprinodon variegatus
CCATTTATTACTAAATGAATTAAAATCATAAAGAAACCTCTTAACCTCACTGGGATGCTTTCTTTCATTTTCATCCCAGATTCCATCAGAGAATATTTGCCTCATGAACCCTATAAAGTTTCTCTCCACAGTTTTTCTCCCCAGGTCTTTATAAGAAGCTCTTTGCAGCTCTTTCAGTTCTCCTGCTTCCAGGACTTCATATACAGCGATGTGGACGATATCCTCTGTAACACAGAAAGTAATCGACCAAAGAAGTGCTCTAATTATATAACCTGTAAGTAATCATTCATCTCAGGAAATTTTTCTTATTAATTAAAGAATGTGCAAATTTGATGGCAAAACATTTAATGTATAAAGGAAAAATAAATGTTTTAAAAGAGTGAAAAACTAAATACCTTTGCAAACAACAACGTATTGTGTCCCTGGAGATCGATCCATTCTGCCCTGTTCTCTGCTCTCTGTGATGAAACCATCACCTGGAAGCTTCATACACCAGGATAAAGCTGCTTCTGAACGCAATGCAATCACCAGTTGATTTATGTCTGTGACAATACCTGCCTTAAAGAGAATAAATATTTATATACAATTATATATTTTTTCCTCCCTACTTCTTATCAGTCTGTATCTGCAGCTTTTTGGCAGATATGTTATTGGAATCAGTGATTGAGAGAAAGTTTTGACAAATATATTTAACCATTTAATGTAAATTAAACTTTTCAACATGATGTTACCTGAGTTGCTGCTTCTCTCATGAACTGTTCAGCTGAATCATCCCAGTTGTCAGGAACAGTCAACACCCAGGTGAATTCAGAGGCTGTTAACCTTCTACCTCCAGTGTCACTAATGTATGTCAGAGCATCATCTTTCAGGAATCTCAGAGCCTCTGCAAAAACATCCAGAGCCTTCATTTCCCTTCCGTTGGCTGCTTTAATTTTCAGGTCTCTGGTGAATTTCTAAAGATGGTTAACAAGTTTATTAGTTCAATCATGTCAAAGTATCAAGAAAAAGTAAATTCACCAATTTCTAAAGATTTAAAAAAACACATTGTTTACATTTTTAAAATATTTCAGCTCAGATTTTCTGTAATTTTCTGACAAGTTATGTGAAAAAGGCCAAATACAAGTTAAATGAGAATCACAACAGAGTTTAATGATTGAACCCAAGTTAGATTTTTTTGTAACATGATAGAAACAAGCTAAAAAAAAGCAGATAATATATGAACAGGTAAATAAATCATTGTGTACATCTATACTGTAGTTGTAAAGCTGTATCTAAGCAAGAAAGCTATGCTAATATTTAGAAAATTAAAATAAACTACAACAAAAGAAAATTGATACACAAGTTTGCAATACAACAAACAAGACAAATATAAATAGAGCATACATTTGTGTATAAATATCTATACAATTTGGCTGTAAAAACATAAAACTTTTAACATCTTACTAGCCCTATAACCTGTAAAATGTAATTGGTTTAAATTAGCTTAAGAATCTGAAATGTTTGATTTTTGAAAAGTATTTTTACTCACTTTGTCATCCAGAGAAATCTCAGAGAAGTCAAAGAAAAACAATCTAGAATCTCTGCTCTGATGTAAACAGGTTTTTCTGGCTTCATATCCAAAGCTGACAAACTGTTGTTGTTCGTCAAACAGGATACAGGTAGGAGTGTCTGGGGTTCGTTGTCTAACATCTTCAACCCAATATTTCAGACGGGGTTGTATCTCTTCTTGACTGGATGTTATACTAAACCCATAGCCACTGTATGCTGTTCCAAAGTCTATAGCGATAATGAATGATTCCATTGTAGGGAGAGGTCCTGCAGGTTCTGTTGAAGAAAAGGATCAAGTAATGAGAGGTTGTTGTTCAGGTTAAATATTTAGAAATAGTTTAACTGGGCGGAACTGACTGAAAGTCCACCCCTTCATAGAAGTGACATAACTGAGTTTTATCAATCTAATATTGTTGACCAATTCCCTTTGAGCAAAAAAGCAAAGCAGCAGAAAGCAAGACAACTGCAGGCCATCAATGTTTTCTAACAATTGCTGTAGAAAGAAACATTCCTGTACAGTTGCAGCTAAAGCCATACACTCTGCTTCACCAGTTGACAGTGCATCCGTAGGCTGTCTTTTGGTCTTCTATGAGACCGATGAACCATTTTTATTTAGGCTAACACAGTAACCTGTAGTACTCCGTCTATCAGCTACATCTTTTGCCCAATTCACTTCACTATATGCATGAATCAAGTTATCATTTTCACCCTTTTTGTAACTGTTCTTTGTCTTGTGTCCATTTTAGATGTCTTAAAACATGCTTGACAGTGCTCCACTGCTCTGTGATAGGTCTTGTGAAATTCTGTGATAGTTTGCCGTGTATATATATATATATATATATATATATATATATATATATATATATATATATATATACACGGCAAAATCCTTCACCATCTTCACCATGGTCAGGCTGCATCCATGTCCACAGTTTCCTCGTTTTCCCACCACTTTGGTTCAAATTTGAATTTTCCCCATTGACTTTTCCAAAGCATTTTAATCTAACGATTATCAAATTTAAAGAATTTTAATGCCAATTAAGGCCTTAATTTAAAAAAATAATAATTTAATTACTTTTAATGACCTGCAGAAACCCTGATCATGTTCTATTTATTAGTTTTGTGTCATTTGGAGCTGTTCTGAAGATATTACGTTTAGTTATATCCAAGTAACATCTTCCTATGGGCAGTTTGAAGCACAAACTGAACTGTTCATAATTTATTCTTTATGGTACGTCAGCATCACATGTAGGTGAATCACTGTGCCCCAGACATCTGTGGTTATATTTTTAATATGTATATGTTTTAAAAACAAAGCAGGGTGTGTATGTGTATATCTGCATTCAAATAGAAAATAATAAACATGTTTTTTCTTGTCACAGTGTTCCACAGCACATGTTTAACCATGAAAAAGACTATTTTCAGCACATGAATGTAGCATTTTCATTAACTAAATTTCATGTAGTATAAGAGCAGCTGAATAAACTGCTAACACCGTTTTATCACTGTTTAACAAAGTCCAAAGCATATCATTTTATAAGGACTATAATCAAACTGTCACTTATTATGTTTAAAGTACACTTATTGAACACAGAAACAAAGCTTCATACCTTCTCCCATGGAATCCAACAGAAAAAGCGCAAGGAGAGCGTGGGAAAACCCTTCACAGACTACAATGGTATGATCCGTTCATTTGTCTTTTTAAACCCCAAACTAACACTCAAAGCAACAATCCATGAACTCAATATGTTCCACATTGAAGATAATATTTCACATTTTCATTGGCAACACACTAGATTTACATAAAAATAATAATTTTGAAACAGGAAATTACCCGCTGTTTTGAAATGGATCTGTCATCTTTTCAAAATAAAAGCTGCCGGTGCTCATAAAATTCTCAACAGGTGCCAAAAAAAAATGCATGCCTGCCGAGATATGCGTCCCCAGTCGCGGGAGCGCGCATCGCCTTGTTCAACTGCATGTCGACGAGGAAAACTGATAAAAATATGACTAATGGAGCTTGGGTTCTTATATTAATGATATAAAAACGTTTAAATATACCTCTCGTGGGAAATAAATGTGGTTATTTGGCAGATTCATTTACAAAAATATGGATTTTTTAAATAACATTAAATCCAAAGACTTTGACCGAGGTACGGCTGATTTACTTGTTGTGGTCTTTTGTTATTTACACACAACAATAAACACAACATGAGTGTGTAGCTCTATAGTTCCACCTACTATATTCTATTTTTATTTCTGTGTTAGGTAAAAATAAAAACAATGCTTTATTAATAACCAAGTTTCCCTCCCTATCTCCATCTGTTCCTAAAATTCCGTTAATACTCCATTCTCTCCTTATTAAATATCTCA
>NW_015150598.1:7299-13122 GCF_000732505.1 Cyprinodon variegatus
CCTAATATTACCCATTTTTACTCATTTAAATATTTCTGCACTTTCACATTCATATTAACCAGGTACTTGATGTTCTTTATATGCGAATCCATCCTTATTGAAAGTTGCACAACCTCCTCCACTACTGTTGTTACTCCTATCTCTTCTGACTGAACTGTAACTGGGAATTGTAAAATCTAAAAATTGTTTTTAACCAAGTTTCCTGAACACATATAACATCTGGAGCTTTTTCTAGTTCATGTACATATTTTGTAAAATTCTTGATAATTTACTATGAGACTTCTAGCATTCAATTAAAGAATATGTATGACCGCTTTCTTTTTAAATACTTTTCTTGAACATTTCCAGCTGAACTCATCAGTTTGTGACTTTGATCCACTTGGACCTCTTTCATGTGTAGGAACCGTCCTGCTGCTTCTACAATCGTTTTGATTTTATAACTTTTCTTTTTCATTTGCACTGTAACATTAATGATGTGACAAATAAATGCCACAAAGTTATCTTTTTTTCTCCAACATTGTATTTTCATCTACATCATATTTATGTTTGCATGCATAACATTCATCTGTTGAATTGACAATGTTTTGATTCTGCTTTCTTTGTGAGTCGTTGTTTTTCTGATTTAACTCTCCTTGACTTGTTTCGTTATTTCCCAACTCATTTGTACTTTCCTTTCTAACTTTCTTTAATGCCTCAGCATATGAAACCTTCTCTGTTATTTTTATTCTTTGTGCTTGTCTTGCCTCCCTCTGTACTATGCATCCACCCTATGCTGCACTATGTTCTCCCCCACAGTTAAAACATTTAACTTTGGCATCTTTATCACACTTTCCATATTCATGTGAACCTCCATACCTTGCACACCTAATTTTCCCTTTGCACGCCTTAGCTACATGACCCATTGTTTGACAAACGAAACATCTTATTGGGTTGGGAATGTAGTCTCTCACCCTGAAGTTTATATAGCCAATCTGCACAGATGCTTCTCCTTCTTCTCCTCTTCTTCTTCTTCTATGCAGATTTTATTTGACGGTTGGCAAACAACTATAGGCGTGCATTACCTCCAGCACGGATGTGGAGTGTGGACTGAAACGATAAAAAATAAAAAATAAATAAATAAATAAAATTCTGTCAAATTAATTATTTTAAGCAATCTATCAAAATTTGAGGTCTATCTGATAATGAATTTTGCTGTAATAATTCCAAAATAGTAATTCTAACTTTCATTTAAGATTGATTGCTTATCATTTGAGTTCCTTCAACACTATATTTCTGAAAATGATAAATGTTAGTTTCATCTTCCCTGCAATAATCACATTTACCTGTATTATGTTTCCCTATAATGAGCAAACTCCTATTTAATCCTGTTGTGCTCAAATCTAAGACGTGTTATATTTCTTTTCTCCTGTTCCTGTCAGCCCTCCTCATTTCTCCCACTCTTCAATGAATCCTATAAAACCATCTGGCTTTATTTCTTCCTCCTATTGTTTTTGCCACCTTTCTCTCATTGTAGGAGCTATTTCTCCATTTTTATTTAAATCTTAGAATTTGGATTATTTAGTTTGATTTGTTATTTAGAATAAGGTTTTGATTAGCGATTCAGTTAATTAGTTAATTTTAGCTTGGGATATGGGTGTTTCACAGTATAGGTGTTAGGTGGCTCATTATGCTCGTGGGTGGTCATATGGTTTTTACCAGTTCTCAGTTTCCAGTTTTCAGTCTCAATCTCAATCAGTGAGTAAATCAAAGAACAGCTGCAGGAATCAGAATGAGAGCAATAGAAGAATCATGTGAAGCCTGTAAACTGTTGGTCTGAACGAGAAATAAAGCAAACAAAGAACTGGATTTTTGTAATGTATGGGAATCGGACCCAAGATACAACCAAGACAGGTCAGTGAATTTTACAGGCTTTATTTGAGAAATTAACTGGGAAAGCATAACGGGAGCCCCTGACTCGGAATGTCCAGAGCATGAAGAGCCGGTTAGAGGCAATTACCTAAGTTAAGAACTGAAGTCCGGTTGCAGACAGGGTTTGCTACTGACACAGTAGGGAACTTTAAATCTGCCTGTCCTTCAGGTAGGATTTAAACCAATCCAGTGCTGTACCAGAAAGGCTGACCCAAAAAAATAATTTCCAATGTGCAATCATTACAAAGATTTACTGACAAAAATGTAATTTATTATACATAAGTCTGTTTTTGTATCTGTTTTTTTTTCCATTACTTTATTTAACCTTTACACAATTCAGTTACCATTACAGAACTGGTTGAAAGAATTTACAAAAAGAATATAAATTATATTTTACTGTATACATAAGTATGTTATTTATTATCATTTATGAACGGAAAGTCTCAATCTTAATGTTTGATTTTTTAATCTTATTTCTACTTTTATTTACACGGGAGCGGATCTCACATTTAAAGTAGCAGACATCTTTTCACTAAGGCAGTGCAGAGCTGCACTAGACCTAGATAGTTCACGCTTGAATGTGATTGCAGAAAGTTAGGCCTTTATAAAATCTATGTTTTACACAGACTTATGAAATACTATTTATAAATTTATCTATGTAAACAAACCTCATCATCACTTGATAAGATAGTTAAACTGGACATTGCAAGACCTTTTCTTCCATGACAGCCTCCATATTGTTGGAGGAGGAGAAGCAGTCGGGTGAAACAGTTCAGGTCGCTGAAGTCTGACCATTAAATGTCGCTAAAATAATTTTAAGCTTTAATACTGCCGTTATCAATAAAACAAAATAGTTGTAGCTATAGAAATACTCAAGACTGAACCAAAACTGAACATTATTGTACTTTCTAATTATTATTCTGATTAACTATAATTCTAATCCTAGTAAGGACCTGTGGACTACTAGGAAAAAAATGACTTTTCGTGATCCCTGATGCCATCAACATAGATCTAAACCATAGAAGATTAGATTATAGGCCTACTATTTGAAATTGTTGATAAAGTGGTAACTAGATTTCCAAATGGAGTTAATAAATTGATGCATGGTTGGAATGAAACATCCTGTTCTGCTGGAAGTTTCTTCCTGTTAAAAGGGAGCTTTCCTCTCCATTTTTTCTACAGGAATGCTTGGTGTGAGGAATTGCTGAGGAGTCAATGATAAAATGCAAGTGCAGGTCACCATCACAAGCTCGTCCAGGAGGAGCATGTCTTGCAAGTCAATGACTGGACGCAATCTTACAGTATTGCCTCGGTTAAGCGCCTTAAGAAAGCATGTATTGTGAATTGGCACTGTATAAATAAACTGAATTGAAATTTAAAGGGTTGAATTTATCCATGCCCTTATCTAGAAAATTAATTAAAATAGCCAGCCATTATACATGAATAATAATAAATAAACATGGAACATGATAGACAGATTTTTGTTCCATCAAATCATACAGATATCAAGCATGCATGTGGCCACAGTAAAAAGTAAAAATACCATTTACTAGGAACAGAACAAGACTCAATATTAATCACCTTCTGCCATGACTGACCTGGGTTTTGAGCAGACAGGGCTTACCTACAAAAGGAACACTGCAGTACTGATCCAGGAGTAAATTCTGTATGATGCAGATATAAAGGTCATTGACAGTTTTAGCTCCTTTAGTGGCTTTATCTACAACAATTTAGTGCTAAACCCAGTTAGCAACAACACTCTCTAAGGACCAGGAAATTCAGCTCAAATTATGTTAATCTACAGATACTGTCAGTACAAACAAATGAGCTTAAATTGACCCTTCATCCTGTGACTCATGCAGCTCTTGGCTTGAAGATGTTTATCTAGGAATGTTAAATGTTGATCAAAAGGCTGATCTGTTCTGAAGGCTCAAAACTTACAGGCGTGTCCTTTGAAGACATGATAAAATATGTGGTCTACAGGCTTTGACCAGCAAGGTGCAGCACCACAGGGTTACTGTGTGCAGAGAATACACAGAGCTCATCTGAGTTACATCCTGTCTGCAGCAGTGACTGCTACAAAAGAGATTGGATATCAGCTCACAGGTCTGTTGATCCAAAATGCTGCTTCCCACAGAACAGTTCACATAAAACTGATCCTGCATGATCTATAACTTCATATTTTCTTAACTTGATATTTTTTGTTTCTTTTGTGTTGCTTAATAGGATCAGAAACATGCTAAAAATGCTTCAAACTGATTCACCTAGCATATCCATGGTGCTGCTGCATCCTCTGGTGGACAATAAAAATCATTACAGCATACATAAAGAAAATCTATAACAGGCATTTAAAAGCAAGAATTTTAAGAAAAAAATATTCAAAGCATTTGTAAGAGAAAAATGTCTTTAAACAACTAGATTAATGCCAAATTTAAGATCTGCCTGTACATTTTTAACCTGATCACATGTAACATATAATGACAAATATTTAATACATGTGACAGTGTTGACTGTACAAACTCTAATATAATATCATGTTTACTTTAATAAAATATTTTAGTCCCCTGATTAATTCTTACATTTCAGACAGAAAAAAAGACACATTTTACAAAAGACATTACATCTGTTGTCTTCCTCGCATTTACCTGTCAATAATCATTTTATTGCTGGCCACTGATCACTGATTGAATGCACCAGACCACAGAAAGAAATTTAGCTCTAATGTCAAACTCAGGTATTTCCACATCAAATAAATGGATTTAAATTTTCTTTATGTTGTAAGAGGAATAATTTGGAGTCGAAAAAAATAAAGCTATTGCAGTGAAAGACAAAAGGCTGAAGACAATATAAGGATTGACACTAAGTACACAAGGCTGCAGCAGGCTAAACTAAATACAAATTTGGAAGATTCAAACATGATTGCCAGTTCTGTCAAAAAGCAAAACATGTGCTTCATATGTACCTGATGTTCTATGAAGATTAAGGCAGATAAACCAAAAACATGTAGCATATCATGTGAAAACTGAGAATATTGTTTGTCTAATGCAATTAAAGTTTAAAATAAAACAACTAACAAGTCCAGCACAACTATTAAGATAAAAATCTGAACCAATATCAATAACCTCAGTATTATTAGAAAAGTAATAGAAATAGAAAACTAATATTATTTATATATATATATATGAAACTTGTCTCTGATTTAATATTTTAAGCATGTTCTTTTTTATCAAAACAAACTTCAGGATCATAACATTGATCCTATTGTTATTTAGCTTTAATGTTGCCAGAATGTATGTTGTTTTAGACATATCGACCTCTCTGCACTTGCTGCCTCTATTTTTCTGATTTGAAGATTATAACTTTTTTCCAAATAATATGGTACGTCCTAATTAAAATAGAGCTTTTACACATGCATGGTCCTACAGTGCTGCTTTTAGATTTGTTTAGGACTCCACTGAGGAGATGGAGCTTCTACAGTTTTTGCTCCCTAACTGTACATGTTCTTTCTCTTATTGTAAGGATGGTGAATATATTGAGTTGTTCAAATACCCTTCTAAAATCCCATGTAATTTAACTGTCTTTAATTCTAGCAAATCTAAATATCACGCTGTTTTAACAATTTTTTTTTAATTCTGTTTAATAAAAGTTTTGTTCATTTGTTCTTTCTTGTTCCTCATTGTTTGTGTTTGTCCTTTCTTTTTATTTCGTAATGTTTTGTTTCCTTTAAATTTGTGGACCTGTGAAGGACTTTGGCCATGTAAAGTAGGTCTATTGTATAAAAAAAAAAAATAAATAAATAAAAACATGATTTATGGACTGTAATTTCTGCTGGTTTCACTTCCACTGTAGCGGCTAAAATTCTATATTTTAGGCTACTGGTGGTTTCTGTTGGAAGGCATTGGTTTTACGTGCGCT
>NW_015150598.1:13799-28092 GCF_000732505.1 Cyprinodon variegatus
CCTCATCAGACACTCAGAACTCAAAATTAAATACGCCCCCTGGTGGCGACAAACACCAAAGGATAATTGGCTCCTACATCCACCTTGTCTACATTCCTACTGAATAAAAATGTCACCAGGTTTTGAAAGTTATATTTTTGTTCAGCTTTATTTTTAAAATCCTTGAAACTTGTTCAGATGTACATTAAAATTCTTCAGTACAACTGGAAATATTTTCTATACCACTAAAAACCTAGCAGAGGGCATAAACTGAGTGATATTTTTCTGGGTAATATTTAAATTTACAGATTGGTTTTCATTTTGTCAAAAGGATGACTTGTATGCTCCTTGGTAGACCTATGTATGTGGATAAAAGATCTTTAAGACAAAACCAGTATTTACCAATGATAAAAAAAAAAACAAACAGGCTGAAGATATCAGCACCTGATCAATGAGGAAGAAGTTCAAATTAAAATCTTAAATGAATTTACTGGAAAATATATAATGTGTTATCCTTGTTAATATTTTACCTGTAGAGTTGACGTTTATGTGTAATTAAAAAGTCTGTCGGGAAATCATCCTCTGATCACAAGTTTTTGGTTTTAATCTTTTATTGTTACCTGAAATCAACACTTTTACTGCAGCTATGTGGCATTTATGTACAAGGTGAAATTCCAGGGCGAACTGTAAAGTAATCACTTCATTATAAAAGCTATCCATACCCAATGTTAATAGTCAAGCTTACAATAACAGATAAGATGTCATAACTGAATTACTAGCAGATGATTTGTTCACAGGTTAATAAAAGAAGGCATTCTGTGTCAGGAAAGCCTTCCAATAGCATCATCTTAGATTTTACTGTTGATGGCGTCATTTAGGGAAATACAGTACATGCATCTTCCCAACTCTACCTTGAGCAATTAAAACAAGAAAGTGCTTTAATTCAGTTTTTAGATTATATTTCTATAACATGTTTATAACATCTTTATCAAATGAAATTAAGTTTATGAATCTTAAACCCTTGATGCCAATTGTTGCAAATATGCAACAAATCCTTTGTATTATGTACACAGCTAAGATAGCATGTGCATCCCTCAGTGCCGGTTATTACACATTCAGCGGACCATGGAACCTTCGACAAGCTCTTGTTATAGGTGGTCACTAACAGAGTATGTTATCAGTGACTGCTTTGCAACATACCTACATATATATATATATATATATATATATATATATATATATATATATAAATAAATTATGTAACAAAGGGGATAAGAATCTGTTTTATATATCTGTTTTATAATCACAGAAGAAATGCAGCAGAGGGCATCCATTTTGTTTTTTACCTTTTCACCTCTATATTTTCTTGTTTGAAATGTTATTTCCTTATTGCATGTGGCATGAAACAGTGTTGCCTTGTTTAAAGAGTTTGTTGTTAAGCACGCACATAAAGGTCAGAATGCATGCTCTCTCTCTCTGCTGATTGCAAACGCAAAATTCTTTGTGCCTTCTTTTTTAAGGTGTGGCAAACAATTTTGTCAAAGTATGACCAATGATGGGAATAAAAATGTGTTTCATTTATAACTGTCAGTTATAAACCCTAATTAAAGCTACAATAATGATAAAAGTGTTGCACTTTAAACCTTAGGGTATCTGCCGTTACTTGCATCTCTGTGTATTCCCGCAAGCATCAAACCAAAACAACACCTGAGTAATAATAAAAAGGTGCTTTGAACCTTAGCGTGTATTTCCTGGTAATCGTTTATTCGTCACTGGCTATAAACTAAATTGGTCTGCCAGTACTGATGAAGATTTTGTATTTTGAACCTTAGCCTAGCATGTTTGTGCTTTTAAGTGTTTCTCACATAAGTTCAAAGGTTGGAGCCTCATCTGATTTGAAATAAAATTTGTGATACAGCAATCATAGTTTGAGTCTAAAACCTTCTAAATATCAGTTATAGTACTGTAGTGTAGATTAATATTCTCTATATACCAATTTGCCTTATCTGTTTATGGCAATTTTGTAAACACACCAGCAGTTTATTTTAATGTTTACAGAAAAATCTAAACTTTGATATTGTAACTACAGGTGATCTTTTAGCACAGTAATTTCATTTCCAAAGGTCCTTTGACGGGGTCACATTCCCATGCCATCTACTGTAAGTAAGGACAAAGCAGCAAACCATAGCATTAATATTCGAAAGCCTATGTGTCGAAGGAATGTGAGAGGGGAATGTGTAGCAGGACGGACCATCCTATTTAGGACTGTAACGTGTTGAGTTTTTAATTTCATTATGACCACTTGATGAATCAAGTAAATTAATGGTTTATACCACTTTATTTATAAAGTCGAATAAAACAGCAAAAATATCAACCAACATCTACATTAAAACAAAGAAACAATATAGAAATCAACAGGGGTAACAAAATGAAACAACCACAATAACAAGAATAATAAAACTCTGAGTATAAGAAAAACTAACAGCAGGTTGAAGGTCAGGGCAGAGAAGTGAATTTTTAAATGACACTTCAAAAAGGTAGCAGAGGCAGGATACTTAACATATACTAGTACTTTAATCCATGTTTTTTGCCGTCTACAGATAAGGCTGTCTCGCCTTTGAGCCGCAAGTTTCATGAGGTTGGATCAATAAAATCAGCAGATCTGCTGACGTCTACAGCACTGTGGGACATATGGCTGTAAAAGATCCCAGATATGAACATGCCTGAGCTCGGGAGGCATCTGGAGGGTCAAGATTGGGACGATTTGACCCCAGGAGGTTTGGGTTAGCACGACAATTCAAAGCGCTCACATGAGAAAAAAATAAATGAAGGCATACATTAAAAAAAAAAGATAANAGTAAGGACAAAGCAGCAAACCATAGCATTAATATTCGAAAGCCCGTGTGTCGAAGGAATGTGAGAGGGGAATGTGTAGCAGGACGGACCATCCTATTTAGGACTGTAACGTGTTGAGTTTTTAATTTCATTATGACCACTTGATGAATCAAGTAAATTAATGGTTTATACCACTTTATTTATAAAGTCGAATAAAACAGCAAAAATATCAACCAACATCTACATTAAAACAAAGAAACAATATAGAAATCAACAGGGGTAACAAAATGAAACAACCACAATAACAAGAATAATAAAACTCTGAGTATAAGAAAAACTAACAGCAGGTTGAAGGTCAGGGCAGAGAAGTGAATTTTTAAATGACACTTCAAAAAGGTAGCAGAGGCAGGATACTTAACATATACTAGTACTTTAATCCATGTTTTTTGCCGTCTACAGATAAGGCTGTCTCGCCTTTGAGCCGCAAGTTTCATGAGGTTGGATCAATAAAATCAGCAGATCTGCTGACGTCTACAGCACTGTGGGACATATGGCTGTAAAAGATCCCAGATATGAACATGCCTGAGCTCGGGAGGCATCTGGAGGGTCAAGATTGGGACGATTTGACCCCAGGAGGTTTGGGTTAGCACGACAATTCAAAGCGCACACATAAGAAAAAAATAAATGAAGGCATACATTAAAAAAAAAAGATAAATACTAAAAAAAAATCATCAAATGATTGATAAAAACAGTAAAAGGAAATTTGGACTGAAAACTAAATCTGTTTAGATAACACAGTCAAAGGCCACTTAAAACAATATTTTTTTATCTTGATTTAGAGCAAATTAGGCTTTTAGTGCTTTCATAGTTTTTTGGGAGTTTAATCCAAATTAGTGGATCATAAAAACTAAAAAGTGCTTCTTTTTGTTTGGTTTTGGCTCTGCAGAGTAGATTTAAGCCAGAAGACCAAGAGAGGTCCTGGCTACACTAACAAAGTCTGTAAAGTATTTAGGTACCTAACCAGTCAGAGATTTATAGACTAACAGAAACATTTTAAGATATTGGGAGCATATTGACATCTTTTAAACTGGAGTTATGTGCTCCCCTTCTTTAGTTTAGGGCATGTGCAGCATTTTGGATCAAAAGCCTCTCTCTGATCAACCATTCCGGCAGACACTGTTGAGTTAATAAATCATACTATACAGTATATCTGGCTGATACTTTAGTTTTTTATACCTGGAGATGTAATTTAGGTGATAGAATACCAACTGTGTTATTGTCTTCATACGACCTTAAAGATTCAGGCATAAATCCATTAATGCACCCAGATTTTAATCCTGATTGGTGCTTTCTAGCTGAATTAACAGGAGCTATGTGTTAACTTTCAAACAGCATACTTTCTTTAATAATGTATTATTTCTTTGTTTTTTCTTTAGCTGAAGAAAAGGTTATGCACATCTTATATTTTTCTATGCATTTATTCTGCGGTTGAATGGGTTAGTCACCTAGTGACATCATAATATACAGCTATGTCTCACCTGCATAGCTATGGTAACTCATGTTGTGGTTTACAATGATCAGGGTTAGGGGGAGCGTGTCAATATTTAATAGGCCTTTAGATTGATCCTTGTGGAATTCCACATGATACTTTGGTCACTGACAGCTCAGTACTGTACCAGAAAGGCCAACCTTGTTTCCCAGGCAGTCCAATAAAATGTAATGATCAACAGCAAACTGCACTAAGGTCCAAAAATACCAGAAACCCTTTTACTTCTCACTGGACGAGCACTTTCTTCAAAGACTTTTTTTTTCAAGAAACAACCTACAACAAAAAAAATTTGGAAATTATATTAGTGATGATCAAGTCCAAAATATGTCCCTGTCTGTGCATTTGGTGTTTAACATTTTTGGTCAAACCACATTTTGTAAGAGTATCACACAGTTCTTAGATTCGATCATCAGGATTGTGAATGCAAATGTGTCCTACATCAATTAAACAGTCATAATCAATACATATCAGAGATAAACAGTAATTAAAATCACTGAAAATATTTGTTTTGGACACAGAAAGCCTGTAAATATCCAAGAACATGGTTTCGGCCAGGTTCTTTACCTGGAGAAACAAAAAATCCAAAAGGTCAAACTTGCCTAGAAATTACGCTTCATTGTAAAATTAATTTGCAAACAAACCTTTAAAAACAAAGTAGACTCCTCTTTCAAATGTAGTTTGCAAGAATCAACTCTGTTAGAATAGGTGCCTTATCAAATTCTCATAACATAACATCATGGGCTTTGCCACCCTTGGAAGTGTCTGGATGTCCTGAGGAATTTAGTGGGGAGGCCTTCTGTTATGCTTTCATCTTATTAGCTCTCAGTGAAGAGGTCTTAATTTGGGGGGATATTTATTGGGCCTCTACTTGTCCTGCAATGTCGGCTGTTAACTCTCACTCTGAGCTAACTGTCTGGCTACTCCTGTCTCAGCTGGAGCTGTATGTGGCAGTTATGTTATTGATGTTGTTTATTTGTTGTCTGTTTAGAGTCGATGCTGCTGGTTTTGTGTGGGTCACAGTCTAGAACACATTTGATATACGACGTTAAGCTTCAGTTTTGCTTAAACAGGAACCATCTTTTCTATAGAAAAGCTGTCTTCTCTCCCAATAATATGTAGGTTGACCATGAAATTCACAGTTAACGTACCACACTTTTTTCAACAACAATGAGTCATCAGAAGTCTCAAAACATATCATCACCACACAAAAGGTATGCTGACCCTGAATAACATGTTGATATTGAGACCAGAATTTTAATCATTAGATGAATGAAATCCTCCTTTGGTACTTTTTTCTTGGTGACATCATCATAATAATCTTCAACAATAATCATAAACATCATAATAATAACTCTTAGATATCCCCGGTATAAATTAGTTCCAGTCCAACTCTTCCCCAATTTTGTGAAACGAAAAATTAAATGTTTCAAATAATAAAGGCAAGCAAGCATTAAACAGCAGAGGTGTTAAAAGCATTCATGTTTATTGCTCAATTTGTCATGGATTTGATTTTGTTCAAGTTTTATCTCTGAGTTTTCATTGGCCTTATTTTTCATTCCAGTGTTCTAGGTATTTTTGATTGTATTTGTGTTCTTAGATATTTCCTGTTTGCCCCTTTGTGTCAGTCTCATTTTTCCTACCGCCCTTCTTGCCTCTGTTCACACCTGCTCCCAATCTGCTAATTAGCCTGGTCTTTGTTTCTCTCTCCCATTTATTCTCCTCCTGCTCAGTCACTCTTTGTTGGTTTGTCGTCTCGTCATTACCTTGTCCCCTTCTTGTTGTGAGTATTCCTGGTCTTCCATTTTTTTTTTGTTGTGGATTTATGTTTTGTTTTTGTTTTTTTTGTTTTGTTTTTTTTTGCTTCTGCTGAACTATTGGTTAATTAAAACTTCAAGCAACCGCCTCAAGGATTTGTGTCTGCATTTAGGTCCTGTCAAACCTCTATCCCTAATGTGACACAAGTAGAAGACTAAATGCCACTGTTTAAAAGCACTTTTGTAGAAATCAGAGTATCTGTCATGACACAGAACAGAGGACCCAGTATTTGATTCGAGACAGACAGTGGGATAAGTCAAAGTGTTTTATTGAAACAAGCTCGCTCTGTGAATTTGCGGTATCAGCAGCTTGGGCATCTATTACTAAAGCTGTTGGAGAGAAATAACCTGATTTTACAGTTCAGTCCATCACTAGAGAACAAGGTAGGATCCAGCCGGTGGGCTGCCAACAGCAGGCGGCGGGCACCACCCAGAGTGTCCCAGATCCTGCGGCCCTGGAGAACATACATGAGTCTGAAACCAGCTCAGGGAAACGGGCTAAAACAGAAAGGCTCAGAGGTCCAGGAGTCACGAGACAGTTTAGGCAGCCTGTTCAGATGGTAACAGGCACGCTCAGTGGATGGCACAACAGGTCAGGATCAGGACATCAGAAACACTATGAAATGCTAAAACCACTCTCTCCACTGAGGTCAGACAGGAACAGACACGCTCGTTGGATGAGAGGCGGAACAGGTCAAGATCAGAAAATCAGAAACCCCAAGAAACTCTAAAAACACTCTCTCACCATTGGCTAGAGAGAGCAAGAACTAGAGCAATAATCTGGCCCTGATAGCTGGATGCAAGTACCTTAAATAGAGGCAGGAGCAGGTGGATCAGATGAGCCATAATGAACAACCGGGCAGAGTTAGACAGGTGAAAGGAATGAGTAATTAAGCCAGCCATCAGAGCCAAAATCATGACAGGATCAGCTTAAGCTTTTTACTCAAGTAAAAGTGTAAACGTACCAATTTAAAAGATACTTAAAGTATAAAAGTAATGCAGAAAAATGTAGGGTATTGCTTTACTGCAACACCCTAAAAAAGGAAAACTTCTACAATTCTGGATGATAACTTCCTTATACTTAATTTTCTCGGTTTGGTAACCAAAGAGATTAGTTTCAGTTTTTTCTTTGCATTGTCTTGAAAAACTATTTATTTTGGAATTTAGTGAACAACAAGTTGGTGTAGCACCGACTCCAACCACAAAGAAATTGTCTGGATGAAACAAATTATTTTTATGTCTTGTTTTTTTAAATACCAACAAACCATAAAAAAAAGGAGCTTAAATGAAACTAAATGAATGAGTCTATTTTTGAAATGTAAGGAGTAGAAAGTAGAGGCAACTACAAAAGAAATGTAAGAACTAGAAGTAAAACGTTGTCTGAAAAATAATTACTTCAGTAAAGTATAGATAGCCAAAAGGCATACTTAAGTAAGGTGACACCTCTGGCAAACTTGGAAGAAAGAAGTCATAGCAGGTAGAGGGAGATGTTTTTAAAAAGTTAAAGTTGATATAAATTAATTTAGTTTCTGAGGACTGCTGATGATGATGATGATGATGATGATGATGATGATGATGATGATGATGAGGGACAAAGGCCATTCACCCAAATACTAAATAAAAATGGACATAAAAAATACCACAATTGAAAAATTAAAAGTACAAACTCTGACACTCTTTTTAATGAAACCCACATTTAATAAGGCAAAACATCTTTACATTTTATTTAACATAATAGCATCAATGGTTCTGTTGTAAAACAAAGATTAAAACTCACTCCAGAAATTCTACTGAACTACACTTTCAGAGGAAAACAAAATAACACTTACTAAATTTGGTACTCTTTTGCTACATCATGATTAATTTTTGTTCAATATTTGGTCTTTGGTGAAAATTTCCATGAAGTCTTGAAAATAACATACACTGCATTATACATTATGTTGAGTCCAAATGCCACTTTTGGTTCAGGTTCTTTATTAACCAGCAATAATATCTAGTCCTGAAATTTATACATAAAAACATTCATCTTATTCAAACAATTTCATCTACGAAATGTAAAGTGTATAAAAGAATGTAAAAAAAAAAAAAAAGGTATCATGATTAAATCTAATTAGACACATCGAACACTGCAGATTTTTACTCCTAAATAGCTATCTATATTATGGCATCCAAAGATCAGAAAAATACAGTAACATTCACCTATTAAAGTGTATCATGTTAAACTACTTTAATAGGATGTGTCTGTAGCATTTATATTATTTCCTCATGAAGTTTATTTTGATCATTTCTGTTGAGCCTGACTCTCTATCAGTGGCTTTTGCTGTCATTTCTGTGAAGCCAAACTTTATTTCGAGTCTAATCTCACGATCCAATCCAAGTGCAGTGTTAGGAGACTGAACAGTGAATGAGCCCACTTCCTCCATGTGTGGTTCATCAATGTATGTTACGTTTTTTCTTACTGTGCGATAAAACGAAAAGGTGATTTCTGTCTGATCTGCTTGCACAGGATGCAAGGTGTGCTTTCTAGTTTCATTCCAGGAAATATCCTCATCATACTCCACCAATTTCTTGAATAGGTCTTTGCACCATTCGCCATCCTTGTTAGTGAATTTCTTCTCTGCCTTGTGCCTGAACTTATCAAATTTCTGAGAGACACCAACTCCATAAGTGAATGCACCTTTTCTAGATTCCACCACTCCCTGGTTTCTTCCAAATTCTATAGCTCCCCTCAAAATAGCTTCTTGTGGCCTGAATGGGCACAAAACTTTATAGTCATGAAACTCCTCAGCAACATGGTTACGTAGAATTTCACTGTCAGCGAACCCTCCCACTAACAAGATGTACTTAATTTTGAATGCTTTATCAAATATTTCATCAAGACTCTGGCTAATACCTTGCAGACTCTCTTCATAGAATGATTTCATTGTCTCTCGAGAGATTTTGATTGCTCCGTCATCCCAGGATGCCCCATCCACTTTTCTGAAGAACTTATCAACCTTTTTCTTTTTTTTCTCTGCCAGTTTTCCCAGTTTAAATGGGCAGGCGATTTCAACGTCATCATCAGTTTTTTTGAATAGTGTGAAGTCATACATTAACTTCTGAAGCTCACTGGGATATTTCTTTTCATACTCATCCCAGACTCCA
The DNA here is from genome assembly GCF_000732505.1 of Cyprinodon variegatus. Taxonomy (NCBI): domain Eukaryota; kingdom Metazoa; phylum Chordata; class Actinopteri; order Cyprinodontiformes; family Cyprinodontidae; genus Cyprinodon; species Cyprinodon variegatus. The sequence continues at coordinate 23,121 of NW_015150598.1, forward strand.
TCACAGAATATTTTGCTGAGGAACTGTTTGAATTTTCTGTCCACAGTTTGTCCTCCAAGGTCATTCCCAGAGGCCCTGTGTAGCTCCTTCAAGGTGCCTCCAGGCAGGACTTCATGAACAGTAATGTCAATGGTTCCACCTGAAAAAAAACAAAAGGAAATGCTTTATTGTTTATTGTTAAGGAAAATTAATAATGGCTATACCTTAGATATAAAAACAAAACAGGGAGTGAATGGCCACAAAAGTGTTGGTTTTTTTTTTACATTCAATAATGTGTTTTCTATTTTTTTAAATTTTAAACTATTAAATGTAGCATTTCTGAAAAGCAAAAAAGCACAGTATCTTGGAAGTTAAAAAAATTTCATAAGATAATTTTTTATGTGAAAGGCATTAAAAGGTAAATTTCTATTAAAACACTGTACCTCCACAATCAACAACGATGTATTGAGTTCCTGGTGACTGGTCAAGTTTTTTTTTACCAAGGTTTTCGGTTATAAAACCCTCTGATGGAAGTTTCTTACAATAAACTGAAGCTGCTTCTGGTTCCAGTGCAATGACCAGTTTATCTTCATTTCCTCTGGTAACAATACCGGCCTTGAAGGAGGAAAAAAATAATTATTTATTAACATATTAGGAGAGAAACAAACAACTTTGGCTTCAAACCAAGGAAGTCTAAATATTGCCAGTTACCCGAGTTGCAGCTTCTCTCATGAACTGTTTAGCTGAATGATCCCAGATGGCAGGAACTGTCAGCACCCAGGTGAAGTCGGCAGCTGCGAATTTTCTTCCTTGTGTGTTTTGTGCAATCGTTGTCAAAGCGTCATCCTTCAGAAATTTTAGAGCTTCTGTAAAAACCTCCACCGCTTTCATTTCTTTCCCGTTTGCAGCTTTAATCTTCAGATCCAGGCTAAGTTTCTGAAGAATTGGAATCATTATCTTAGTAAAAAAGTCTTTACATAATTGTAATCTAACATGGAACCAGGCAAATTAACTGTATGTGTAAATGTTCTACTTACCTTTCCATAGAGTGACATCTTGAAACTTTCAAAGAATAAATAATCTTTGGCTTCTGCTCCCAGTTTCGACAGATATGTTTCTTTAGCTTCATATCCAAAGCTGTTAAACTGTTTTTGTCCGTTAAAAAGAATGCAGGAGGGAGTCTTCGGTGTCTCTTTTCCATATTTCTTACCCCAATACTTCACTTGGGGGTCAATTTCTTGCTGCCTGGATGTTATGCTGAATGCATATCCACTGAATGAAGTACCAAGGTCTACAGCTATAATGAAAGAGTCTCCCATTGTAGGAACAGGTCTTGTTGCTAAAGTGTGCTGCCAAGGTTGCTGTATGTATATAATCTAAGTAGGCAGGACTTACTGGAAGTCCAAACCACTCCCCTGCAGTGAAAGGATATCCTTATTAATTCAAGTTTCAGTCTGGCATATCCACTCTAGACAACGCAAAAATGGAAGGCAAAAAGCAAAAGGATAAACGCAAAACCAAGTAAGCACAACTTAAATGCTTAAATTCATTATTTCTTCTCCTTAATTACTGCGTCAGCAGCTTCTCTTTGATTTTGTGGTACATTGGAAAAGAGACGATGGCAACATCTAATCTCATACTTTAATATTTAGTTGAATTATAATTATAAATCACCATTTGTGGAGGGAGGACTTTTTTTATGATTTGGAATATTTTCATACTTAAAATAAAGTAAAACATTACCTGGACATTTTCTGTAAGTTTGTAAACCTCAATAAAACAAACACTGTATGTATGTTAAGCTAGTAAGGTTAGGGATTTGACCAGCAATAGTCACTCTATTACAGATGGAGTAATGTAAAGAAATTAATTTCTCCCTGGGATTATTAAAGTTTTTCAAAATGTAGCTTTTAATACATTCTCTGTTTTTTAAACTGCTGCACTATATCTTTGTGTGCAATTTGCACAAGTGTTATACATAGCACCTAATATTCTTTATGTTTTTTAAAGAAATAAAGTGGAGGAACGTGGCAAACCAAGGTCCCGTGGAAAAAGGTGACTAAATGCTTTTTCATAGTTTTGACACCTTCATTGGTATTCTAAATGCAACACAGATTATTCTATAGGGTGTATAGACACAACTATAATGCATAAAAGCAAAGCCTCCTCTGCAAAAATGCTGCCTCGTGTATTTTACTCATGTATTTTGATTAGTGCAGTCATTTAAAACATCATACACACTCAGCAGTAATCAGAGTGAGTTGCAGCATTATCAGCGGCCAGTGCTCAGCTCAACAATATAAATACGCACAGCAGATTTATAATGTCCGTCCAACCACAAAATTAGTTTCTGATGGGAAATTAGACAGGCATCCTCAACGACATTTTTGAAAAACATAAACAAATTTAAAAAGTGAATTCAATTTACATGTCAAAAGATTAGAAAGCTGAAATTTTTTTTTTTTTAAACAATTACAGCTCCAAGGATGAGTCCACTACACTCTAGTACAAGTCATGTAGATTACTTAAAGCTCAAGTCATGTAGATTACTTAAAGCTGTCATGTATAAATATGAGCAACTTTGTTATATATATATATATATATATATATATATATATATATATATATATATATATATATATATATATATATATGACCAATTAGCCAATTATCTCAAACAATAAGCAAAATAAAATTGTATCCATCTTGGACAGCTTACATTTATGATAGGAGCAGGAACATCTTACTAGGTCTTAACCAGCGTTTAACTATTGTAGCTTCTTTCAGCTCTTTTAGCTCACAATAAATATAACAAAATATATTCGAAAATGTTTCAGACCACTACAGGAGGAGGTGTCCAGACCTCCAACCAACCAACAAGTGAAATTACCAGAGCAAACTATTGGACGCACATGCAGGTAGGTGTCTGTTACACCATACCACTCATAGGAACCTATGGGTATCTTCCCAGTACCAGATTTACATTTCAGTTTTTAACCCCTAACAATTGGACTCACCTAAAAATGTCTTACTGACATCTGCTGTCATTTCAAAGGAACTACAAGTTGAAGTTTAAAGATTATCTTTTCAACATGGCTTCAGCCTTTGTGACACACACATATATATATATATATATATATATATATATATATATATATANTATATATATATATATATATATATATATATATATATTTATATGTATATGGACAGTTTACAATGATGACAGTAGCAGAGATATTTTACTGGGTCTTACCCAGCATTTAATTATTGTAGCTTCTTTCAACTCTTTAACTCACCATAATAAAATACATTCGAAAAAATGTTTCAGACCATTGCAGGAGGATGGGTTCAGACCTGCAACCAACCAACATGTGAAATTGCCAGAGCAAACTATTGGAGGCACATACAGGTAGGTGTCTGTAAAGCCTTAACACTCATAGAAACCACCATCTTCCCAGTATCAGATTTATATTTCAATTTTTCACCCCTAACCATTGGCCTCACCTAAAAATGTCTTACTGACATCTGCTGTCATTTCAAAGGAACTACAAGTTGAAGTTTAAAGATTATCTTTTCAACATAGCTTCAGCCTTTGTGGCATATGTAAATTTTTTTTAATCTAGATTAATCTCACTATAATCTATCTGCCAGCCTATCAGCTACACTGATGGGCCAGTTGTTTGTGGCTATCCACTGAGTGAGGAGATTGGTTAGCTTGGCTGATAAAGCTGTGCTTACAGCTAAATCCATGTAAGCGCGTCACATTCAATGTGGTAATTTCACAGTAGGCCTAAACAGATCGGAATTCTGATTTGTTCTCCCCCCCAGATATACATCAGCACCAGATATACATCTGCGCTAAAATATCAAGGTGAAAGTCATCATTAGTATAAGCCCAGTTCCGAACCCAAGTGTGAGAATAGATTAACGGTGATCTTTTTTTTTTTTTAGCGCCCATAAGAGCCTGTCATTAACATAGCGTGTTTATGCCGATAATGGCCCACCACTAATTATATATATATATATATATATATATATATATATATATATATATATATACATATATATATATATGTGTGTGTCAGAAAGGCATGAAGCCATGTTTGCAAAATCACACATATTTTTCTAAATTCCTTACTTAAGGTTTATACTTTTTTTGCTCATTCGTTAGTGTCTTTGCTGCAAAAAATTGTATCCTACTTACAATTATAGATGCTCCACTTTAAAATTAAAGTGTCTCCAAAAATCTGATAGACACGTTATCTCGATTAACTTCCCTTTCACGGCTTTCTCTGCAGCGTGTTGGTCATATATTGTTCTCATGATAGGTTGCCTCGCAGGTAGTTTTTAAGATCGGTCAGCTTTGGCCTCCTGCAGAACAAGCTTCCAACCTATCAGCTATGCTGATGGGCTGGCAGCTTGTGGCTATCCACTGAGTGAGGAGATTGGTTAGCTTGGCTGATAAAGCTATGCTTACAGCTGCATCCATGTTAGCATGTTACATTTGATCTATCTCGATTCACAGTAAGCCTACATAGGTTGGAAGACTGATTTGCTCTTACCCCGAGATATACATCAGCGCCAGTTATACATCTGCGCTAAAAGATCAAGGTGGAAGTCATCATTAGTATTGACCAGAGGTGTCAAACTGGCTCCAGAAAGGGCCGTGTGGCTGCAGGTTTTTTTTTTTTTTCAACCAAGCAATAGCACACGAGTCTCCTGTCATTTCATCAAGTGAGTCCAATCTGAACATGATGACTTGATGAGATGAATGGAGTTTGGTGTGCTGTTGTTTGGTTGGAAAGAAAACCTGCAGCCACACTGCCCTTTCTGGAACCAGTGTTACACCCCTGGTATAGAGCCAGTTCCCAACCCAAATGTGAGAATAGATTAACAGTGATAATTTTTTTTTGTCCAAAATAGTCTGGCATTAACACAGCACGTTTACGCCGATGATGGCCCACCACTATATATATATATATATATATAT
>NW_015150598.1:28107-32095 GCF_000732505.1 Cyprinodon variegatus
GATATTTTAAAACTCATGTAGCCGATAACCGATATCGATACCGATGTTAAAGCTGGACAAAAATAAGTAGTCATTGAAAATAGCAGTTATATTATCCATTTCTGACACTTTGAAAAATAATATACTCAAATATATTTTCATATGCTGATATCAAATTGATTTTTGAAAACGCGGTGAAGATCTATTTTACTTTCAAATTCTCGTGAAATTTCATCATTCTGTTACAAACTCTTGTGATATTTGGCAAATTCTTGTGAGATTTTGTTAGTAAAATAGATCGATACCACGTCAATATATCAACATATAAAAATATGGCAAAATTTCGTGAATTTTTGGGGGATTTCGTAGCATAGCAATGACATATAGCAATATTTCATTAGTAAAAGAGATTGATATGGTGCTTTTACATGGCAATATATCAGCATATGAAGATATTGTGATATTTTTATGTATCAATATTTTTTCCCTCGTCTTTAGAAGTTTTTAAGTCTGTAAAAAAAAAAGTTTTTGAGGAAGAAGAAGAAGTAGGATTTTTTTTTTTTTTTAGACTTTAGAAACTCAGAAGCTAATCAAATATCGGGTTAAATATCGGTGGGGTGGCCGATGTCCGATATTCAGTTTTATGTTTTAAGGCAGATACAGGCTGATACCGATAGGGGGCCGATTATATCGTGCATCCCTAATATATATATATATATATATAATTATATATGTATTCTTCTCCTGTTAAAGCCTCTGATATTGTCCCATTAATTACTTTGATACTCACCTATTTATATCTTTGCAAGACTGCTTGATGATCAGTGCCAACTGTGTAAGGTGTTGTAAGTGGGCAGGCATATTGTCATATTTGGAAATACATATTTCAGAATATTTTTCCTGGTTTTGATCCACTACGTTCTATAATTTTAAAACAATTTATTTCAGTATGATTATAAAACGTTCACTAAGAATAACTACTTTTAAACCAGAGCAGATGCTCCAGTCAATTTTTTATAGATGTGTTAACTTCCAAATCTTTACAATTTTGTCTGTGAATTCTTTATGCCTTCTAAGTAAAAAGGTCTCTACTAAAATCTTCATTATGATTTATTCATGATTAATTTTCTTTTGAAAGGTATCAAGAGATATTCGACATCAATGACTGTTTTCAGAAGACCAGGTAATATGTTTGTTTTTTAATAATTTTATAAGGTTAAATATTTCAATTGCATTTAAGGTTTTGAAGATTAAAGATAACTTTACAAAATACGCACACATTAGCGGCAAATGAAACGTAAACCACATGTTTAATGGTTAGCTCTAAGGATTATTTAAATTATTTAGATTAATTCATTACTGTTTTTCTTTTAGCAAAATATATGTTTATTTTTTATGCTGTGTTATTTTTCCAAAAACAAACCAAGTTTGATTAATGCTATGGATTGTGCTCTACAGGTCTGCATTAGAGGATGGATCTAAATCAGCAAGGTACATTTAATTATCTGATTTTTTTATGAAGAAAGATAAGCTTAGTTCCTTAATGAAAAAACGATTTGTCTATCTTTTTCCACGGTCATTGTGTGATTTAATAGAGCAAATTCTAGTTCTTCATTTGTGAGGTCATGAGAATAAATACCTTTCTGCTTTCCAGGTCTGTACTTAAGAGAAACTGTGTTAATCAGTGTTGAATCAGGCAAGCTGTAGTTATTAAATCGAGAAGGGGTTGAATAATGCCCCTCATTAACATAAAAAACAGTGGCACCTTAAAGGGGCATGGTCAGGAGAACCAGACCACCTGTTCTGAACCCTGTGGTGTTTCATCACTGAACTTCTATGCATGTCATAGATTGCCCATAGTGAGCACCATGTTTACAACTAGGGATGTCAATTTGTGCACATGGCACCAGGACATCTGTGGTTGGAGGTCAATTATTGACTTTGTTGTTGTATCTTCTTACCTTTGGCCACATGTCTTGGGCAGAAGAGAGGGCAACAGCTATAGACAAATGTCCTAGCTGGATAGGCTGGGATAAGCCTGAACGTCTGATGGAGCCCTCTGTCAGGGATGTATTCAACTCCAATCTTTGGTAGAACTTATCCAACCATTGTAACAAAGTTTTGGAACATAGAATTGGAGCAGTCCATGTTCTATGTCTCTATCGTTGATGTGAGTGCCCAAACCTGGCGTTGGAAGCAAGCAATAAGAGCTAAAGAAGGCATCCTATTGAGCTTGGTTGGCTTGTGGGATTCCTGAGGCAGCAGGGAGGTATCGTAAAGCCAAGCATGCAAAATGTTTGGGCTGGAAGAAGTTTGAAAGGGTCATGGAGAAAACATATTGGTCAGCCTAAAAGTAATTCTAGTAAACCATCCAGAGCTTTTGGATGGGGAAGTAGTACTTTGATAACACTGTTTTTAGTGGAAGTGGAGAGGAGTGGAGAGCCTCTGACCCTGAAGGAGGACATCATTAAGCGCTGTTAAACACTGAATGAAGGAGACAAAGTTTGGATGTATCCACACTTGCAGCTGTGTTGGAACACTATTGTTATAGATAGGGCAACCAGGATGTTTGTAAGAAGATTTTGTTTGAGTATTTTAACTGTTTGACATTTCTGAAAAAACCATTAACATGAGTTTACCAGTGGAAAAAAAAATAAAATTTATTGATAAAGGACCTTTGGAGAGCCAACGTCTGCCTTTCCAATCCTTAATCTTTGATAAATTACACTTCATGCAATTTCCAAACTCTCTTAGCAGTTGTTGAAACTGTGCTTTTATTTTAAAATATTTTTAGAATAAAAAAAAACAAAGGAAATTATTTAGAGCTCATTTCTAACAGGTTTACAGTCATGTTTGAGTATATAAACAGAGGAAGCATCACCCTCTCATCTCCCTTTTCAGCTTCTATTTCTCTGAAGTAAACCACTGTAAAACTAGATGTAATCATTCTTCAGTTTTCCTAGACAAGACAAAATAGATATGTAGAGTTGTGTAGTGTTAATTTACAGTAACCTGTCTTCAATTATTTGCACTATACACACCTGCTCTCCTCGGCGTTTCAAGATCTGAACTTTAGAAGGTTCTGCACTACTAACAGATCTCTCCTCACAGCAATGACCTGTTCCATGTTACAATGTCCTCTGAAAATGAAAGTATTAATATTATGGTGGCCTGTACTATATAAATACAGACCGTTCATAATTTTACCAGGTATATTGATTATGACCTTATAAAGGGAGAGAGGTCAGAGGTTTGTCGTTGTCAGTGATGATTACTGGTGTTCCTCTTTGTCCGGGGTCCTTCTTCTGTTCCATGCAGTGTGTCTCCTATCTTTTTTATAAATTTTGAAACCGGTGTTGTGTATTGCTTTTACTTTCCAGAAATGAGTTATTGCCTTCACAAGTTAATCTCTGAAATACTGTACCTCCCTGGAAAGTCCTAAGGTTACCTAACTGCTGTTTATATGTAATCTGTCACATCCGCCTTTTGGAAGATACAGATATATCACATATCTTTTTAGTTTGATTACATCTTTACAGTCTTAGTATATTATGAAATATAGAATTACTTTATCCCATTTAACTTCAGTAAAAAAAACATTCTGATTGCTTCTTTCTTTACACAACAACAACAAAAGGTCAGGCACTAATTAATTGTGTACTTTTGATTGATGTTCTTGGCCATCTTCATATGACCAGAAAGAATTAACATGTTGCTCCAGTTGGTTTTTACCGACTTGGGGTGCAAATACTTCTCTCTCCTTTACAGTATGATCTAATAAGCTTGTAAGGATGCAGGATTCTCCTTTGCTGATTTCTTACAATTCACTTCCCCTTTTTCTGACAGTATTCACTACCAAATTACGGTGGCTGAGAAGTGCAAAACACATTTACAATTCAAAAACACATTAGCATATAAAAAACAAAATAACATTTGAAGAAACAAAAATTATATTTTATGAAACAAATGTATTTTTGAAAAAAAGTTTACATTTTTAAAAGCAAATTTA
>NW_015150598.1:32945-35592 GCF_000732505.1 Cyprinodon variegatus
GGAGTTCCTCTTTTATGCTCAAATACTGTAATCCTGTTGCTTCAGCCAAGTTTCTGTAAGGCAACATAAGTCAACTTGATTATCACAAATCAAGTCATTAACTAACAGACTTTTTGAAGAAAGATTTGTTAGATAAATCACCTTTAATAGTTTTTACTTTTTCACAGATTGGTGTTATTTTGATTTTAATTAGATTATCATGACTTTCAGCTTTAGGGTTCTTTTCAAATTTATTCAATTTGCTCGTGGGCAAGACACTGTCTGGATGGAGTAATAAGCAATCGTACAGTAGAGAACCTGCAGACAGGTGTGTTAAGCTATTACTCTGCTTCCTGGTCTGCACCCTGTGTTGTCAGGGTTTTGATAAATTCGGCCACAATCCTGGAAAGAAAAGCTGCACCATCCAAAGGTGGTACAGCTGCCTGGTTGAAGTTACAAATTTTGTGCTATTTGTCAATGAAAAAGTACATAGTTTAGCAGTAGGTTGATATTTCCATCCGTGTTAAACCACAGTTTTGAGTGTAAAATAACTTGTAAGCTGCCCTAATGCTGCTATAACACATGATTTTTTTTTCAACTTACCTGCCTCTAATGTCCTTGTTGGGCTAGATATAGTTTTGGAGCTGGGGGACGCCAGCTCCGCAAATCAAACATAGGGCACTCCATTTCTTGTATGCTAAGAGTCCTTAGGTGTTTAGCTATACTGTATGTGTCAGGCACCATCCTTTACATTAAAAGGGTAAATTACAAGTGTTCAACAAAGCTGACTAGTAATACATTTTGGTAAAGTATAGCCACATGTTTGACTGATGTTGCAAACTATCCATGGTTGCATACAGACTTTCTGCATGTTCTTCTTCTTTGGTATTGAGGAGCTTTGTTTTCTAGTTGGAGGAATAGGAATGGCAATGAGAAATAAAAAAAAATTGTTTTACCTGTAATTACTTTAAATACTCATAAATGTAGTTTAAGGCTCTTTGAGCCTTTACCTGGAGAATTGAATATCATAAGGAGTCAAATTTCCAAGAAACACATTCTTACATTTTTGTAAATCATTAGACAAAGTGGCTACTGTTCTATGGAGAGTTGGACAAAATTAAATAGATAAATATATCGCGAAAATATTAAATGCAATTTAATTTCCCATGTATGTGAGGGATTGCCTTCGAGTCAATGAGTCGATGCAATCAACTGGTTTTCCTTAGACAGAAAACATTGAATCAGTTTGACTGTATGATCTGGTAAACTCTGAAGTGCCATTAGATGAGATGTGTTGTGATTGGAGCTATATAAATAAACTGAATTGAATTGAAAAAAATAGATAAATATGCCATTTATTTATGCAACATCATCAAACAAGTTAAGGTAGCGTAAAACTATAAAATGGTCTCTTAAAAAAAATCTGATATGAAATTGTTAAATATAATTTTTAAATGATGACATTAAATAATAAATTACATTTTTAAATGAAATATTCATTTAAATAAATTATTACAATTATTTAAATGTGTTTAAATACATTTCAATTTATTTTATGTCATTGCTTCTGTGCAGCAGACTCATGAACAGTAAACTTGAGCTTTTACATAGTAGGTGGAGGTATGCACCTCCTGTATAAACCCCGATGTCTGATTGGCTGCTTCATGCAGCAGGAGAAATAAAATTCTTCCTCCTGGATTGCTATGACTTCTAAGTCAATATTTTCTCTAGGAAGTGCAGAAAATAAATTTGTTATAATTTATTTATCACAAACTCTAAGTCAGACATACTTACCATCATTTCTGAGTCTGAAAAAAACTCAAATATGTTGATTTTTTTTAAATAAAAAAATTTGCATCGAGTCAATCTGTTAACATAATTTCCTATTATGGGCTTTTTGTTCTTTTTCTTCAGCAAAAGTGCCATCATACAATCTTCTTCCCATAAGCCTTCAATGTTGTACTCCCTCATCTGCGGCACAAAAAAAATGAGTCCAACTGAAAACGACAGTTACAGGTTAAGTATACCTGCATATTCTAGATATTTGTCATACACGTGTGGATATAATTGTTTGTAGACCTATTACTTGGTCGATGAAAGAAAAACTGAAAATGGCTACAGAAATAGCTTAAATCTGACAAAGTAATAAAAAGTAAAAGTGCTATGGCTTTTTAAAAAACATACTTTGACAGAATGATTAAAACAAATACACTCATGAAACTGGCCTGCACAAAACTGACAATACCCCTAGAAAAGACTGAAAATACTGTGACCAAAGGGACATGTTTTATCAAGGTGTGTCCACTAATAAGCATCACAGGTGACGACAATCTTGTAATAAGTCAGTGGGCCTATATACAGGAGTACAGGTAGTCCCTGTGCTGTTTGATGACATGGTGTGTACCACACTCACCATCCATCAAAGGAAGCAAAGGAAAGAGTTGACTCAGGAGATTACAAAGAAATTATGTACAAGCATATTAAGATCATCACTGGACAGCTTGATGTTTCTATGACAACAGTTACACATTTTAAAATTGATGACAAATCAAAGGCTACGTTCACACTGCAGGCCTATATGCTTGATGCCATTATTTTTGCGTTGTTGTTCACATTTCCAAATATATGTAACTTGTATGTGATCTCCTGTGTGCACTGCACTCAACAC
>NW_015150598.1:36416-44702 GCF_000732505.1 Cyprinodon variegatus
GACAGTGGAGAGGAAAAGCTCTCTTTTAACAGGAAGAAACACAGGACAACCAGGCACAGTGGGAGCAGTCTTTTGCCAAGGCCAACTCATGGTTCAAGGATAAGACTTAATGCAAGATGACCAAGGAGGTCCTCTTGTCGTTTAAAAAAAACAAACAAAAAAAACAAGTAAACAAGCCAAACTAGAATTTGCTAAACTACATGCTGACCAACCACAAAGCTTGTGAATTTCATATGGACAGATGACACTAAAACTTTTTGCCAAGCCCTATTAGCTCTATGTACTAGGGTATTAACGAGTTGTGATTTTTCCAAGTCTGACAGCGCTCTTCTATGACAACATTACATTAAGTTGGGGCCTGTATACGAGGGGGAGGGGGGTGAGGCGCATCCGAAAATCACTTACAATACCTCTTGCTGCAGCGATGGTCTTGGTTACATTAGTTAGGTCTAATCCAGCTTTTATTGTTACCTGTAGTGTGTTCTCTAATAGGCCTACATATTCAGCTAACGAGAGACCAGTTTTGCATGACACACACAAACTGCCATGCAAGGCCACAATTGCCAAGAGGGTAGGGGGAGCTACTTTCAAGCGGTCATGTTGACTCGTCAACATGTTCAAGTTTTTGGTTAATGCCCTACTATGTCCACAGACAAAAAATGACCTACATACTTTTGGGCATCTTTTGACGAGCTGAAACAAGCCATCAGAAAAATGCTGCCTTTTAAATCTGTGTTTACTCAAGATGAATTGGCAAAAATACCTGCAGAGAGATGTTGAAGTCTCGTTGATAGTTACAAGAACTGCTTGATTTCAGTGATTGCTAAAAATGATGTGCAACAACATATTAAGTTAAGGGAACTTTTTTGTCCAGGCATGTTTCATGAGTTTGTTGTTCTAAATCATTCTGTTGTACAGTTTTTTGTAATAAAAAAAACCTACCTAAGAAAATTCATATTTGAACACCAATGACTGCAATCAAAGAAACGTATCTATAAAGCTATGTTAGAGCTTGGCAGTATTAAAGCTGCAGGACATGGACACAAAAATGGGCTTATAAAATCAATCAAACAACTAAGTAAAAATTTTTTATTTATTTCTAATTTTTTGTATGTTGCTTTATCTCATGGATCATTATACAAAGCCTTGATTAGCAATGAATAGCAATGGTGTGTATAAGCAGCCACATTTTTCCTTCACTCTTAAATAAAGAAAAAGGGGGAACACAGCAATTGTGTAAAAGGCCTTAATTACACCAGCACAGTGACTGACTCTTCTGGTTGTGAGGTGATCAACAGAGAGACAGTCTGAGGAAAGAACCTGCCACTGCATTTGTTAGGTTTTGCGCTTTTGGGAAGGATGTTTGTCAGCAGAAGAAGTTGCTCCTCTTTTAGCCCTAAACTTGTTGGTCATAAGTAAAGAAATGTTCAGTCATGATAATCCTCTCTGTAGATGGCATTGTTAGTTTCAGTAGGTTGTTATCTTATTTAATGATGAACTTAACATTTACATTTACTTAACATTTATCAAACCAATGGCAATGGTGTCTTCTGCAAAATTCTGGAGTTTCATAGATGGATGCAGCTATTTTTGTAGTACAGGGGTCTCCAATGTTTTATCTTCTCTAAGCTACTTTTACACAATAAAAGTTTCAGGATGCCGCCCCATGTTTAATGCAGTTTTTAATTGTGTTAGAGATGTACGCACATACATACACACATATAGTCCTGTTATATACAGTAAGATGGGAAACATGTCAGACCTTACCTCAGCATTTGTAGACCAAATCTTTCAGTCATAATAACCTAATAATAATATAACTTATAATATATAATAATAATAATAATAATAATAATAATAATAACCTGTCAACAGTGAATAGCTTCTTCTGCTTAGTCAGAACGTACTCCATTTGACATTGGGTACTACAGTTGCTTTCACCTGTTAGGCTGTTTCTAGTTCTACCCTAAAGCCCCTGTCACAACTTGACGATTTAGCCAGCATATGCCTGACGTATGATAAATCTGGCAAACATGCTGGCTTACATTGGATAAGTTTTGGGTCAGTTTTGTTTAAGTTATGAGTACGCTGAAGTACGCTGGCGCAAGTTGACATATGGCAAGTACATTTTGCTGTATGCCAGCATATGCTCATAGGTGCGCCATGAGCAACAGGTAACTTATCTGATCGCTGACATACGTTAGGTGAAAGTTACTCATAAGTCACGGTGTCTAGCTTATCCAAAACCTATGACTAACTTGTGCATAAGTTATGCGTAACTTATCAAGAACTTCTCTCCAAGGCATATCAACATAGTTGACGTGTTCCAGACGTGCGCTGAATGTGTTTCTAACTTACAGCTACTGTACTATATAATGGCGTATTGGCAGAGCTTTGGTATGAAAGTGGGTTCACAGTAGGAAACCATCAGTTCTCCTCGAGACCTCATACCATCATAGGGTGAGCGTGAAGGTTAGTGTGATGGATCCTCCCTGCGTTCACGCCCATCGCCACAACCAACAAACTTCCTAGCAGAGATGACGCTGAATCTGCTGCAACTCCAAACCCTCTCTCTTTATTTTTCTTTTTATTTATTTATTTATTTGGTGGGCAGTAAAGAGCAGCTAGGTTAATACCGCGATCGAATAAATCTTTTTATGCAGGCCAGGCTTCTCCGGGCACATTGCTGCCCCCCTCAGGACACTGACTTGTGCATCATTTCATGGGCATTGTGCTGCTGTGCGTTATGCAAAAGTTAAGCTGTCTTTGGACATAAGTTCTGGACTCTTTATGAATACTTTATTTATATGCCCAAAATTGAAAAAATACATACAAAATGCAGCGTATGCAAGCATTGTTGTAGATTCTGGGAACTAATACATACACTGGATAAATTGTCACGGTGCGACAGGGACTTAAGACCTTGGTGTTTCTCCAATTTCTTGTTTCTTGTTCCTGATGTTTCCAAAATTTACAGGTGTCCTCTGTTGTTCACCAATGGCAAATGTCAATGTTGGTTAACCACCACCGTTTTGTCTGTCACTATCTAGAAGTCCCAAAGGATCCAAGCTCTTTAATTCTCCACCACCTTGGGAGGTGGTTCCCATTTTGACCTGGGGATCTCCCGTTTGTATTTAGCACAGATGTTGCTTTACACTACACCAGCCACTTGGTTATGACACTCCATGTATGCCTTCCATACTAGAATCGTACACCCTACTGTAAGGCGATGGATTATTTCTGGGGCCGCTTCCAATAGCCTGCACCTGGGATCTGGCCTGATAGGGTAGATCTGGGCATCTATTTCTCTAGTGCGCAAGGTCTGCTCCTGTGCTGCCATGATCAGTGCTTCTGTGCTGTCCTTCTTTATGGCCCTCTCTAGCATTATTAGTAGCATTTGCAGATGGAGTGTTTTTTATTTCTGTAAACATTCTATTTCAGTTTGTAAGCTAACCTACAACCATTACTGATGAATATTTCAAGACTAAAAAAATCTGGCTGTCATATACTGTAAGAAATCCTATATTTTTTCATGGGAAAAATAATAGCAGCTACTGTGTTTGTCATCTGTTTTGTTTCTCTAACTGACATTTATGTGATGTTTTCTTTTTAAGACCTTCGAATGCGAAAAAGAATCCTAAAGATCTCCTGGAAAAATTATGGTAACTTTAATGGAAATTTGATAAACTCATTAAATAAACTCGATTTGAAATATAATTTATTATTCTATATTATTCCAGCACTACTGATTTGTCACCTCTTTGTGGCCAACATTTATTAGTCACATCTGGATTCCGTCAATATAAACTTTGTTTATATCCTCAGTTTTGTCCTTATAGGTCACTTCAGGAAGAGAGGAGAAAAGCTTTGGGACAACTACAACCAGGGACTCGTGAGAAGTAATAAGCACATACATTTTGAATTTTTTTCTAATGATGCCTAATAATCTTTATTAAAAAGCACAGGATATTTCATATACTCTTTATTAGATTTTAGATAAGTTCTCTAACATTTTGTGTTCCTAACAATAATAACTACAATTACATATTTGCTTAATCAAGATAAAAATACCCAACTGTGAAACTGAGAGCTTTTTATATTTGACTCTCTTCACCCTAAATACCAGAGACCCAAATTAGCCAGTCGTCCAGCCATTTATCTATTAACACTTGTCACGGATTTGTCAAAGAATTCCAAATAAGTTTGTTTTGGTAGAAGATTTTCTTACAGTAAAGGTTGTTCATTTTTTCTTAGTTTCTAACTGTTTTATCTGTGTTAATGCAAATAACATTCATTCTCTATTTATTAGGATAAAATCTATTTTGAAGTTAGACAAGCAATGTCAGGAAATAAGGTAAAAATCATGCTTGTATTATTTTATTAACACTTGAAAATTATCACTCAAACAATTTTTTAAAACTCATCATGTGTGACATTGTTGATTAAATGTAATAGATGCAGTTCTACATTTATGGTATTCTTTTTCCAGAATGTACCTGACTGATGTGATAAGGTAACTGCATGGCTTCAATGAATTTTAATCATTGGGATAAATGTACTCTTACTAAATAAATACATATCAAAAACTACTAAAGATTTTTTACATGATCAATCATCTTATGTTACAGAAGCTGGCTTTTCATTTTCTTTCATGACCAAATAAATCATTTATGTTTATTTCATTCTATGAATTTCACTTTAAAGGTCGACTGTTGACAGTGGGGAGGAAGCACTGCAATCACTTAGGCAAAGGTAACATACACGCAGAGATAGGAAAGATCTATCACGCCTACACAGGGGAGCTATATAATAGCTATATCATTAAAAAAGGCCAAGCTATATAATAGCTTAGCCTTTTTTTTTTTTTTTTCAAAATTAGTGTGATAAGATCTTTTTCAATCTATTTTAGAACCTTAAGCTGAAATGTTTTTCACAGATTGAGCAACTGATGTTTATTTATCAGTGACTGCAGTTATGCATACATTTGAATTGAATTTGAAAAAAAAAATCCACTTCTTGATGGTGATGGATATTCTGTTCTTTCTAATCTTAAATTTTAGCTGTAGAAAATATTATCATGTTTGATAATGCAATGGTGAACAACAAACAAACTCATAAGTGCTATTATTTCACACATCCTAAACAACTTTTAAAGTGTGTAAATGCAAGTTTGAAATGCCTAAAACACTGTTTGGAGTCTTTTGTCTCCAGTGTTTAAAAAATGCGTTTCTATTCATTTCTTGAAATTAATGTTATGATGGGGGTATTTCTAAATCAATATTTTCTTATTTTTGCAGGATAGGAAACACAGAAGAGGAATTTAAAAAGGAAAGGTGTGTGCTTTTTTTATGCTTTCACCCAAATACATAATTTCTACAAAATATAGTAGTAAAAATACCGGATATATGTGACAGAAGACTTCCACAAAAAATGCAACAACATTTTTTATTTAAGTACAAAGACTTTTCATAAGTTTCTATCCATTAGTGAGTATATAGCCTACTGAGTGGGAATTTGATGTAAGCTAATGGCTATAATAATTTATGTGAAGTGTCAACTTTAAATTGCACAAATTAAGAAAATATTTTAAATTTAAAATCAGGATATGGGGACATGGCTTCGACACATTCAATTCAGTTAATTTATAAAGTGCCAATTCATGACACAAGTAATCTCATGGCAATTTACAGAGCCAGTTCAATTCAACAACTTCAGATTGGTTAAAAGCTTTCTATCTAAGGAAATCCAGCTGATTTCATAAAGTCATCAACTTTGCAGCATTTGCTCCTCTTTGATGAGCGGGTAACCGTTAACTAGCTCCATAGGTGGCTCTTTATGGGAAGGGAGCAGTGTTCATAACACTGTTAATAACAGTGAAAGCTGAGCTTATAGCTTTTTGTAACCATAGGAGACAAAAAGAGCTAAACAATGAAAAAAGCCCCTATCATCAGCTGAAGTTGTTGCAGTTGTATGTACTGTGTATAGATTTGTATATGCATGATATGTGTTAGCAATTATGACGCTAGGTGCATAAAGCTGAAGTTTGCTGGATTGCAGCTCACTACACCTGGACATTGTTGTTCTACACTACTAGTTTCGCCTGAAAGGCTTATGTCAGGGTGCTAGAAAGGAGACTCCTGTCGATTGTTGAACCTCGGCAGGAAAAGCAGTGTGATTTTGCTCCAGGAACATTGGTCCAGAACTTGATCCTACAGTATATGGTAAACCCTATACTTGAGGGTTTATTGAACCTTTCCCAACCGGTCTGCTTGTTTTTTTGTTGACATAGCAAAGGCATTTAAACTGTGTTCCTCATGGTGCCCTGTCGCGACACTCCAAGATTTGAGGTCCCTTTACAAGGGTCCACCCATCAAATGTACAAGCATAGCAGGAGTTGGGTCCCGAACTGTTCCTGGTGCACGTTGAAATTCAGCATGATATGCCCTATGTCACTGGACCTGTCCTTTATGAACAGGATTTCTAATTGCAGCCAAGGGTGTTAGGGGGTCCTGGGGACCAGCAGATTTCTTCAATGCTTTTCTGCAGATGTCATGGTTCTGCTGGTCTCTTGCTGCAGAGATCTACAGCATGTAGGTACAGCAAACAGCATGAACTGTTTGAAGTTCATTGTGGGGCACTCTGGATGATGATCAGCTCCTCCAAATTTGAGGTCACGATTCTCAATCAGAAAAAGTATTTCAAGGATCTTTGTGTCCTGTTCATAATTGAGGGGAGAATTGAGCGGTAAATCAATAGACGGATTGTTGCAGCTGTTACTATTATGTGGACTCTACACTGGTTTTCCAAGGTGAAGAGAGAGCTGACCAAAACAGGCAAATCTCTCAGTTAACAGGCATTCCTAACCTCACCTAATTTCATGCAATCCAGATCATGACTGAAGGAATGAGGTCCACAATACAAGTGGCTGAAATGGGCCTTCTCTGGAGGGTGGCTGGGCTCTCCCTGCTTGGAGTAGAGATGCTTCTCCTCCAAATCGAGAGGAGTCAGCTGAGGTGGTTCAGACATTTTATTCCGATGCCAAGGGTTACCACCCTGGGAAGGTGTTCCAGGCATGTCTCACAGGAGAAGCAGCAGGACACACTGGAGGAACTATGTCTCCCAGCTGGCCTAGGAACTCTTTGGGCTTCCTGTAGCAGAGCAGGAGCATGTCTCTGTGGGGAGGGAACTCTGGGGGTCTCACCCAAGAATACTGCCCATGTCACCCGGTCCTGGATTTGTGGAAGATGAAGTTATATCTTGTAAACCTATCTTGGGATTTCTGAAACCTTTGTGAGATTTAATAAAGGTTTTAAATGCTTTGTTTTCCATCAATTTCAAAAACTAAAGTACTATTGAAATACAAATATTTTACACTAAAAAGCCACAAAGATCATAATAAAAAAAAATATATATATATATATATATAGTAGGCTAAAGGGTTGTGCTTTTCTGTTGGTGGAGGAACATTAGAAATACATCTAATAACTAGAACTGGCCATTATTGTTAATAAATAGGCCATTCAAATCAAGCGTTACACCAATTAATGATTATTAGTTAAATAATTATAACTATAATCTGCTTGTTCACCAAAGTTATTTTGTCTTTCACCTCTATAATCACTGTTATAATCCAATTGCCATAACCAATTTAATAATTTAGACTATGGCTATCAGCAGAGTTATTCATCACCAACCAAAGAAATTGTCTCTCTTTATTCAAATTTTGACCAAAGGAGGATTGATCTGGCAGTAAGTGATGATTCATTCACTGCACAAATAAACACAAATGACCACGAGTTAAAACAATGGTAGCTTTATTAGCTAATGATCCCTATCACATTATAACTGTATCTAGGACCTACACAAACACTAAACACTGAAAATAAGCACAAGTAAATTAAAAGCTAAAAAAAAAGGAAAAATGGGTTTTAAAAGTCTGTTCAGTCTCTGAGGAATGTCCAAGTTTTAAGACGTAATGCATTTAAGTGTCCTTTAAAAGAGCAGCTGATAAATGAGAAATAACACTTATGCAGGAATCTTAAATGTAACCGAAACAGTGAAGTACCATCTAATTAGAATGTCTCTCTACCTGCCCTTGTTAAATCATATTTGGTGCCCTACGGGTCATGGTAATTGATGGGACACCAAATATTTTGACCCATAGTTGTCTGTTCAGATCGCCATGGAAGAGAGAGTGTCACAGAGCTGTATACAGGTGCTGGTCATAAAATTAGAATATCATGAAAAAGTAGATTGATTTCAGTAATTCCATTTAAAAAGTGAAAC
>NW_015150598.1:44718-58180 GCF_000732505.1 Cyprinodon variegatus
TATCATTTAGAGAAAGCATAATTATAATACAATATACAAGTTTCACTTTTTAAATGGAATTACTGAAATCAATCTACTTTTTCATGATATTCTAATTTTATGACCAGCACCTGTATGATTAGGAAAATACAACAATTGTGTCAGCATCACATTCCTGGGTTTTGTCTCTCCTCTCTTTCTTGACCTATACCCATCATCAGATGACATCACGTTTCCAATGACTCTCCCTACGCTGCTCAGGACTGGGCCCACCAAATCCATCCCCAGCCTGGAAAGAAATATATATCGATGGCAGGGGTCCTTTGGCAATAAAGCTAAAGGCTAGGCTAGTACTACTTAGTTTCTCTCTTTTGGTAGCTGTCTTGATACTTTGTTTTTACTTGAAATTTCTACTAAAAGTTATGAACACAATTTGAGCGCCTCCAAATTTAAAACATTAATAAGTAGGTTTCTGGATCTCCATTTCATTGTTGTGATTTTCTACTTAAATATCTCAATGTTTTCTTTCTTCATTGTGACTTGCTCTAACACTAATTTCCCTTTTGGAACATGGTAAATGTCTGCTATGAATTATTTTATTTCTGATTAAAATCACACCGGTGCATTTATCGATTTTATCAGATGTTATCTATATGAGTAACATGGAGAAGAAATACTTTGTAGTTTAATAAATTAACTTGATGTATGTTTTTTTTTTAACAGGTCTTCTTTAAATGAAAAGATTGAAGAACTAACTTCGTTTAAAGACAGGTACTGTACATTGGTAAATTGTAGTTTATGAATTTAGCATCACTTTCAACTGTTACTGAATATTGTTTCAGCTTTAAGGATTGTTGTCTATCTTATTTGCAGAGTTGCAGGAGATGTTGCTTCTTCAATCAAAACAGGAACAACCGTCAACCTTAACAATCCAGTTAGTAAACCAAGGCTAATAGAACTGTATGAGGATCTGATGCGCATGTGGCCAAAAATAAAAAGTCATCTAAAATCAAGACAGAGAAATCCCGACGAAACCAGAGAATTGATACAGGTACAGTATACATTGATAAGATCAGATAACTTTGGTTTTTAATTAGTATTTCTTAAAAAACGTTCTTTCTGATCTAATATTCTGTTTTTGATTTTTCTTTGTTTGTATGTAATTTACATACATGACACCAGAAACAATTTAAAAAAGCAAAAGATGATATGTTAGAAAAGATGTGGAAAATAGATGATATTTTTAGACTGAATTCACCCAAAACTGACGCAGCAGCTTCAAAGGTAATGAAGAAAAAAAAAAAAAACTCAATCTTAATAATCTGTGTTGTTGCTAATTCATCATAATACTTGTTCCAGGTTAGGGAGTTCCGACAGTTAACGATTCAGAATCTGCAACTGGCCATCTACAATGAAAAACAAGGGGGTTTAAAGGTTTGTTTTTTTTAATCATATTCCTGTAGACAATGCAGAAACTGTTGTATCATTAGTGAATTTAAAGTTGTACTTTTTTCCCATGAATGTGATTTTAGAAAGTGATTTTAATTATCTTCCATAGGATCCAACACAAGATTTGGAAACTGAGTGCTACAGGCTGGGCTGCCTGATGGCTCTGAATGATCCTCCTCTTGAACCTGACTGGAATAATCGCTCCCAAACATGTGACAAGTGGGATATTCTCCCTAAAAATATCACAGAGTCTGTAAACGACCAAGAATTTTATTTTTGAAAATACTGAATGTTCACATGGATTTCAAAATGCATTGTTTAATTGCTTAGATTCTTTACTCTCCTTACCTTTGTGTGATATGCTAGATTAGTAGAAACTTCACTAGGATGAATTAAAATATGCTTTTGGTAAATTTCAACTTAAAAAAGGAAAATACTTATTACTGCCTTCACTATATGTTAGTTTCCTTATTATTATCCCTTAATTTTGCATTTTATCTTAAAACATGATAGCAAAGTTTCATGAGATATGCTTTTCCAGTTTTTTAGCTGTATTATACAGCCTCTGCTCTGTTGTGATTAGATGTCTCAACATTTCACTTTGCTGCAGAACCAATCTCTTATCTTAAAAGGGCTGATATATATTTTAATCAATATCAAATAAATCCAAATGGAATAATATCTAATCTCTCCCAGCAAAGGCATGCATAAATAAAACTGAAAATACATCAATTAGCTGTAATAAACCATAATTCTGAGTGGGAATTTATTTTGTATATACCTGAATAACCATCCCAGTAGTCTAAAAGGGTGTGTCGAATGAGCTGTGGTTTAAGCCATGCATTTTAATTCCATTTTTTTACCATGTTCTTTGAAAATGATGCAGACAGACCAAGCTGTGCCTATGGTCAACTGTTTGTGCAAATAATATATTGAATAGGTGTTCCTCGAGGTGTGAAAGGACAGTGACAATGGTCTTAATCATTTGCAGTTATTCAAAATCTGATTTAGGCTTTTTTTTTTACTACGCTGCCAGAAAAAATAATCGACTATACCTTTAATTATACTGCACCTTTTATCAACAAACATATTATGTCTCTTTACAAGAACTTTCTATATACAAATACGACTAAAAAAGGTCCAGTCATACTGTCAGATTCAAAGTATATGTCATAGATGATGAGATATGACCTAAATTATAAATGTAAACAAACAGAAATAAGACAGATATGATTGGAAGCAGCCTATTGCTGTTATATTTCTGCAGTAAAATGTTACCAGCTGCTAGTTTTAATCCAGACAGACACTGTCAACTTCTTAGACTAGATTTAAAACTTGCATTTTTGATAACGCTTATACTTAAAGTAGGTCAGCTTATCCTAATCAATCTCTGTAGTTATGTGGCCGTAGGGTTAGGCTGCTTGAGGACATAGGAACCACGTTTTATCATTCTGCTTCATCCAGGATCTACTTTCTAATTATCTGTTAATTTAACTTCGAATTTTATGTTTTTCTGGATTTTTCTTATCATTGTAGCTTCATCTGCGATTGGGTTCTTTAGCTGTGACACCATTCTGGAGGGAAACATTAGCTGGGTTACTGCAGTCAGCAACTTCCCTCATAGATGATGTAGTTGGGGCTGTTTCTGAGTGCTTAGTTCGGTGTTCTCTTTCATCTATTTTGACATGAAAACTGTCTCAGAGTTCATCTGCTTTACTGTTTCTTTCCTAAACACAGGTACCGATGGAGATAGTTTTACCCTTTCTAACATAGAAATATATATTTATAGATCAGTATTTCTACGTTCCTTTTGGATGACTACTTCTGTCTTCTTGAAAACCAACTTAGCATCTGAAGAGAGCTGCTTACACTGAGCCTGGTTCTTCTGGAGGTTTCTTTCTGTTTAGGTTGATTTTATCCTCTCAACTGTTGCTGCTGCATGTGAGGGAATACTGCACACTGAACAACACAATGCAACCAAAGCACCACATGCTGGATTTCCATAGAAAACTTTTAACCAGTTAGTCTGTATAGTTTGATTGAATTGTCTCTGTAAAGTGCATGGGGATGACATATGTAGTGAATCTATAGTATATATAAACTGAAATCAGTTTAATTAAAACTAAGGATTTTGTGTTCAAAGAAAAAAGATTTGTAACAATTAATGGGCTTTGTCTAATAAATAAATCTGACTGAAAGATGGTTGCTACTCCTTCCTCATGCCCATTTCTGGGCATGTAGAATTTAAGAGATTGAAGAATTTACTTGTTTAGACTAAAATAATCATCTTGCTGCAGTCAGATTTCTGATAAAAAACTAAAAAAGATAAAATAAATAATTAACCAACCAATTATTAACCAACAAGTCTTTGAAGAGAGAGATATAATGTTCAATAAACCACATTTAGCTGTTGTAATTTGGTTAAATTTGATCACTTTCAAACCTATTGGATTTATCCTATGGGCAAGACACTATGGTGCTGCTGCTGGCTCTCTCATGCAACATAGAATGGGGCAGTTGGCAGCCGAGTGTGAACTACCTTAGTTCGATCGGAAAAAGCGAGATGGATGCAATCTCTCAAAATCCTGTTTTTCCCAAAAGGTTTGCCAATGGGCCCTATGCACAACTCCACTACATCCTGAACTTAAGGCAGCTTTTCTGTTTCCTGTCTTTTTCTTCTGGATGAACTGATTCATCCAGGTGTATCTGACCTGAGGAACCATGGCCAGACAAGCCTGGATTAATCACCTCATCGAGCAGAAACAAAAGTTAACAAAGAGCAACTTTTGCCATGAGTCAGAACAGAAAGACCGAAAATTCAAGGCCAGACAGACAGTGGGATAACTTAAAAGGCATTTGTTTAATAAACGGGCTGGAGTAGCAGCGGCATTAGAAGAGAAAAGCAGGTTAGTGACCATGATTATTTGACAGAGGATGATCGTCCATGTGAGTATCCTACAACATGCTACGCCGCCAAGTGTCCCATATGCTGCAACCCTGAGAACATGCAGGAGTACCAAGCCAGGTCAGGCAACAGATCAGAACAGGAACAGGCAGGCTCAGAGGTCCAGGAATCCAAAGATAGTTCAGGCAAACAAATCAGACGGGAACAGGCAGCCTCAGTGGTTGAAAGGCAGAACAGGTCAGGATCATGAAATCAGAAACACCAAGGAACCCTAAAAACACTCTCAACACTGACAAGAGAGAACAGGACTAATAAGGCCATGATAACTGGGAGCAAGCACCTTAAATAGAGGCAGGAGCATGTGGATCAGATGAGCAGTGATTGGAAACCTGGCAGAGTTAGAGAGATGAATGAAATGAAAAATTAAGCCCGTCATCAGTTCCAAGATCATGACATTTCAGGAAGTAGTGGAGTTGTGCATAGAACCCATTATAAACATAGCCCAAATAAGGAAAGGACAATAGACTTGAGTCTGATATTGTCAGACTTACATTCTGAAGCAATACTAACTTGAGTGATCTCAGATCGACATAACAGGCTGTCATCACCAGTTAGTAATAACAATCTTACTATACTTAACCTTATCCCCGGCCAGCCGTTTCAGATAGGTTTTGATGTCACCCATTCCAGCTCCTGACGATAATTTGATTATGGTCCTTGGTGTGTCTAATGCCATTTTAAAGGAAGAAGGGGAATCAGGAGCAGGAGAAAGGCAGAAACTTGGACATATATGGAAAGGCATCCAGGAGACAGGTAGACAAACAAGTAGAAAACATAGTAGCAACTATTGACAAGTAGATGACTCCTTACAGCAATGAGAAGAAAAAGAGCACATGAAATACTGAGCGCTCCCAAAAAAAAAGTGCAGCAATAGAAAATTTGTTTAAGCGTGACTATATAAAGTTAGAGCAGATGTGTCACAATAGAGATGTGGGATCAAATAGAGAGTGTCAGAAAGACCCTACAGATCATCAAATCCAGCAGAGGAAACATGAAGTGGTGCAAGTTGCCTTATCTTGTCCACACTGAACATTCATATATTAGTTATTTTACCACCTTTGTGTAAGTCTGCATGTTTCCATTTGTCACCTTGTTGCTGGTAAACAAGAATTTCAATATGAGAGACAGTAAATGATACTTTTATTTCCAATCTAAAATATGCTGAAGTTCAAGGTTTTCTAATGAAAAAACATGTAAACACATTTTGTGGCAGAGTCAATACTTTTCTAAAAGCTTTGTTTCATGAAACCAATATAACCACGTTTGTTTCCATATTTGATCATTGCGACTGTGACAGTGTGCATAAGTTAATGTTACCTGTGATGAGTATAATTTTATCTATTATAATATTAATTACCATATCCAAGAAATTGAAAATAATTCGTACCAATATCAGTTTTTATTTATTTATTAACTTTGAAAACTATTGTAGGGATAAGATAATTAGTAATTGTATGGAGGAAACATGCTGCCTAGAGACTTTAAAAAATTTCAATAGATTTGGTAGTATTTTAAAATCTACATTCATGATTTTTCTTTATTTAGCTGCAGGTGCTATCATTGTCCAGAAGATGGCAGCATTTCCCAATTGTTTAGCAGTATCTATTTTTCCTCACTGTACTTTTTCACCCATATCATTCTCACAAACACAATGAAGAGCTGCTCAGTTTTATTTTGGTTTAAATTATTATTATTATCCTGCTCTGTAGTAGAATCTGAGGACTAATGTCTTTTAGTGTTTTAGCCTTTTGAGATCCACCTTTTTATACATTCCTGAGCTGAACACATTCCAGACCAGCTGATGGAGGGATAGATGAAGACGAATATTAGTGTTGATGCACAGGAGCTGAAATCACAAATGGTCCTGACCACAGTAGTGGGGCTTTCACTGGATGGATAAAACCTAACTGATCAGAGCACTTTTTTTCTGGAATGAGGACATTGCCGTGATGCAATTGTTACCCTAAAAAACATTTGAGCTTTGATGACATGAAGCACAATTACTGTATTCAGCCCAACACTGAATAGCAGGAAAATGTTCTGCAGTCTGGACCTAGTCTGGACTCATTGACAACCCATTTAGATCACTTGCATGACCTAATCATTGCACCCAGGTTGGCTTAAGAGAGGTGATCACCTCCAATGGCTTTAAAAGCTTCCCCCATAATCTTTTGGGACTTCCTTGCCTACAGTACCATTGCATGAAGAATAAGCTACAAACAAACATTACTGTCTGAGTAAAACCATGCACTCTTTATTGCTTGTTGTCCTACAATCATGAAGGTTATTTTATCACTGGGTTTTAAACATTTACTGTCAAGAAATGCCCCCTACATCTGCAGACTAAAGAATTTTAAGCTTTCAGGTTCAACACTAAAGTTGTTGCATTTGAAATCCCATAGCTCCATCTTAGAGCACATCACAGGCCTATGAAGACAGAATCAGCCTTCCAAGAACATCTCCAGGAATTAAATGACTCATTTCTTAACATAATCTTAAAAACTCGTCCATATATTTATCTTAAATAGAACTGATTTTTGCTATTATGCTTTCACAGGTCTGACTTTTCTTGTGTGTACATTTAATTAATTTCAAGTGATTTTTCTTTTCTTATTTTAACATTAAGATCTACCTTTGTGGTAGTACTTGTCCACAGGTACTTTAGTTTTTCCTGTAAATCAGAAAACGTTTGCCCTTTTTTAAAGTGTGAGGTTTTAAATAGGTTTGTCACTCAGTGTCATTTCCTTGTTTGCCAGCAGACTTTCTGTGGCACTTCTCTTCTCATTTAGTTCCTGACATCAAAACCCTTCCTTTTCCTTGCTGCATCTTGGCCTCGGGATTTAGGGACAGGGTTAACTTTATCAATTTGGCCCCTGGGATGTACAGTTTTTTTGTACTTATTGTCCGGACAGAAAGGCTGTACCAATTAGAGAGCCTGTGTAATCACACCAGTGTTACATCATGTGAAGGAAGACTGTCTACTCTATACTCTACTTAATAGATAAGTAATAAAACAGGCATATATATGACAAATAAAAGAACAACCCTAACAAACCATCCACATACACAACAAAAAGTAGAAGAGATGCCAAACAACCATCCCAGGAGTTTCTGAAACTATAATGGAAATGAAACTGGCAGAACTTTGGTCCGGCAGCCAAGATAATTTTAGAGAGAAAAAGATTTCTCCTTTAAATTGACCAAATAATCAATCCTTCGTTCATCCTGAATCGGCTAATTCTCGGAGGAGCTGATCACAAAGTTCAAAGAGTTATTCAGGTCCTCCATGGCTGCATCCATCCTCTCCTTTAGGACTTTAAGAGACTATCATCTGCAAACAAACCAACACAATAACCTGAGTAAAAGATCCTTAGTTTTCAGCCTAATTTATTATGTAATTATACTTTGGGCCTTTTTTTTTTCTTCATATTTTGATTTTTTTTAAACATTCCGGATTAGAATTGTGAAAATAATGAATAAAGACCTTTTTAATGAATTGTTTATTGCAAAAATACTTTTAGCATTAAACCGAACATAAAGTGTGTTTAATCGGAACAAGCCTGCAGGGATGTTAACTTCACGTCAGTCATGTTTGTTCTGACAGATCAGATTTCTGATTCTGCTGCTTACTTTTCTTTGCTGTTATGTTATAATTATTTTAACACTCATCATGTCACAGTGGGAATATAGTTTTATTTAAATAATAAACGTTTGTTTAAAACGCTTTTTACTGTGCTATCTAAACATAATTATTCATGTTTCGAACCTAACTTCCTTTCATTCTTTATCAAACATTTGATCTTTTTATGTTATCATGTTATCTTATTTATTTAATGTATTCACTGTAAATACTTGTTTTTTTTTAACCACTGCAATTTACTTTTTCATTTTCTCATTTAATAATCCTGCTACTTATATGTGCAATAGTGTCTTAATTTGATAACTTTATACTGTGTTAATAAATGCAACAAAGGTGCCTTAAAGTAACCTGTTATCCAAACTCACTCCAGGAAAAATATCCTGAAATTCCTGGATTGTCTTTGCTTGGCTGTTTTTTTGTTGTTGTTTGTTTGTTTGTCTGTTTTTAATTTAGAAAAAACTATGAGTTTGGATTTTTTTTAAAGACACAAAACTAGACTAAACCTCATAAACTCTCTGCAGAAAGTGATGTGGGCCCCCATTCCTGTCTGCTCTATGTCGGCCACCTCGGTAGAAACCAGTTAATGCACTTCATGGGTTCTGCTCATTAAAATTTTTTTTTTCTTCAATAAATTTACAGAGGCTGTGTGTGCTTGAGTTGTTGTTTTTGCTGTTTGTCTCTGTGTTTCCATGTGATAGACTGGTGACCTGTCCAGGGTGAACCCCGCCTCTCACCCATTGGCAGCTGGAGATAAGCACCAGCACCCATCATAACCCTGCAGGGATAACCATGATGGAAAACGGATGGATGGAAGTTGAACCATTAAACATTTTTTTTTATTGTTTTTGTTTTTTTGTATAGTTTTCTGTACCAGAACATAAAAATACTTCCCACTGTTGCCTTCTTGTAAGAAGGTTTGTAATATTTGTTTCTTTTTTGTGACTGGTGGTTGGGTGTCAAACAAACACATTTTAAGGGCCATGTGTGGCTCTAATGTAACTCTTTAGACACCCCTGGGCCAAACAGTACAATGATGGTATATCAAAGTAGATTTTTTCTTGATTAAATAAACTTAAAACAAATAAAAGAGAGATTTTTTTTCCCCCAGAATTGGACCCAAGAAAAAATGAAAGCAGACAAGAGTCCAAAAAATTCTGTAAAACTTGAAGCCAAGCTTCCTTAGAACGAAAAACAGAAAAATCCTGAAAAACATAAAGGAATAACATCCTGATGCAGAGCTTTGCTTTGTGACAAAGATCCAGATATAAACATCTTCATCTCGTGATCATGGGAGTTGCATGAGACCCCATGACACTTAAGTTTGATTGGTCTGAGCATAGATGCTATTTCTGTCATTTATTCTAAATGTTTCTCCAGTCTTGTAGTTGTGTATTTGTCCAGCAGATGGCGGCAGTGTGCAGGGCAGCTGCAGAGCTGCGGCTCGCAGCGAAGCGCCTGGACTCCTCCTGAGAGCCGCTGCGCTCATCCGGACTCCCTCCACTCTCCTCCCTGTCTGCCGCCGAGCTCCTCCGGCTGCAGACCGACCTGAAGGCGGCACAGAGAGCCATCCAGCAGCCTCAGGTTGTTTTCCTGGTTTTTAAACCTTCCTTACAGATTATCTATAAATCTGGCACGATGCGGGCGCTTCATCCAGAATAACAAACCCAGAGGCAAGTTGGGACCGATTTTTGGATTTGAATGGTTTTGGATATTTTGTGAGGAAGCTGTGGTGAAGCGGGTTGAGTCCACAGGGTTTTATCCCTGAACGACCTTGTGTTTTTCTTTCTGTGGACGCAGGATTTTCCGGGAATGGAGAGGAATGGGATTGCTTGCACGCAGTGAAAAGTATGTAGACCCCCTCTGGATCATATTTACATGCAACATGTTTGTTTGATTGTTGTTTTTATAGAGAGGCTGCTCTCAACTCATCTGTCTAATATAAAATTAAATTTCAGCTCATTAAATTGATCAAATTCTGAGGTTAAGGTTGTGTTACCTACTAGAGGGACCCCCCCTCCCCATTTCCACTCCTAGGCACACATTCTGCATATAAATCATTGATGGCCTGCATGCTGTGTGGCTTCCAGCAGGATGCTCTCTGAATGAAGCACATGTATGGCCTGTTGTGGAGCTGTTACCATGAATCTGGGTGCAGAGGCTTGTTCTGTGGAACAGATGGGACACACAGGCTTACATCTCCACCAGTCCACAGCTAAACACACACACAAACACACACATGGACTTGTGCCACGCCACACTATCTCAGGCCGATGGATTGAGTCATAAAACACTCCAGGGCAGAGGCTGAGGGGAGGCTGGTGACCCCTTCAGAGGTGAAGCCTTGACCTCCAGTCTGAGCTGCCAAAATAAAAACCTTGGCAGTACCATCCCTTCTGGGGTTTTAGGCAGCTTCAGGAAAATAAAGCAGTAAATTCTTCCTTTTTTCTCTTCGCAGTTCAAGAAAGCATGATCGCCTCCCATCGCCAAAGGAGGACGATCTGATCATCACAGCTTGGATCTCAGAAATGGATAACAGTGGATGACAAAAACCTAAAAACTCCCAAAAGTTGTCAGAGGAGCTAATCCTGCAGCGAGTCCATGAGACATCCTCCAGAGCATGGGGTGTGTCAAATCCAAGAGGAGCGATGCCTCCCAGCATGCCAACTCAACGGAGAAGAAGGCGCGAGGAGAGAAGGCCTATTTGGTGGGTTCATCGGAGCCGGCCTCGGTGGAGGGCTCCCCCCAGGTCAACCCGGTCCTACTGGAGTATGCTCAGAAACTGTCTGAGGAAATCGTAGCCCGGGCGGTGCAGCAGTGGGTGGAGGTGGACAGCCGCTACAGTGACATCCCCTACATTGAGTGTGACGTTCCATGATGGGAAGCAAATTCCACATGTGGATCACTTGGACTCCCTCTGGACCTTTTTTTTCTTGAGTATGCAGAACAAAAGGAGATCATGGGTTTTTCTGTAGTGAGACTGAGTACGAGGGAATTCAGTTTTGACCTACTTTTGGATGGGATTATGCTTGGGATTGATCCTAAAACCCTCCTCCAAACTGACCAAAGCGTTCTGATCCCAGCTCTGTGATTATGGGAGCAGTAGTAGGTTTGTGCTCATCTTCCTCTGTCTATATCTGTCCATGAATGGACCTATGAACCCAGGAATACCGTCCGACACTCGATCCTCATCATCTCCTCTGTACCAGGCTGAGCAGGGACTTATTAATAGATCAGAAACACTCCCTACCATGGAATTCCTTATAGTCAAGGGGAGTAACTCCTTTTGGCCTAAAAGGAGATACTACGGTAACATCCTCAGCTCTGCTTCTCTCACTGCCAATAGTTCGCCTTAATCACTGCCCTCCATCTAACAGGACCTCAGATTTCTGAAGTACAGATGATGCATTTCTAATTGGACGCAGCCTCTAGACGCGGCAGGGACACAGAACTTCAAAAGGGTTGGACTCATGGGGTAGTGGAGCTGAGACACTGCTAAAACCACCCGACAAAAAATGTTGTAGGCCTTGTTTTGTCCCCTTTGTGTCACTGTGCCATCATTACTGTGCTGGTAATTCTTTAAACCCGTAATACAGTTCCTTTGGTGCTGCTTCAGGTACTTACCAAATATACACACTGCAAACTGTGCAAAAGTCTTGAGTAATCAGTCGTTCCTTAAATTTTGTATTTGGTTGTCTGAACCTTCTCATATAGGCTGTTAGAGGGTCTTTAAAGGTGGTTCTCTACAACATTGACAAAATGTCATTGGTTAGAGTCATGAAAAATATCACAGAAAACCCAGTTGGACTGAATGAAGGTATGAGCTCCAAAAAGATGATTCTCAAGAGCTTACAGGGTTCTTTCCCATCATGTGCAGTTTGAACTTTCAAACCTGAAACAAATCAGAGCAAAATTGCTCTGTCAAGGTTTTTTCTTTCCTCCCAAACAGAAAACGTTCGTAGGATCTTTAGAAGTGGTCTTGATCAAAGTTTCTCCAGACTCTAAGAAAGATCTTAAAATCTTTTACATTGGTTTCCATTAGCTCTTTATGACCTTTGAATCATTTAAGATGAAAATGTGTTTTATTTGAAATATTGGGTTTTTTTTTTATTCTTACTAGTCTGACCAGTTCATAGAAAATAAAATGTATTGGATCTACAAATGTCCAACCTCCATCAGATGATCAATAGAGAAAATAGCCAGGAAAGACACAGAGATGCACATTTCTGGAGCTGAAGTTCTCTGTAGCACAACTGCCACCATTGTTACCTTGGTTCTGTTTTACTGGTAAAAGAAGTTTTAGGTTAAAGACAAGATGGTGATTTTTTTTTTATCCACTGATGTTTTTTCTGACATAAATCACTTAACAAATGAGAACAGTGCATATCCATTAGAAAATGTTTATTACTGTGCTTCTTTTTTTATCAGAGCAGCCATATTGGATTTTAAAGTCAAAGTTTGCAGGAAGCCTCATATGTTTCTTTCTTGGTGTTTTGACCTCAGGTCATTTTAATTTTTTTTTTTTTTTTTTTTAGAAATGTACATTTGATAACAAACTTAACAAACAGAGCCAATATTTTTATGAAAAATAAAGCCTTGTCTTTTAGTGGTGGCTAACAGCTTTTTGGGGAATACCTTTGTTGGAAAAAAAAAAAGACATTTCCCATCAAACTTTTGATTTTGGATTTTTCATGGATTTATCTGAGGAATCAGGAAAAGTTATCTGTCCTCTGTTTTAAGAACAGTGATTCATACCTTTTGTGATTGAATGGGTCATCATCAGAGTTAGGTGGACATGGAAGACAGCAAAACGTAGATATAAAGCTGTCAAAGGTCATAGAAAGACCTTCAGAAAGACTGGAGAGCTGTTTATCAAGTCCTTTTAAGGATTTTAAAAGGCCGGAAGCAAAATATAAACAGAAATTTGGACACGTTAGATATTTTGCCTTCCACTCAAAGACAAATCAGGTTTATTACTGATTCCAGGTTGAGATCTGAGAGGACAAAAATCATGTGTCCACACATATTTGTTGTCTCTTGGTCATAAAATAACCGGAAAATGAGTCAAAACAGATTTAGAGGGGAATAGGCTTTCCTCACAGAATTACTGAGAGGAGTTTGGTTCTCTGTGTCTCTGAGGTATTTTCTCTGGTTGCTCTGGGAATACAGGGTTTTAAAGGTAGCCAAAACTTGTTTGCTCCAAGTAGGAGCCATGTCTGCATTCTTGTCACAATGTCGAGCCCCTTTAAGCAAGTGTTGGACTCTTTCAAAGCTGCCTGTTGGATCACCCAGGGTGTTCCCTGTTCTGCCTGTTCAGAATAAAATCACCAGTCTTCTCTTTTCACTGTTAAAAAGAAGTTTTCTCATTTAGGAATCCTGATAAATTTTAGCACTGGTTGTACAAAGTCCTCAGTCTTCCATCAAAAATAACC
>NW_015150598.1:60283-70874 GCF_000732505.1 Cyprinodon variegatus
GTCAGCAGACAGCAAGAAGCCTCCCAGATCTCCAGATGCATTTGAGATATCAAAAAAGTACTCCAGAGTGTTGTTCAGCATGGGGGTGAGTAGCAAATGAAGGCTAATCATGTTTTGGGTGTACTATTCCTTTAATATCCAGCTGTGCATTGCCTGGCATTATGTTTCATTCGGTTGGAACTAAACCATTTTTTCTGGATCATCTTGGCCAATATGGATTCTTTCTTCACATCACCTACAGCCTCCAGAACCTTCTTTCCTTTTGTTTCTTCCTTCAGCGTTTTTTCTATGGTTTAACCTGGTGGTCGGTTCACCTGTTTTCCACCATGGGTCCTTTAGGGGATCCTCTTTATGGTTTCAGTTTGTGTCTCTAATGTTGGGTTTGTGTTCATGGTCAACCAAACCCCTTTCCAAGCGTTTCAGGGTCTAAAAAGGTTTCCTAACTGCTGACTTATCTGCATAAATAGTATTTAAAGATATTTGCTTTGGAAATATAAATTAAATACCAGTGCCTAAAATCTAATCTTTTTTTTATTTGATTAAAAATTCACTATTAATAAAAAAATAATGTCATTTATTGTCTTAAAGGTGTATACAGCCAAACCCAGCTCATTACTGGGATCTAATTTTAGATTTTCATTGCAAATCGTTGTATTTTAAAAGAAACATGGTTTTGCCAGGGTTGTAGGACGGCCTTTTGATCCTTCCTCTCTTACAGACTGTATTTTCAGTGTGTGAAAAAAATCTGATGCCAATAAACAAGAATTATGCCTTCAGTCTGTGAAATGTTTTCTCTCCACCAGCACCACTACTTTAGAACAAATAGTTTATGTTTGTTTTACAGCAGCAGTCAAACAGGAAGACGCAGACATGTGGAGAGCTTTCAGTGGGTCAAAGGTTCGGCTATAAGGAGGATAAACAGGATTCACAAATGGCTGCTGGTGAGCGTTTGTTTGAAGAGGGAAGACATAGGCAGGCTCTGTGTTTATAGCCGCTGAATGTCTGAAATATGTGGGGATGATGCTTCTTTCATTAAGAGGGTGTTCAGATTCAGAATTAAATCTTCTGAAACACTTTAAAATTAAATTATTCCACACTGTTTAATAAATGATCAGTGTTTTTAATTCAGAGTAATTTTCATTTGAATGCTTTGCTGGAGGCATCCATGTTTGTCAAAGAACACTACTGCCACCTACTGGTTTGTGACGTCACGGTGCGGTATCGGCTGTTGATCAAGTCCCAGTGCTGTATCTGGTGTTTGTCACAACGCGCTATTATCCAAGTCATCTTAAAAAAACATTCTTCTTCCAAATGTTGGCTACATATTACGTGTTTTTTCTCTGGCCAGAAGTTCGATGGCAAATCCTCCCTCTTCAAGTTGGCAATCCAACGACCACGTCCATGGAGGATCAGGAATCAGAAAGGTGAAATAACTAATCTCTTTTCACTTTTACCTGATGTATTCCAACATCCAGCTGCCATGCACGTGGGCATTGTCAGTTTCACTATAGCTCTGGTGAATTTCAATGGTGAAGTCCTCTGGAAATCTTCAATAATTGTTGTTGATTGCAGATGTGTCTAGTAGTTCTCATTGATTTTGCTACTAAAGCGTGGAGAATGGCGCTAGGCTTACCGCACCGTGACATCACTGCTGGAAGATGTCAGAAGTAAGGTGTTACTATATTTGGGCAAAAATGGCCGCTCCCAAACTCAGTGATCGAAATGAAAAGCAATGAAATATTTATTATTTTTTTACTGATTAACACTAAATTCATTAAATCACCACAAACATATTAGTTTTAGGTATAAATAATGATTCATTGATTATTCCTTGCTGACCTGACTTCTCTTTTAAAGCTCTCTGCTTCCAAACTGTACAGGTAAACCAGGCAGAGGCGGTTAGATATCTGGTTAAAGAATAACCTCACATAAAAGGGTTAGGTGAAATATCTCAGATAAGGCACCTATAAACTGATAATAAACTTCAAATGAAGTTATCAGTTTTCCAAGAACACCAACAGCAGCTGCTGTCAGTAAAAGTAAGCACACCTTTCGCCATAATAAAAACAATATGGCAGGATGTTTTAAAAGCTACATCTAAGTGAGGGGAAAGGCTTCAAGTAGAAATGTTCGACCAGAATGCACAGAATCATGTTTTAAGCATTGTTAAACCGCACATAGAAAAAAAACAAGCATGGAGGGTGAAGGCTAATGATTGGGAAAGCATCAGGAATTGGAAACAAGCAATCAGCTCAGGAAAATTTGTGATTAAAGGTCAGTTTTTAAACACAGAATCTGCATATTTGTCCCTTTTATTTTTCACAAATGAAGCCATTTATTATTTCTGTTAAATTCTGTGACCCATTTAGTGAGGAACAAATGATTTACTCTGAATGAGAGGTGGATTTCTCTGTAATTTGGTTCCTGTTTTAACTTGGAGACATGTTGGTTATGTAATAAACTCTTTTTATTGCCTCCTGATTCATAAATACTGTAGATATGAGGACCTGGCTGCACTCCTACAGAACAGACAAGTTTATGAGAAATAAAAACAAGATTCCAGTTTAATGAAACTATATGTGATTTTTATACAGTCACTAATAAATCCTGCTTCTGCATCATCAATAAATCTGTTTTGTTTCACATTAAATTTGAAAAGAACAAACATAAAAATGGCAAAAGCAGGTGGAAATATTACCGCCTGTGTTTTAGCTGGAGACAGAAACACAGAAAAACAGATGATAACTGATCTCAGTCACATCAACAAACACCCACGGGAAATGTGATGAAGCACTTAATGGTGAGATCATTTCCCTCTCTCCTGTTCTGCTGGCAGTGCAATGCGGCTGTCAGGTCCTTGAAATTCCAGCAAAACACTCAACTTACACCAAACATTAAAAAAAAATAAAAATTGTTTCTGTTAGCACTTTGATTCTGTTTTGATTTCTCATCTGCAGGAAAACGATCTAAATTTTCTGCTAAACATCTCCAGAGGAGAAGATATTGTGAAGTGTTAGTCACACAGCAACAGGCTCTCTGCAGCACGGCCGTCTGAAACGACTGACCATGAAAGGATGAGTGAGCAGGAAGCGTCTGTTTAGACAAGGCCTGAATGTTCAGAGGGTGGGAGGCGACGGCGGCTGGTTGATCACACGTCAGAAAGTCAGGTCCTTCTCTCCCAGCGAAGCGAAGCACTCGTCCACGTACTGATCAGAAACTTCCCCCAGGGCTGACGGATTCCAGCGAGGATTCTGGTCTTTGTCGATCAGAACTGGAGAAGCACAGAGGTGGGTGACATTTAACCGCCTCAGAGGCGGGTCAGCTGATACGAACAGCGATTAAATAACAGCAGGAGGACGTTTTTAATGGAGACATCCTCTGCTGATGCAGGGAGTTGGAACATGAGAAGAATATCTGCATCTGATATGAACCCCCCCTTTACACACACAAGCTCTGTTTTTAGACAAAGAGGCAGATTTTCATACAATTAACCAGCAAATTATTCTAAAATTGACCAAAATGTACAAAATATTATAATAAATTAATATATTTAGATTAAAGCTTCAATTAATGGCAAAATTAGACAACAGCTGGACTGATTTTAACAAGAAAGGTCCAGATTTAAAGCTGTATTTCAATCATTAAACATAATTAAATAAACAGAAAAAAAAACATGCAGAACAATAATTAACTGGTTTAAATAAAATAAAACACCTGGATTTTAGTTGGACTTTATTAAAGAGAAATGGATGGTACTGAATGGAAATAAACTGGACTGAACCAAATAAAGTCAGAATGAACTAATCTAAATGTGATAGGGTTTAATCTGAAAGGGACTGGGGTGAAATGAAGAACAATAACCTGAACGTAATCAGGCTCTGACTATAATAATCTGTTTTTTAACAAGTTAATTCTTTGAAATAAACTGGACATTGTGTATTTGGGTTAAGGTCCTAAGAATCTCTATAAATTAGACAATCAAATAAGATCCTAATGCATTGAATCGGACCAGAACTTTATCCTAGCCTAGAATGAGATGGGCTTAATAGATTATTTTTATTTTTATTTGAATCTGACAAATCAATTGAAAAAGGCCACAAAATCTAATTGTACTGTATTCATTTATTGTTATTAGAAAAAACATTACTTTAAGTGTTTTAGTGAACTGGATTAAACTGCAGCATGTGAATCAGCCAGAGGCTAAAATCAGATGGATTCTATATGGGTTGAATTTTATGAAACTATTTTAAATAAAAATGAAGTGGGTCATATTAAACTGGGAATTTTTTAATGTGAATTTAATATAAATAATCTTTTAATTTTACCCCAATTTGATAGTTTAAAACTAACTTTAATATCTGAATTAGAGAACATTTGAATGAAATGGAAATTGAATTTGAGGAACCAAAAAAACACAACAAACACCTCTCCCAGTAAGACTCTGAATAAAAGTGATTAAAAACATCTCCTTTATCGTTAACAGTGAACCTTTAGTGTTAACTCACCTGCGCGTACGCCCTCATAGAAGTCATGGCCTCTCTAGAAAAAGAAAATCAGAACTAATCAGCAGACTGTTCTACATGGTTTAAACTACAACTCTAACAGCAATGCACCCACTGAGACCAAACCTCATGCCCAGAGAAGCTGCAAAAGCATCAGCAGAGTCAGTGGTGATGAAAAAATGTCTGCTATTACGTCTCAATAATGTTATTTGTAATATGAAACTCCTCCCAACATGGACATGCCATGGGGTCAGGGCAGGGAAGCTTATTGAGACATGAGGCTTTCTAACATTTTCAAATGATAACTATTCTGTATTTGGGTTTTTTTTTATCAGTTTAATGCGTTTTTCTTCTTAACACCTTGATGGGGATTTCAACCAGAGAAAATACATCTGAACGAGGCTCAGGAATACATCACTGGAGGTTTAACCAGCAGCTATATCCCTTTATATGAAGTAGGGATTGAATGGTGGAATTTGACTGCATTCCTAATGGATGAGTTTTGTTTTTAGAGGATGAAACCCCCTGATCATGTCATGTTTTCTCTTTTCAATTAATTTCAGTTTTGTTTTTAGAGGATGAAACCCCCTGATCATGTCATGTTTTCTCTTTTTAGTTAATTTCAGCTTTGTTTTGTTTTTTCCTGGTTCTTGTTTGCGGCTCTGGTTTGTTCGGTTTACCATGCAGGCCTGGCTCAGCCGATACTCCATCACCAACACGTCCTGCAGGCTCAGGGTGGCGCCCGCCTGCAACTGTTTGAAGGTGATCTTCAGGGACGTGGGAGACATTTTGGAAAGAGTCTAAAAGAAGCACAAGCAGCAGATGATCATCATCAACAGAGTTATAATTCAGAGGGAAACTGATCAGTTCTAAAAGGGCACTGATGAAGCAAAGACTGCAGAAGAATATAGAGTACATATCTTTTATTCTTTAGATATTCTTTAAAAAGCTTTTTTTTTTATGTTAACTTTGTGATAAAATGAGGAGTGGTGGTCTAGTGGTTAGGGGATTACATTTGGATCCCGGAGGTTCTGAGTTCAAGCCCCGTTCCCACAGACTGCCACTCTGGGTCCCTGAGCAAGACCCTTAACCCCCACACTGCTCCCCGGGCGCCACACAATGGCAGCCCACTGCTTCCCAAGGGGATGGGGACTTGTGACAGTAATAAAAAGTTGAAAAAAGAAAGGTTGAAATAAATAAAATAATGAAAGAAATTTTCCAAAATTCCAAATCTAGATCATACAAAGTTGATGAGTGTTTTAGTTCATATTTGGTTAAAACATATTAAATGATTAAATATTTTATTGTTAATTAATTTATTTCTATCCAAAGTAAGGCAAAAAATAGAAACAGGTTTTCCTTCTTTGTTTCCAAAAAATCTGGAGCCCGGAATAAAATTCAACAAGATTTAAATTATTTAAGGAAATTTAACACAGTTACTAAACATTTCACAAGTCTAAATGTCAGACTTCTCTAGACTGAAATATTAAAGTTTACTTCATCTTTTTTTATGGAATATTTGTTGTATAAAGACACATTTGAGGAGTTAACAGGTTAATTAATTTCTGGATCTTTCTGGGTGGAGTTCTTTATAGCATCTAACCGCTCATTAAGACATGATCACTGATGGGTGAGTGGATAAAACCACTAAGACACTGGTACACAGATATATAAACAAAAGTTATCTATTTTAACTAACTAGCCGAGGGTCCATAGACTATTGACTATTGACCATTGAGCCATAGACTAATGGAGGAATTATTATGTAATTTTAAATTGTGAAATATTTAACACGTTGCTTTGTCTTTTCATTGAACTGTGTTAAGGAGAAGGTACCTCTAAGTTTCACGTCTTACCTCCAATAAAGTACAGCTGCTTATTGTGTTTTGGTACTGATGCTTTAATATGGGTGTTGGGCTCCTTTAAACCTTCAGCAGGTTTAAAGCTTTTCAGCTCAAAGATAGGTTTATGAACAGAGCAGTCACTTCTTGTGAAATCCTTTAACTAATCACTGTGGTTTGGGTGAGACGTCCATTAAACACTAAAACTGTGGTTGATAATTACTGGTGGGTGACATTAAAGCCATAATTCACAGTGATTTATAACTACACTGCATAGCTGATCTGATTTTAAAGGTGTTACAAACTGCTGCAACAGATTTAGGCAGCAAGTTTCTGCCAACATGTAGTTCTATTTCTGCACAGCGCCTTTTCCTAAGAGCATAAATCAACAATACAGTGAGAGTGGTTTTGGTTCAGCAGCAGATTAAGGTCCAACCTCGGCTTGTTTCTTAGCAAACTCTGATCCGTCGGCCTTCAGGTTCTGCATGATTCCCTCCACACTGCCGGAGCCAAAAAGCCTGAATAGAGGTGAAAAAAGGAGGAAAATATGGGTTTACACCAAGAAACAAACAGCAAGCTGTATCAGTGTTCAATTGGGTTGAGTAAAACAACTCCAGTTAGTGCCAATCCTGAAACCTTTTTTTTTTTTTTGGTTTAATTTTGACATGTCATTTTATTTTATGCTTTCTAAAAGGTTCATCAAAACTCACCTGTCAATGTCAGAGATATGTTTGTCCAGGACAAAAGGTTTGTCAGAGTCCAGATCACTCTGTGGCAGAAACACAGGAAACCTCAAGTGAGAAACATAAACTAATTTAGATTCAGCACCTTCTTTACTGAATGGTACAGTTGGTCAAATTCGGAAAGAATTCATGAAATGAAATTATACTTTATTTCAACCAGCATTAGACACACTGAAAAATGGAGAAATATAACTTCTAATTTGGGAATATCTATTCTGTGGGAACAAAGCTCGATATTTATAGAACTATTAGTTGATTAATTTACTATATACAATAAACTAGATGTAAACAAATTATTTTTAGGAGTAAATGTTTCATTTTTGAAGCTGATCAGGAAACAGCTCTAATGCCTGTTAGGTAGAGTGGAGGCTAAGTGATGCTGTGGGCTTTTTTATCCTTTTAAAGGCTCTGAGGACCTTGTTAGAGTATAAGTAGCATGATGTGAGCTGTGAGACTGTGCCGCCCTGGGAGAAATTTAAGGAAGTTGTTATGGGAA
Organism: Cyprinodon variegatus; assembly: GCF_000732505.1. NCBI lineage: Eukaryota > Metazoa > Chordata > Actinopteri > Cyprinodontiformes > Cyprinodontidae > Cyprinodon > Cyprinodon variegatus. Next base: position 67,866 of record NW_015150598.1, read on the forward strand.
CAAAGAAGCTCTCTGAAAACACCTGAAACATTTTTGCTTTACCAGCCAACTTTAAGGCAAAGACACTAAAGGAAGTTATTGCAAGTCATAAATCGCTATAAAAAGGTCTTCTGCATCCGGAGGAAGAACGATGAATGGCAAAAAGTCTTATAGACCGACAGTGAAAATGGAACTGGACAAGAGAAGGTATTGACACTGGACAGGTCCCCAGTCCATCCCAGGGCAACACAGAGAAACACTCATACCTAAAGGCAACTTAAAGTCAGTATTTAACAACACAGTTGGGTTTGGAAGGGAGCCAAACCCAGGACCTTCTACTGTAAGATAACAGTGATACCAACTGCTTCACCATGCAGTCCACCCTTAATATATTTATAAAAAATTTAACTGTGTTGGAGGTTTTGATTTTACAGCAGACTTTGGGGTCTTAGTGGGTTCTGATGCGTCGTTGGTTCCTAACCTGCTTCTGGAAAGACTCCAGCAGTCTGGAGACGTCCGTATCAGATGGAGACTTCAGGTCCACAAGCTCCTTCTCCAGGTCTGGGATCTGCAGGTGGAAATATCTTTCAGAACCGGAACTCGCAGAATTTTGTATTTAACTGTGAACTGTTTTTTTTTTTGTTGTTTTTTATTGTCTTTTTAAGGTCAGCTTGAATAAATAAAATTGTTTTAATTTGCTAAATGACAGAAAATTTGGAAGAAAATTTTTAACTTTAGTCAACCTAAGAGGTTAACATAAACAAAGAACACCATATGCTGAAAAAGTTGGGGGAAGTCCTAATAAAGATTTAATGGTTTTGTAAGCTTTTGATTGTTTAATATAAAACCTTTGAATTAAATAGACCCATACTTATGGATGAATTACCATGTGGGGAATCATAGTAAAAAAATCTAATGAATTGAGCCGAGATCAGGGAGTGAACTGACCACTTACACATGTCTAGATCATCTTTGGGTCAAATTTTCAGATAGCTGAAGGTTCTGCGTTGCATGTTCAAACAATAATACCTAAGTACAAAATGCATTAGAAGGTCCAGCCATCATATCTTTCAGAAAGAAGGTGGTTTCTTTGTTACAAAATACAGGTTTTGGTTAAAATCAACCTCAAAGCAAGAGATAAAGAAACTGCTAAAACTGGTTTGAGTCTTTATCCATAATGGAACCAGTCCTGAACCAACATAAGCTGAAATGCCACTCAGGCAGGAAGAAGCCATTACTTCTAAAGCACCAAAAAAAAAGGCACAAACATCTGCATTGTGAAAAAAAGAAAATAATAAAAAAAAAAAATTAAAAAAAGTATTTCAGCCAAAAAAGGAAAGCTTGGATCCAAATATGTTATCCAAATTGATCACGTTCCTTTGGATTTTCAGTAAAACACTTTTGGAAGGATGCTCGAAATGTTTGACCTGAGTCGGACAATGTAAATGTAAACCTAATTTTAAAAAAAGAGGGGAAAAAAAATGTTTTCCCTAATTGTTCTATCATTCAGGAAATAAAACTGTATTTAGTAAATCTTACCAGAGCTAAAACAGAAATGTTTTAATCAACTTTAATGTTACAGAGTGAGGATAAAATGTTCTGTTTTTATAATCTAAGAATAAATCTGGTTTTAACCTTCTAAGGAGTGTTTACCATTTTTTATATTCTGGTTGATTTTTTGGGTCCATGTATCTGTGCTGTTGGCACATGTTGAGTACTTTATTGCTGCCAGTACGGCTTGGTTTTAATTTGAGGCTCCAGCAGAATCCTGCAGGTCAACAGTACTTTATAACAAATTCAAGGTTATTGGCTTGAACAAACTCTGCTGTCCGCTGCTTTGACTGCAAGCCAAGAGCGAGACCCACACCTGGCCATAGGGCCAGTCAGAAAGTGTTGGCGCTCATAAATAAAATCTCTGATTCACCCACTGACTCAACATCTGGCCTGAACTGCCCCCTTCATTCGTCCCTGAAGCGCCGATCTAACACAGTTGGTGATTCAGACTCGTTTTTTTATACTTAATGTTATTATTAATTGAAGTTACATCACCTTCTTAGATTCTACAAAGTGAGTGGCGACTCCGGCTCGCTGAACATCACGTCCCTTCAGCCGGAAGCCCGTCAAGGCGAGGAACAGTCCCAACTTTCCCTGGAGCCTCGGCAGGAAATAGCCCCCTCCCACATCAGGGAAAAGACCTGTCAAAATAAAACCATCACAGTTTTTGTTACTCTTCCCTTGTAGGTCATTTTGAAGTTCCTTTAATTGAATCATTTCACTCTTCTTGGTCTTTGTTTAGAAATCCCCCAAATAATGGGACCTTTATTTGTTTTTTCATGCTCAGCTGTGTTAATCAGTGTAGTTCTGATCCTGTTGTTATGATATTTAGATGTTTTGTATAATAATGTGAAATGATGGTGGGGAAATTCCAATAGTAGCTCGGGTTTTTGAACGTGATTGGGGTGTTAGGGATGTTTTATAATGTTAAACACTTTTTGTTTCATAAGTCATGAGAAAATAAGCTGGACTTAAAGTTCAGACTGTGACCAAATGAAATAGATGAGAGACTTCAGCCAAATAAATGAAGGCGAGGGGCTTCTGTCTATAAAGGAAACAGCAGAGGAGTTTAAGGCACCTCCTCATGAAGATTCCAGATTTCTTCTCTCAGTTGCACTGATTGTACATGTTCTGTTGCTTTTTCAGATTTTATTTATTTATTTTTTTTGTTTAGGTGGTATTTTTACCGTTTGTTGGTGGCTTTGTTAAGGTGATTGGATTTTAAGTACTGTTGGTTTGTCCATAGTGTTTGGATTTTTTGTGAAGTTATTTATTTTTGTGTTGTTGCTGCGTCGATTTGTTGGTCACATGGTTGATTGTTTTTGTTTGGTCCTGCTGATTGGTTGTTTTTTGTTGGTTGTGTTTGTCTGTTTGTTCTTTCAGTGTTCACTGTGGTGGTTGGTTGGTAACCTGAATCCGCCAGATGGATTTGCTCCGCATATCCATCTGGAAACCTTCCGTTGAAGTACTTTTGGG
>NW_015150598.1:71520-76160 GCF_000732505.1 Cyprinodon variegatus
GTTGGATGTGTTAGTAGTTTTGTATTTTTTTGCTACTGTTACTTGGTTGGTTGTGTTTTTATGTTGTTAATGTATGCTGGTCAGAGTGAATTAAATCTGTGGCAGGTGGCCTAATCCAGGAGCCATTTACATTAGCCATTGTTGTGCATCAGCCATGCATCTTATAATGTTTAGGATTCTTTTTGTAGCCACCTACTACCCTTACATTTAATATATTATATTTTCAAAAATCAATGTTAATATTCTTGCAAAAATTTCTATGGTCAAACTTGGTTTGTCTTGTCTTTCATGGTTCCCTGTAAAAAGCATCCAGGGGATATGAGTTAAAGCTACAGGGATTAGATAAGTTGACCCCATTTATGGCTCAAAAAAATCATATGATAAATGTGTCAGATTATAGCTTTTGTTTAGGACACTAAAGGGGGTCGGAATAAATCTGTTAATCCGGTTAAAGGAAGAGTTGATGTTTATATAAGAGGACAACTGTTTTCACAATAAACAAGAGTAAATAAAGAGGTGAAATAAGATAATGTATATTCTTTCTAATGATGTGCGGCCTAAAAAGGTTTAATTTATCTGCATCTTCAGATGCAGATAAATGGTGTGAACCCTTAGATTCAACTCTATGGGGACTGTTGATGTTAATTATTGAGGATGTCGTGACGACGTTCAGAGTAATTAGGGCACACCTGCATGCACTAAACAGATTGAAACCTCTGCAATCAGCCTACGTGTTTCCATCATCTTTATAATTAACAGGAACATCTACAGGGACTAATGCAAACTCACACTGGGCCTCATACAAATTTGTAAACAACTTTGACTTGTTGACACGGTACTTCTGATTGGTTCAAAATTCAAACAAATTGTTGGTGCATGATTTAAGATTTAGTCTGATTTTGAAAACCTGTGGATAATCATAGTTCAGAAAAAAAGAAAACATTATTCTACAGTGTGATTAAACTGAAGAGCATTTGATTACAGAATCCATCCTAAAATTAAAATGTTGTGCAGCTTTGCTCCGCTGGGGAAAAAAATCTTGTTTGAAGTGGGGTTAAAGTGCAGCTATAATTACATTTCAGTGGCCTTTCAGCCAGAATTGTTTTAGAGGAGAATGTGAATGTAATTCAACTTAAATTGACTGCCTCCGAGATTTGGAAATTGCATTTTTCTATTTTGCAATTATATTGGGAATGCAATTAACAGCCCAGCCCTAGTAAGTTGTTCTCTGAACTAGTGTTGTCAAAAGTATCGATATTCAAAAAAGTATCAATGCTAAAATGTTGTATCCGGATACAATACTTATTTTCAAAAGTATCGATACAGTGCTACCACCAGTGGCACCTAAACAGTCATTCATCTAAAGTGCAGAATAGAGGAAAATGCATTTTCTGAAGACAGTGTAATTTAATAATTCTGTGCATTTTACAGTTTCAGACTTTTTCTGTAACAGGTGCAGCTGCTGAGAATTATTTTTGTTAGTTAACTGGTTTGGCTAGTGTCATTGTTATGTGAGCAAAGCATAGCCAAGGAAGGAACACTTAAGTTCATTTTGTTAGTCTTATATCAAGGTTGCTTAATATTGTGCACAGCATACAACCTCAAAATATTGTTCTTATTGGTTATTGTATTTATTTATTTTTTTGTATTTTATTTAGTATTAATGAAAATATTTCTGTTAAATTTTGGGGTCTTTGTGGTATCGAAAATGGTATCGAGCATCGACTACTTTTCCTGAGTATCGGTATCGTGTTGAAAATTTTAGTATCGTGACAACCCTACTCTGAACAATATCATTCTCTGTTTATTAATACCTCCTGATCAATATTTCTTAACATGCTACTTAAAAAAAAGTAGTAATACAAGCCAATATGATGTGTATTGATTTTGTATTAGGTAAATATCATTCATTATTAGTCCAAGTTATGATATCGTATTGGATCGTAAATGCAAAACCTCTACAGGGAAACGCCTGCACAAAAAATGCTTTAAAGGAATATAAACTTCAAAATTAAGCTCTAAAGTCCCACAAGGTGATCAAAACTTGCCTTGTGGCTCTAAGCCATGAGTCAGATTTATACCATCATTTTCCATAAACTTCCTTCCTATTCAGAAACAGAGAGTTTTGAACAATAATGTTCCCTGAACAGCTGCTCCCAACCTCGTCTTCCTGAACAGCTACATAGACTTAGACCAGGGGTGGGCAACTCCAGTCCTGGAGGGCCTTTATCCTGGAACTTTTAGATAAGTCCTTGACTTAACACACCTGAATCGAGTAAATAGATAATTAAAAGGACTCTGGAGAAACTGATGGCATACTGGGGAGGTAATTCAACCATTTGATTCAGGTGTGTTGGACCAATGATGAATCTAAATGTTGCAGGAAACCGGCCCTCAAGGACTGGAGTTGCCCACCTCTGACTTAGACTTATTGTTCTTTTGTATATGCAGAGTGTATAAAAACGACATTTCCTTGTGTACAGATTTTAGAAAATTCCCATTCCTTAAAGTGCAGGAGTGATCAAATGTAAATAGTGTGGGAGGGAAAAAAAACGTATTGAATGACAAACGACATGAATGCATCTGATGTAAAACCCAGTCCAAGCATAATCATATCAACTTTTAATTACATCAATAATTCATCTGCTAATCAGGTCCTTTTCCTCATCAATAGCGAGCCCAAACATGTCTGCTAATTGATCAGGAAGCAGCGGTGAGGAGTAAACAAATCAAGTCAATGGAAGAAAGAGAGAAGCTTACAGATCCCAACTCTGCCAAATTTCCACAGCTCAATACAGTCCATCACCAGGCAGCACGAATCCATTACTGCTTCATTTCCTCCCAACCCTGCTTGTGGCCTTTGAGAAAATCCCACAGAACAATCAGACCGCATCAGGACGAGCGGCCCCCCATCCCCCCCCATCATCACCACGCTCATTTCCTGTCTGCTGACAACATAATCTCCCCCTTCAACTCGCTCCTGACATTCATGTCTACATCTATGACACAAGATTGCTTTTTATTCAGAGCTCAATAAGCCTCCAGAGTGACCCTCATGAGACGGGTTTGGCAGCTGAAAGTGAAAATCGTCACAAAACAGAGCATCACAGAATATTCAATTTGCCACCTGAAGATGCCATCTGAGCGCAGGCAGTCAGTCAGAGGTGTTTCCCCCGAGTGAAAGATGCTGCTGCTGGTTTTTATATTTCCCACCAGACAGGTGGACTTTCTTATCTTTAACACACTTTATCACCAGCTCTCCAAGGATTTTAGAGGTTTTTTCTGTGACTTTTTTTTTCCATTTGCAGTCATTCCTATTTTCTGAGGAATGCCTTTAAGCCACTTACCTTTAACCCCTCCAATAATTTAGACATTAAAAAAAAATCTGTCTGGATCCTAGAATTTTGTTTCAGCATGGTCCAGACAAAGCTAGTTCAAGTCTTGGGCCTCTTTTCTGCAGATTAAAGTTAAGCAACAAATGGAACAGGGTCTAGTTTAGACCTGAAACAATTAATCAGATTAATCATGATTCATTTATTAATCGATTAATCGTTCACTGGAGTATAGAGTCTTAAAACATGCCTTAAACTGACAGAGCGACCCACTTAGAGCGGGAATTAATTCAAAATTGTAAAAAACCATTTAAACATTTTACATTTAAGATTTTTTTTTAAATCTCCAGTCAATATGCTCTATCCAGAGCTCCTCAAGTGAAAAAGTTTTAGTTTCATCGGTTTATTGTCATAAAAAGTCTACTTTAAGGAACTTTTGGCTATCCGATTATTAATCGATTCATCGAAAAAATAATCGACAAATTAATCTATTTTCTAAATAATGGTTATTTGCAGCCCTAGTCTAGTTAAACAGATGAAAAAGCAGCCATAGAAAAGAAAAAAAACAGTTGCTCAAGGAATTCATAAAAAGATCAACATAAAGTCTGGCTTCTTAATTAACCGTCTGAAAAGGTAAAGAGAAGATTAACCATCTGGTTACAGATTAATGCCCAAGCTCCCAATGAAGATAAATATGTATAACACTGAAGGCAGTTTCCATTTCTGCTCATATAAGCAGAAAGATCAACATAAATAAAAAGCAGAAGGATGGAGATGAAAAACATGTCTTTATGCTTTAATGTAGGCTGTGGTTTGTAGCTGTCAGAGATTTGGGGCTAATCTCCTCAGCACCGCGGGACAAAGCCATCTGTTTGTTACTGTGAATTAGCTGAAGGAGCAGACTTCAGCTTAAATAAGCTGCAATGAAGTTTAAACCAGAAGAATTCGCCCAGAAAGAACAAAAACAAGAGAGAAATAACCAGAAACAAGATCAGAAAACTGCAGCAAGATGTGCAACACATAAAATAAGCACAAAAAGTTGACAATCCAATAATTTTCCTTATTTACGCCTATTAATAGGACAGTTAAAGTATTTTCATAACTTATTGATCAACGTTTAATTGATTTTTGAACCTGAATTTAATATAATACATAAAGTCAAACAAAACTAAATGAGCAAAAAGCATATCTGCATATCTGTATTTTTTAATGAATGGTGCCGCTTCTAAACTAATGAAGCATTGCTTCATCTGCTTCATCTGCTGTGTCACATGAAGGAATCCCTCCAGTATGCCATGGTGAAGAACG
>NW_015150598.1:76562-78762 GCF_000732505.1 Cyprinodon variegatus
AAGGAAGGAAGGAAGGAAGGAAGGAAGGAAGGAAGGAAGGAAGGAAGGAAGGAAGGAAGGAAGGAAGGATATCACACATAACAGCATAATACAAACGCTAATCTTTATTTCTTTAGTAATTTAGGGTTTTCTTCAATTCTTACTTTTCTTCTGTAATCTAAAATAGAAAACATAACCTCAACAAGACTGCTTCTGTCTAACTAAGCTGTTAAAATCCTAAATCTTCATGCGCAAAGATAAACAAAGCATATATAAAGTAGAGCTGAACACCAAACTGAATCTCATAACTAATGACTGTAATATCACAGTTCCAATAGAACAGCTGGACGCATCACATGAGGTTATAAGATTTCAAGAGCCACAGGTTAAACATTTATATTTAGCTCAATAGGAATTCAGTGACTCTGACACCGATTGATTAGGAAGATGATTATAAGGAGAACAGAAAATATGTTTCACTCCCAACTGGTTTTATCATCTTGTGGCTTTAAAAAACACTCCCCGACTAAACCTAAACGTGTTTCTGAACGGCCAGATTTAAACATAACTTTACTAAAGTAGAGGGGCTGAAAAGGTGGTTTTAGATGCTTGTTTTTATTAGTATTGATGCCTGCCATCCTGTCACTGTTTACAGCTTGGAACAATTGACGTGCTCTAAAATGCTCTAAATAAAAAATTTTTTTTAAAAGCAGAGAAAGTAGAAAACAGTATAAATGTATAATGTTTGGAGACATAGATGTGCTGTTTTGTTGAGTCGGGGTATGAACACAGTTCTTCATGTTCTTTAAAGTTCACTGTTTCAGCCGAGTGTCCAGCTTGTCGGTCTCTTACCGATGGCGGTTTCCGGCATGGCAAAGAGCGTCTTCTCCGTGGCGACTCGATACCTACCATGAACCGACAAACCGACGCCCTGCAAAGAAGAAAGCAAAGTGAAATGAACTAAATAACAAAAATAGAGGCTCATGCTGAACGAAGTGAAAACTTTTACATTAAATTCCCCTTAAAAACTATGAACTTCCTCATAAATTAAAAGAACAGAAGGTTTATTAAATTGAGATTTGAGGCTTTTCAGAATGTTAGAATCCATTTAGCCTTGACAATGCATCATGCTTGTTACTTTTTAATTTTCCTCTTATCTTTAAAAAGAAATCCCCATCAGATTTCCTCCATCTGTATTGTTTTGGGCTTTTTTTTGTCCTTTCATCATCTGTTCATACTTTTTTCAGCATTAAAATCCATAATCTGTTGTCATTGAGAGGACAGAACCCAAGATAAAAGAAAAAACAGCCGAAAAAAAACCTTAGAAATGGTAACCAAGAGCACTAACTACAAGACAGGTCTGGATGTAAGGAAGGAAAACATGAAGAAATGACTCAGGACTTTTCAAACCCTTGTTCCTAAATCTCTCCTGGACTTTTCAGCTCCATAACGGACAGCTCCTGGATTAAAGCGGACAGGGAGACTTAATCTTGCTGTTAGTCAGCAGCAAACAAGACGAGCAGCGAATGGAAGGCCTGGTTCTGTTTGACGCATGAGCAGAGAGGATTCAAGATATCAAGAGAGTAAATACAGTGAAGCAATCTGGAGGCCAGTCCTTAGGAATATGAAGTTAACGCCACATTTTGAGAGGTTGTGGGTCTTTATTAGAAACTGGTTCCTTCATCTGCACCAGCTAAGAGCTGATGCTGCTTTAACAGTGAAAACAGGAAGAGCTGCTGCTGCTGACCAACATCAGTCCAGCTGAACTGCTGCAGGAGAAAAACCCAATATTTGTGTCCCGAGTTTAAAGCCGTTCTGAGCAAAATCAAACTGAGCAACTATTGGGAAGCCAGCAGGGGGCCCCAAGAGCAGTTACATTTTCTTCTTTCCTTTATTTACCCACACAGAAAGTTTTTTTTTTTGTCGTTACATTAATTCGGAGACCAAAGTGAAAAAGAAATCTCATTTTAAATTATAAATCTAAACAGTTTAAAACCTAGGATTTAAGTAATTTCCTACTGTAAACAAGTATCGCCATCAGTCCGATAACAAGAACTGGGCCGACTTCGATAATCAATCATTGGTTGGCCATCTGCTATTTGTTTGGTCATGTGACTGTGATGCAGATGTTTAACTGAAGCAGAGATGCAACGTCAGCAAAGTGAGCGCTTTTTCAGTGCCGAAAGGGTCTGGAAATATAAAAACTTTATATATGTATATA
>NW_015150598.1:78975-87170 GCF_000732505.1 Cyprinodon variegatus
TATATATAGTTTAATTATTTTTATTTGAATATTTTATTCTATATTCTATTTTATTCACCTAAAATTCCGTAAAAATTCGAAAATATCCACCTGGATGACTGAGAGGTTTCCAAGATTTGAAGACGTTTCGCCACCTCAAATGAAACATTTGAATTGAGAAAGCTTCCTGGAGAGGTGGCGAAACGTCTTCAAATCTTGGAAACCAAGTCCAGAGGATATTTTTGAATTTTTACAGAATGACTATGACCTGGATGACTGAGAGCCTTCATCAGCATTCACCTAAAATCTGTAGTCCAGCCAACATTTACTCTGTATTTTTAAACCAATTTTGGAGTTATAGCTTTTGGCTAATTCTAGTGCATTTGCAGCAATACTTATTAATGTACAAGTATGTTCAGAATCTGGCCAGGCTGTTATGTGCCGCAGTGTGTAGCACTGCTGCCTTGCAGCAAGAAGGTTCCGGGTTCCAATCCTGGCCCGGGGTCTTTCTGCATGGAGTTAGCATGTTCTCCCTATGCATGCGTGGGTTCTCTCCGGGTACTTCAGCTTCCTCCCACAGTCTAAAAAAATGACTGTCAGGTTTATTAGCGTCTCTAAGTTCTCCTTAGGTGTGAGTGTGTGTGTGAATGGTTGTTCGTCCTGTTTGTCTGTGTTGCCCTGGTGACCAGTCCAGGATGTACCCTGCCTCTTGCCTGTAGACAGCTGGAGATAGGCACCAGCACCCCTCAAGACCCCAGTTGGGATATAAGTGATGGAAAATGGATAGAATTTGGCAGCCGTTAATAGTAAAAAATAATTAAAAAAAAATTCTCCCTTGTTTCTTTCAACTAACTTTAGGTCAGTTAAAAATATATGAATTTTAAAAACCATGTTTGTGCTAGAAAACAAATCCACAATGAAACCCTGCTAAAGCACCATAGTTTTAGTTTTTTCTAAAGCCCTAACAGAGTTTGTTGGAGCAGAAATCTTCAACAGGAAAAGATCAGTTCATATAACAATTATAAACAGCATGAGTCGATGAAAACTTCTAACAAAAACATCTGAATCACCTAAACAAAAATCAGAATTGGTTCAACAGATACGTTAGCATACAGAATCCATTTTGATCCCAATCTGATTTAGATTAAAACATCTGCTCTTCATAAATCTGTTTCAGTCATAATGATTCTAAATGATCAGATTTGTATTGAGGTCCATCCTAAAATATTTGTTGTTTAAAAAGAGAGATAAAAAAGATAAAACAAACAAAAAAAATTCTGTATTGATCTGGTTTTAAACCTTTCCTGGAAAAAGGAATTTTCTGCGTTGTGCAATAAGCAGAGGAGACTTTTTAAAAGGAGCCCAAACATCAGTGGGATATTCAGGCACCATATAAGGACACATTTCGTCTCCCTCATAAATAAAAAGATGGAGGAACGTTATCGTATCTCCTGGATTACTGCTGACTGAAACTCTAAAAGCAAGTCCTTTAGGAACAGTACCAGGATCAGATTCCAGGAAGGCTCTCTCTAACGCGGACACAGACTCCAGGAATACGTGACATCTGTTTGAAAGCAGCTCTCAGTGTTTCCTTTCAGCATCAGCTCTGCACAGACTCTGCAGATGACAAACTTCACTCAGACTCCGGCCTCAGGCTGCGCTTTGGCACCGGCTCCTCGTCGTTGTGTCATCAGGCGACGTGGATGTGATGAAATCAGAAATCTGTTGCCCAGAGGTCAAAGGTCACGGCCACATAGCTCTGGACAAACATCCATCAAACATGCAGCTGCAGCTTTATGACCCGGTTACATCAGAGGGACGAGGTCCGATTAACGCTCAGACTGCGTCTCTGAGCTCCTGATGACTCGACCCTCCCCCCCCCCACTCTGACGGTCTGTTAGGAGACATGGCGTTATGTGAGGGTCTGCGCTCCCAGCATGGAACCCGTCTGGGAGAAAGGGACTCTTGCCTGGTAGACTTTTCCAAATTTAGAACTGGTCTGTTTCTGTTCAACAGCAGCGATCACCCTGAGGATGGCCTGCGTCAACATCAGCATCGCTTCAGCGTTGACATGCCTGACGAAGAAGTGACCTCAGGAGGCTTTATTACAGGCGCAGAGGATCCCAGCCAGAAATATTATTCATTACAAGTGGAAGCTCTGAATGTTTTCTGATGGGAGGAGGATCAGTGTCTGGGCTGCATGCCTCACATTCAGGAATGTCAAACCACTTTTTATGTTTATCCTAAAAAAATAAAATGTCCTGCAGCTTCTGAAAGAAAACTAATCAAACTTCTCATTCTTACAGTTAGAAACTTGTTTCTTTGGGTCAGTTATGCTGGTTTAAAAACCAAATTCCACTCCTGAATGAAGAATTCCAGCAGCAGCAACAACATTCAGACACCTCTAATTTCCTCCAATCAGAGGCTACCTCCCCCCTGGCAGGAGATAACTGAGACACAAAGATCTTTACTGACACCTAGTGCCCTATTTTATCATCACAGTTTGTCCACCAAATATATATATATATTTTTTTTGTGAACAAAAAAATGTATTTGTGATCTTTATATTAAACTAATCAGGATTCATTAAATAAAGCCAAAACAAAGAGAGTTAATCTCACCCCTCCCATCGTTATTCCATCAATTATGGCCACATATGGCTTCTTGTATGTTCCTGACAGGATGAAAAAGACAAAAAAATAAACATCAGAAGCTAAAAAAGCTCTACTTTTCTGCACTGTAGTAATGAGGTACATTTATAAAACAATCTGCTTATCTAAAACATATAAACATACTTTATAAATAGCTGAATATGAAATGCTAAAGCACACCTATTGCGTTGTTCAGAAGATATTCCTCACGAAAGAAGTCCTGCGCCAGCGAACCGCCGACCTTTCCTGCTTCTGTGACCGCTGGGAATAAAAAACAAACAGAGAAACCCGGCAGGATGAAGGGAAATATCCTGGGAAAGAAACGGTGACTGAACCTGGAGGTCGACCTCTCACCTCTGATGTCTCCTCCGGCACAGAAGGCTTTCCCACCCGCTGCTTTGATGATCACAATGTCTGTCTCAGAGTCATTTTCCCATTTCTGGAAAAAAAATAAAAACACAAAAATTCATCAGTAAATCATATAAAAATGTACATATTATTAGAAGTTAGAGTAATATACAAGCAATTAACCAATCAGACGGCAGGTTAATATATTCAATCAAATAGCTTCAGTGCTGACCTGATTGACCTGAACTGATTTTTTTGCTAAAAGCTGCTGCTGAATCTTCTGCTTTAAGATTAATAATAAATTTCTCTTTAGTCCATAACTGCTATTCACAAAAACACTTTCTAGAGACCTTTGCAGCTCATATTTCTGAGACATTCAACCAGAGTATTGGAGTTTTTGAAGGGAGGAATTTTGAGAATCTGCAGCTCATTTTGAAGTTGTTTAACCCAGCTCTATTTGGGGGTGAATGAAAGATTTAGTCTTATTTTAGGGTAAAACGTTGGATAATTTATGTTAAAGCATTCCATAATTTCCCCTAAAGAGTAACTCGGTGTCTATATAAGCAGATTCCAGGTCTGTATAGACATATATGTCAGTAATTTAGCCAGATGAGTCTCCAGTTGCTGGAAACTTCACTCTGACACCTTTTAGTTGGCTTCATTCAGAGGACTGGAGGCTCAATCTCTAAACCTTAAACCATCAAGACCTTCCTGCAGGTCAGGAACTAAAAAAATCAGCAGTGATTGGTTTGGAATTAAAATAATGGCAGGTTGGAGCTAATATGCAGAAAAAGAATCATTGCTTTACAAGAGAGGAAAACTACGGAGCCCCTAAAGGGACATGGAGGGGAAAAAAAGAACTTTTGCGAGATCCCGCAATAGTTTTGCGAAATCTCGCAAAAGTTTATTTTTTGCGGGATCTTGCAAAAGTTTATTTTTTCCCTCCATGTCCCTTTAGGGGCTCCGTAGAAAACCATGTTGACCTAAATAGCATATAGACGATCAGAATCTGTTTTGATTTTTTTGGCAGCAGAATCATCAAATAATGAGCAATAAAAGAGAGCTTGGTTTTTCGACAGTTTTTCCAAAATCAGTCCAGATTTTTACAATGAAAAACAACTTTAAGCGCACAACAACAAAAATAAAGAAACATCTGGCAGATCCACTCTGTGCTGACATGATGATAACAAGACGGTTAAAAACAGACAAAGAAATGAAGAATGTCTAAACTGATGCGTTTTTTTTTTTTCCCAAGTCATAATTGTATTTTCTGTGGATAGATCTATTAATAACAGTAGTTCTGGAAATCCGGCAATTTTAGAATATAGTTTTTATGAACCAAGACAGAAGGAGAGAAACAAATAGATCAAGGAGATTTTCTTTATGCTAATTAATTAATCATTTAAATATGTATAGTTCTTTACTTTATTTTAAACAAAAATTTGATGAATGAATGAAAACGGTTCAATTTGGAGAATTAACTGAGTTCAGAGTATTTATCTAATAAAGTCTGAATCAGTTCATTTTTAACCTTTTTATATCTATTTTCCAACTTGTTTGACCTAAAATGTGCTGCAAAAGTTCCAAGTTTCTATAAGAAATCTGTAACAATAGAAAGACTCATAGAGGTTTGTGTGGCGCTGCAGGTTTGTAGATGAAAAAGAGTCGCTGGCAGCACAGATACAGGAGGCAGACTAGAGAGAGGACTGAACTCTAGTCTTAAATTAGCATTCACTTCTAAAAAAATCACATTTTTCAGCAGGAATTGATTTAAGGGGCTCTAGATGGACAGTTACTCATCGGTTACAGAGGATTCACCTGCTCTTATAATCAGTGACTCACTGACCTGTGAATCCTACACAGAAAAATGCTCCTACACTCAAAATATGAAGCACAGCACATAAAGAAATTACAAACTTAAAACTGTAACCTTCAAACTGTCTCCTTTCTTTAAGTAAATCAATGATAAATTCCTAGAGTTGACACAGTTTAACAGACAGACAGAACTTTTGGCTTAAACCTCGCCTTAAACTGCATGAGGCTGCAACTTAAATCCAAAAAATTGTTAAATTCACTTCAGAGAGCCCCGAGGCACTGAATCGGCCATTTAAAAAGATCTAAGGAAGTCTGGAAGCTTGGAAGGAGACTCTAAAGGAATCAGGCCTAAGCGCCTTCTGTGCAGCACCTTTAAAGAAAACATAAATATATAAACCAAAGATCTAGGGAATTTATTCTAATCCAGTTTTTAAATGAAAATGTGAGGATCTGTAAATATAAACATAACCAGCGTCTTTGTGAAGCCGTTAATGTCTCATGTCAGAAAAGATGTTTCAGTCCACCTTGAGCTGAGGGTAGATCTGGCGGATCATGCTCAAGTTGAGGGCGTTGAGGACTTTGGGTCTGTTCATGGTGATCACAGCAGCTCTGCCTGCTTTCTCCAGGAGAACCTCTGGTTCCACGTGACTCGACATCTGGAAGGAAACAGAATTATTTCACCCTCATGCTTCATGACCCGACATCACTTTATATTCTGAGCTCAGGGGGCTGGAGGAAATATATTTAGTTAATTTGTTATGATAATTTCCTCAGGTCCACTAACTCCAGTTATATATAAACATACCAATGTTTTGTTTTTTTTTTGTTTTTTTTTATTTAGAATTTTTCTTTGAGTCATTGTATAAAAAAATTAACAAATATAAAAGCAAATATTCTGAAATCCTGAATGAAAGGGAACAGAAAGAAGAATAATCTAATATCATCTGCTCCCTTTACTTAAAGCAACAAATTTACAAGGAACTCAAATTATGCAAGACTCAACAACAACAAAAATAAGCATCAAAACATACAAAACAAATAAAGGATAATGAAAATAAATATTTGTTCTCCAAAACTTTAGGTCTATTTTCTGTATATTCTTAAAGCATAGAATTGATTTTATGCTGATTCCTTTCACAGAAACACAACACTCCATCAATTTTGTACTAAATTTGGATTTCCTATTATGCAAAAACACTTTTAATCGTGATTTAGATGCTTTACTTAATCCTTTTTTAGAATAAAATAAGCCAAATCAACCCTAGCGATGAAAATGCAGCTGACTTTTCAACATGGATGGAGACTAAAATCCTCTAAACCATGTTTTCTGTCTCCTAATTCCCCAAACTAGGTTTTTCTTTCTGGTAAAAGGTTGTTTTTCTTTCCAATATTATCACATACTTTCTCATAGTTAGGGAATGCTGCAAAGCCAGCAGGCCTCCTTAAATAATGACATCTGAAACTGATCCAATCTGGATTAGACTGATTTTATTATTTAACCAGTCTTTATGATTGGGTCGTACTGGTTTTCAACTTGTTCCCTAGAGATGACATCTGTTGCTTCTTATCCATATATAGGCATTATTATTGCAACTGCAGATATATGGAGCCCTTTAATAGAACTATAAAAAATGTTAACAGTATTTTACTCTAGGGATCTAATTCTTCCTACTCAAGCTCCAGTTTATGATAAACATGCATCAAAGTTTCAAACTCACACTTTTTTAGTCTTTTTCAACAAACATGTCAATCAGTAAATTGACCAATAATCTGATGAAGGTTGGGAACAAATGTTTTTATACATTAATCTTGTTCTTCATTTTGCAAATAATTGTTTTTTAATGTGAATTGGAAAAAAAATTATACAATATAGAATAGAACTTTACTGATCTCAAATTCACTTGTGACATCGGCTCTTATAAACAAACAGAAGGTGAGCAAAGGAGGAAAATGTGCATGAAGTATATGCAGTGCATCCATGATGATGAAGGTGATGATGAAGCATAGTTCTCAGAGAGAAGCTTGAAAGATCAGAAGCGGGTCATTAAAGCCTGATCTGTCCATCCTGAGCTGAAACTCACCATGTGAGCCTGGATCCGCTGCAGTCTGCAAAGAGGCTTTAGTCTGAAGGAAACAGTGAAGAGAAAGAATGATTATTAAACAGGTGGCACACTAATAACTGTGTTACTGAATTGCTATTTTTTTTCCTTCTTCTTTTACTTCTTACATCAGCTAAAGGACTTTACAACCCAGGACTCATTATTATGTGAATGGTAAAGCTTGAACCAACAAACCTGAGAGCTATTCTAACCTAACCTTGAACCTGGTCCTAAAATTAGCTGATAGATTTTATCTCCTGTCTGCCTGAACCTTGTGACCTTTTTACCATCTTTTCACAATGACCCCTGGTGGTGATATTAAGAGATAATGTACAGAATCAGGTGTTACATTTTGTGCATTAGTTTAAAAGTTTAGGGGGACGAGACGTAATCAGAAAATATTTTGGCTGCTCCAGACTGACTGGATGATCTGCGATGCTAAGCTACATTTTACACTTTAAAACGTTTGTGTTTTTTTTTCTGGTTTTGCGGGTAAAAAAATGTCTGCAGTTCAAAGGTCACCCCGCTGCTACCGTGATTCTATTTATTCTGGACTAATATCAGCTTCCGCTAACAAATCATACCTGCAGGCAGAAGTCAGAACCGTTAGTGGCATTATTATAATGGTGTGATCAGTTCAGCGTGACCAGAAGCTGCACTTTCACTGAGCTCCCTGTTACACTGTTTACTTCCTGTTTGACGTCGGCAAACTGCCGCTGATTGGCGGGCGCTGCGAGTGCGCCACACTGCCATCTACTGGTGGGTAGATAGAATACATTTGGTATTAGAAAGCGATGATTTAGAAAGCTGACTTTGAAATACATTTTTTTTATGAATGTATCACACATTTCAGTTTATCGGGAAAGATAAAACAATAGAAATATCTAAATTATAATATAAACTTATTTTATTTAAGGATCTTATCAAATTTAAGAACTGCACATGTGATGTTCTATAAATACTATACACAATGCCTACATTGAAAAATAAAAATCAGTTTAAAAAGAGAGGAAAGTTATAACCTGAGAAGAAAATGTATTATATATTTTTTGTTCATAGTACTCTTAAAGCTATGCACATATCAATTTTTGGAGTGGTTCTGCGGAATAGTTTAGAACATAAAATTAAGCAAAGTAAAAATATTGCAAAATTGAAGAGAAAATGTTTGCAGAATATAAATAATATCTGTTAAAAAGAGAATGGGATACAATTTTATGATAGATAGATAGATAGATAGATAGATAGATAGATAGATAGATAGATAGATAGATAGATAGATAGATAGATAGATAGATAGATAGAT
>NW_015150598.1:87393-107578 GCF_000732505.1 Cyprinodon variegatus
ACAGATGTTCTGAAATTCCTTTTTTAAATTGTTTGAAGTGAAATACTATTTAAAAAAATAAATTAGAAATGAATTATTAATTGAAGTCTCCATTTATTTTCAATATTAATTCATTTCTCTGCTCCCAGGTGTTTGCTGCAGCTTTCTGAAAGGCTCCATCACAGCATTTCAGTTTAGTTTAGGTTCAGCTGCAATGTTTGAGATTGTTCTGTTAATAATAATCCAGTTTGGATAAAGCGTCATCTGTCAGATAGATGGCTTCACATGTGATTGTGGAATGTTATATATTATATAGTGGAGTTCATGTTCCACTTGGTGAATGTGAAGAGCTCAGGTCCTGTCGTTACAAAAGAAGCCCAAATCAACAGCCCACCACCACCATACTTTCGGTAACTTTCTCTAAGTGGGTATAAGGTGTTTGTAGTTATCGACTGTGACTGCATTTTTTTTTCTAAACATGCTTATGAGCATTATGGCCAAATATCTCTACCTTGTTCTCATCTGCCAAAACAACATTATCTGATAAGAATTGAACTTCAGCAAGATGCACCTTTTTTGTGTTGCATATGTTTTTCATAGATATAAATCCTAGATAGGGGGAAATGAGATGTTTTTCAGGGGAAAAAATCTTTGTCTCTGTGGTTTGTTGAACTTCAGATAGTTTGCAAAGGCCATAAACCCTTCAGAGGTTGATGAGCAGCAAATGTTGTGTCTTTTAATATTATTGATAATAACTAACCACTTTGAGTTGAGTTTTAAATACATCATTACGCTTCAGAGGGGTCAACTTATAAAATCTTATTTCATAGAGGCGATAATACCGATTATTCTCAGATGTTCTGTGAATTCATGGAGCAGTGTTCAGTTGCCTGTAGCCACATGTCTATACTGTATTTATTTAACAAAGGGAACTTTGCCCTGACACCTGGTACTAATTACACAATTTAAACTTTATTTCCCGAAATATTAACTTGATTTATGAGTCAGAAGTAAAACTTTCTTACAAAATATTCCCATCATCAGGCTTTAACCTCAATCTCTGCAAACACTTGAACTTTCCCCTTTAATGCATGACTGCAAGTGCATTGCATCAGGGAATTTTGCAATAATGGTTTGTGTTTCCTGCTGTATGAAACTGAAGAATAGTTATGGACAAAAACATACTTTAGTAGGTAGATGGTGTGAGTTGTTGATATGATGTGTTTGGTTTTCTTCTAACAGCTGCAATATATCAACCTCAGAGCTGCTGCACACAGTGACGAAGTAGCACTGTGGCCTTTGAATCAGAGCAGTGAGCTCTGATCTTTGCATTTGTATTCAGTGAGCAGTGAATACAGATTCAGCAGCTCCAGCAAACAATTTACCACTGGACCATGGTGCACCTAAATGAGTTTAAACCAGTTTTATTGGTGCAATAGATAAGGAAACTTTGACCTTTAAGGTGAACCTGTGTAAAAGGGCGTTTCTTGCTGCTAACAATCAGTTGATTGTACAGGTTATCAAAACAGAAATATTGCAGCAGTAGAAAGAGGGTGTGATGATCTACTTTGTGTTGTGCAAGGTTCATCACGAAAAAAAAGAAAGACAGAGAGACGGAATAATAAACATAATAAACTAACTCAGAAAAAAAGCCAAGAAACATGATTTACATCAGTTTTGTTTTCCTTTTATTTTGAAGAAATCTACATGTTTCATATAATAAAAGCTGACAACTTCTGAGGAGTCATTTTTCTAGCAGGAGTATATTTTTAATTAACAGCATCTGTACGCTGCAAATACCTAAGATTAAATGCAGAAGCAGAAGAGAGTTGAAGGACTAGAAATGATGGTTCTTCTACATGAAAGAAGTTTTCCATTTAGTCGGAGTCGCTGCTGCTGCTGCTGCTGCTGCAGGAGCTGCTGGACGCCTGAGAGAAACACATAAAATTAGGAACGACATTGCTTACCTTGAAAAGTTCTCAAGCTTTATTAGGTCTGTTTTTTCCCACAGAGTTAGATCTAAACATATGCATTTTGCAGAAGAGCTTTTTTTTTTGCCATTTTGTTTGTATCTTGTTACAGAAGCATAAAAAAGAAAATCTTCTTACCCCATGACCGTCCTTCCCCTTCTTATGCTTATGCTTGTCCTTATCCTTGTGCTTGTGTTTTTTCTTATCCTTGTGTCCATGACCATGGTGGTGACCATGATGCGGGTCTTGATAGTGTCCGGGTCCAGGACCGTACCCAGGTCCTGGTCCGTGTCCAGGATGTACTGGATGTACAGGATGTCCAGGATGTATTGGATGCACAGGATGTCCAGGATGTATTGGATGCACAGGCTGTCCAGGATGTATTGGGTGCACAGGCTGTCCAGGATGTACAGGATGTACAGGATGTCCTGGATGTCCAACTACAGGAGGACAGTTTGACATCGGTGGAGGAAAAGCAGGGTTAGCACCTGGCATCTCCTGAGGTTGGTTGGGGAACCCTCCAGGGAACTGGTTCCCTTAACACAAAAAAAGGGGCAAGTTCAGTCAGTGCACATTACAAAAATAAATGATAATCAGTTTGATAAGAGGCTGGGCTTACCTTGATTCTGGCCGTACATTCTGAGAAATCTGCTGAAATGACAGATTCTGAAATAGAGAAAGCATGTATTTCAGTGAGGTTTGTGATGTTTAACATGAAGAATTGACCCAAACAGAAGTGCTTTCATACCTGGTTCCAGAAGATCTCCTGATTCTGCTTAAACCTTCAGTCTCTTTTATCGTCTGCTGCACCTTTATTTCAGGAGGTCCTCATCAAAGTACCAGGGCAGGTCTTTACTACCTACATGACCTACATGAGATCTGGTGTAATAATTAACTTTAACAGTCTGCTGGGTGGACGTAAACCTTCTTCTTACTTAGTTCAGTGTCCGTTTTTTATTTAATTTTAGTTTTAGTCCCTTGGATGTTTTTGAATTCCTGCTTCCCAGAGCAAACAACTGTATTACTTTAAAAAAAAAAAAAAAAACTCTTTTAGCAAGATGCACCTCAGCCTTATGCTTTTAGAAGCCAACATCAAGCCTTAAGCATCGTTCTGGTTGATATTTGACTGCGCTAATCTTCCTGCTCTATTACTCCATGGAAACGTGGGCAACACCCAGTATAGATCTCCAGTCTACCACAAGAAAACACAGAGACACAACAGACAAACAACCATGGAAACACACAATATAAAATGTATGGAAACCAATGAGCCGTTTTTTCTAGATTGGGGCAGTACCAGAAGAAAACCATAGATCTATGGAGACATCATGGAAACTCCCTGGAGAAAAGCCGCAGTCTGGTATTCAAACCAAAGATCATCTTGTTGCAAGTTAATAGTGCAACTAAATGTACAACTACTCTTTCAAACATACTCCTCATCATTGTGTAGAAACAACTCTGTCTTTGTCCCATTAGACCAACAAACGGTTCTTCGTTTGGCTCCTCAATGTGGACCGTTGCCTCCTTCAGTCCAAATCTAAAGGTTTGGATTTCTGAGGATGAGCATCTTTTCTTCTTCTACATCCTCTCAGACTGTAGTGATGTTAAACTGCCATTACTGGGATCATTTACAAAGGTGTTCCACCACTTTCTGGACATTCAACTGAAAATCCGATTCTAGTCAAGTCATTCGAAAATGTTACTTGTGACGCCACATGACTAACACGTGTTTTGGGCACTGTCAATGTGCTGTCTTCACCTTTTAAATGGTCACACATATTTAACACATTAAGAGCACATAACAACATGTCAACTATGTGTCAAATATACATTGATTTCATGTGATTAAGAGTCGATCGGCCACTTTTCCAGTTTGAGCTGGTGGGTTTTGGCTCTTTCCCATTAGCAAGTAAGTAGTAGGGTTAAACCAAGTGGTGACTGGTGGAGTTTCCTTCAGGCTGGGCTATACATTCAAAATAGACGTATACCAAAAACCAATCAAACGTGTACTAAATTATCACACAGTAAATTTATATGAATGCAAACAACAAAAAACAGTAAAAAAAACAAGACATAATTTCATGTGCATTTTTATTTTTGTACATAAATCTTGCCCTTCTGACGCTTCGTGAAGGAAAATATGGGTTTTGTATGGTTCAATGTTGTATCACAAACCTAAAAAAAATAATTATGTACCAGTTTAATAATGGTGAAGCTATTAGTCAGCTTTTTCTTTTTTTATGTATAAAAACAATTTATTTTCCGAGAATGAGTTTATTTAAGAGAAACTATGCAAATTAACAAACATCTAGTAAAAGTTCACTATATTGTATTATTTTGCATGTGAATACAAGATTGTTCAGGCTTCTTTGCCCCTTCTAAAAAGTGCTTTAAATCAGTCCTACCTGTCTTATTCTATGCTGGATGGATTAAGGCAGGTATGACAGGTATAACCCCAGGTATGACCTGATTAATATATTATATTGAAATATGTGATCAATCCAATGAGGAACGAAACAGTTTTGCTCGTCTTTAAAGATTAAATACTTATCCTTCACATCTGGATGATAAACATTTCTTACAAAGGGAAAAAAAATAAGCTGATATGTTTCATTGCTGCAGGAAAACCTCCCACAGCTTACAATAAGAGGCCAATGGGGAAAAAACCTAACACCCACATGCTCAAATTGGCCAACTGGCTGAATGGCTACTAATCAAATAAAACCTAGACAAACACGTTGACAGAGTGCAAACAGCGCACAAAACACAAGTTAGTCACGTGTTGTTTACATGTCAGAAGTCCCCTATTTCTGAAAGAGTTGGCTTTCCATATGGTATGCAAATCTGTATTCGTGATCCTGTAATCCTATCCAAAAAACACAAACCTGGTTTTTTAACAGCCTTTTTTTACCTGGAAAAGGATCAGTTCCAGTAAATCAAATAAAGCCCAGAATCAAGATGAAAAAATAAATCTTTGGAACTGCACTGTGTCAATCAAATGGTATGAATTTGTTCCTAAAGGTTTCCTAACATGTTGCAGAAAAACAACACACAAAAACAGATGCTTTCATTGTTGCTAGGGGAGACAAATTTCTGCAAAATCAGCAATCAACATCTTCAGTTAATATAAAGTTCAACTGTTTTATGTAGAAACCAATCAGCTCGGATTTTACTGAAGATGAAAACTCTGGCATTTGGACTGGAGTGCAATATTTTTAAATGGGCAAACAGTTGCACCCGCGCATTTCTAGGAAAATATGTAATAAATAAAAGATATGGAAATGATGAAAGCTGGAGTTCTACAGGTGAACTGCTGGGTGTGTCAGTGTTTGTGGAAAATGTGAATAAAGGTCGCGATTCACCCGTCCATAGAAACCGAAGTATAATAAAACATCACACCTCTTACTAGAGCAAACAGAGAAACGGAAGTCAAATGAGGTCAGAGGAAGAAGGAGTAAGATAGACTATTTTCCTACTTAGATTCTACAAAAGTCTTCATACCTGTACAACTTCTCCATTTTGTCACTTTACTTAAACATCCATGTGCTTTATTTGGATTTTATAAGGAGTTTGGTTTGCAAATAAACATCCACCTCCCAGTTTACAATTCTTCTCTACTTTATGTTGGTCCCATAAAATCACAATAAATATACAGAAAAGTTTGTGGTTACAACGTGACAAAATCTGTGAAAGTTTAAGGTGTGCAAGAACATATGCAGGACACTGTAAAAATGTATTAAAGGACTAGAATATTTACATGTATTATTTTTAAATCAGTTGATTTAAGTTGCCACATTTCCCTTTGATAAAGAAAAATTGATATTCAGGAACGATCATTTCTGCACGTAATGAGGGAAAATTTAAAGAAAATCTCTGGACCAAAAAGACGTTATCAAATTGGGGTTTAATATGTTCCATATAATAAAAGTAATTTGACCTACAAAGACAAGAGAGATTAGATTAGTTGGTTCCTGGAGCATCGGATCATAAAGGGTAAAAGTAAGACTTTAAGGATACCCTTTAAATACATTATCAATATCCAAATCTGATCACAG
Organism: Cyprinodon variegatus; assembly: GCF_000732505.1. NCBI lineage: Eukaryota > Metazoa > Chordata > Actinopteri > Cyprinodontiformes > Cyprinodontidae > Cyprinodon > Cyprinodon variegatus. The sequence continues at coordinate 93,398 of NW_015150598.1, forward strand.
AGTGGGGATGTATGAGACAAATTGATCGTTTCTTGCAGTTTTGGTCCAGCATGAGTTCCATAGAGGCTCAGTCTCAGAATAAACTGCAACTGATATAATCCTGAAGGTACAACATCAGGAAATCTGAGCTTTCATTGTGAATTAATTTTTATATTTACATTAAATAGTGGTACGCATTTCCAATGCAACTCGGAACTCTGTTGATCTGACTTGGATGTAAGTCATGGATCAACATTATCTGAAGTCAGACTGTGTTATTTTTACTGCTGAATTATTTTTGCCTGTTTGCATAAGATTGGTCAATTTTGAGTATTTCCATGTATTGTCTGTTCTGCAAAGGCATCTTCTATCATTTTAAGAAGTTGAGGTTTTTCATGTGAACTTCAAGGTTTGCTGATACTTCCCAACACAAAAGGGAGCCCAAGTATAAAAATTTAAATTAAAAAAATCTTTAGGAGAAACTTTAGAATTCTGGATCAGAAGCAGTTTTAAAATCTGCACGGTTTAATACCTTGGAAAGAAAATTCTGAAAAAAAATCTAAATTCATTTGGACAAAATGCCTTACTGTTGAACTAATGAGAGCAAATTGCACCATGCATTTAAACTTTGAAAAGGATTAAAACTAAACATAAGTGAAACAAAACCAATAACACAGAAATCTTTAACTTTTTTGAATTTCATATTTTTTATTTTTAAATCAGTACAATGCAAGAAATCCAGCAATGTTTCATTCTGCTTTTGAAAAAATAAAGATCATTTGCATTTATAGAACCTTAAAGGTATTTTTGTGTAAAGCCCATTTTCATTGGGACTACAGACAAGCTTTAGATGTGGAATAAACTGATCGTTGCAGATTATTGGAGCTGAAGATGCTCGTTACGCCTCCGTCTAATCAGAGTCGCTGCTGCAGGAGCTGCTGGAGGACTGCAGAGGAAGAAGAAATAGAAGCAGGTGTTACTACTACACCTAAATCTGATTGTATGATACATCAATATTTACTCACAAAACATTGTCAAGATGTGAAAAAAAATGTATGTTTAGTGCGGAAAGTAACACAATCTCACCGCATGACAATCCTTCCCTTTCTTGTGGCATTTGCTGTGTTTGTGGCCACCCTTGTGCTTGTGCTTCCCCTTGTGTCCATGTCCATGTTCCTTCCCGCCACAACCTCCATGTCCGTGTCCGTGTCCATGACCATGTCCATGTCCATGACCATGATCATGTCCATGACCATGACCGTGTCCTCCTAAGGGCATTTTTAGAAGAACTTTAGAATGAAGTAATGTAGAAACTTGTAATCTGCAGAACCTTTTTATTCTAGTTTCATCAGAAACAAGCAGATTTTCTTGCAATCTCTCAGATGGTCCTGCTCAACAGTTTTATAGGCTTTCTGAGGGTTTTTGAAGGTTTTACTTGAGACGTTGGCTACTTTTTCACTCACATTCAGTTGCTGACCACCTCAACTCTAACTATTGTAAATTCTACGTTTAAAACCTTTTTTGAGTTAGTGCAAAAATACAGTTCAGTATTTCATTTATTTTATTTTATTTTATTTTTTTTACACTACAGTATTTTTTACAGTACGGTTCATTTGTTGGGAATTACTTTACAAAATTACTCAATACACCTGAATTTCCGTATAACGGAACATTCAATAGTGTTTTGTTTTCTATTTTTGTTCCTCTAATCTACAGACAAACCAAAGCTATGGGTTTGTTTTTATATGCAACCTTTAAACATTAGTAGAAAATGTGCCTATTTTGGAAAGACTATTAAAAACTTCAATGACTGCAATACTTACCATGGCATTGTTTATCCATCTTGGAGCTTCAGCGTCTAGCAGCTTCCAAATGCAGAGGTCTGTGAATAAAAAGCAGAGGTGTGGATGATAGATGAAAGAAAATAATGTAATTAACTTACAATCATGATCTGATGTGCCTCTATTGTACCTTTGAAGGCTGCAGAGAAAGAATCCTCAGCTGAGTTTGATGCAGGTGAGTCGATCCTATGACCTCTCTGCAACTTTGTGCTGTTTTTACATGAAGCCGCACCTCAGCCTGAACCCGCCCCCTCTGCATCAGCAGTGCCAGAACTCCCAGCAGTCATCCTGTGTTTGGAGTAAAAGATGTGGTCACTAATGTTTATAATCATTGCCACTCCTTGACCTCATATTAGGTTTGATAAGCTGTTGTTTTTTTTTTTTTTTTCAAGCCCTAAAAAAATAAATCTACAACCCAGCCTACAAGGTAAATAGACCTTAGACTGGATAACCTGGCCTTTATTTTGTATTTTCTGCAGAGCATGGTGGACAGAAGCAGTTTGCTGGCATGTTTGAACAGTTGGAGGATTGTAACTAGACCTTATCATGTAATAAAAACAGTATTTTCACATTTTCAGTTGCAAAATACTCAGTCATCCTCGAAGAACCAAAGGTTATTGACACTCAAGGCTCACAAATCAAGTCCACTGCCAAGAATTTCAATAAAACACTTTCCAGTGTTTGAAACAACTCTTCTAGGAACCTATGGGAGATATTTTTTCAATTTTTATAACTTCATGTTTGTTTCAAAGAGGAATCTGGATCAGAAAATAAAATAAATAAATAAAAAACTGGATTTCATAGATTGATTTTTTAAATTAAGTTATTAAAAAGTAAAGCAGAGATTACAATAACATTATTATAGAAATACTCATAAGGACCTCCTACATATGTAAAAAAGTTTTCCCCCAAAAGTTGAGTCTATCTTAGAAATTACACAAATTATCAAGGAATTACAACATCAGCTATCTGTCCCCTGCACTGAACTGTGATCGAACCCTATTTTTTTACACTCATTGGTGTCAGGTGGTTCCTGTCTGGTTCCAACTGGATTTCTTTATTAGATGTGTTACACCCAAAAAGTTTTCCTGAACTCTGTCTTTTTTTCTTTTTTTTTTTTTTTTTTTACAAATGTTATGTTCCCATGCCGACTTCTCAAAAACATAATTCTGCTCAGCAAAAACTTTAAAGGTCAGATATATTTCTGTCAGACGTTTGAACTGTGATTCACCACTTAAAAGATTCTCCTTCTGCCACACAAATTAATCACGTCTGATTTCAGTTCTGTAAACTCTATCCACCACATCTTAACTTTTTATCCTCTTGTGGCTTAAACCTCTAATAATCTGATGCTTTAACATCAACTTACCTAATGTGTTAAATAAATGAACTAAGCTTAAGCTGATCCATAAACACATAAACAAACAAATACAAAACGTTTTGATTTCAAGCTTATCTACAAGTATTAATAAACTGAATACTAATCTCTAAATGAAACTGTAAATACGTATCGCGATAAGCAGACTTCCAGCAAAGATCATGTCTGCTTCTTATTTAATAAGCAAACACATACACTCTTGAAAACAATTCCAAGATATTCGTACATCTAATAAAAAAAATCATCAGCAGAAAGTGCGGCGGAATCCCCAAACACTGAATCTTTCAAAACCTCAAATTTTTCCAAAGCTTTTTCTTCCTCACAGGAACGTTACTGCTGATAAGTTTGGGTGGGGCCTTTCCCCAGCTATCTGAAGTCTGTTATTCTGTAGATAAAATTATCACTTTGCTTGGATTTTAGAACCATGTCCTTTATTTAAAGGGATTTTGGACCATAAATCACAGCTTTGTGTTTGAAAAATTAAAAAAATATTAAAACAATTATCAGGCACAGCGAAGGAGGGCTGATAAAGTGGTCTTTTTTTAGGGTTTATGAACATTGAAAATATTGAATAGGCCAGGAGCTCTTCTGCACACCAAATGTTTCCAAAGTCCTGTTAAGCAGGTGAGGCTTGATTCAAACTTGTTAAACCAGAAAATAATGACCCCAAACACAGCTGCAGATCTAGGATACAATGACTGAAATCGGAAAAGATCAAAGTGTTGCATTGATCTGGTCAAAGTCCAAACCTCAGCCTGATTGAAAAGCTTTGCAGAGACCTGCAGAGAGCTGCACAGATACAAATGTCCTCCATAATGATGTGAGAGACTGAAGTCAGACAGGTGTAGAAAAAAACATCTCATGCTAACGGCTCTTATTGTCTAACAGTGGTTCTCCAAGCTGCTGTTTCACTAAAAGAAAACAAATAGACTGGGTGACTGGTTGCAGATTTTTTAACGTATTTAAAAATATTAACACCTAATCTGTTAGGTTTATTGTTGTATTATGGTAATGTTTAATGCTAATTATATTCTTAAATGTTTAATGATTTACTAAAATATGTTCTTGCATTTTAAAAGGACTCTATCTTAGAATTTTACACTGTTCGATTTGATTTTAATTTATAATACAATTGTTGTACATTTTCTTTTAGTTGTATTTTTATCTCAAATGTACAGAAGAGGATTAGGGACACTGAAAAAATAAAAAAAAGTTGATTGATTTTTAAATTTTATTTCAGTTTAATATAGAAAAAAATCAGAGTTCTGACTTTAATCTCAGAATTCTGACTTTTATCTCAGAATTTTGGATCTTAATGTACATGGGCACCATGTAGGAAGAGATGTGGGAGCACTCAGCTTCACTGACAAAGATATGCGTTGTTTGGGAGGGCCAGTAACACATTAGTGGAAAACGACAGAACTAGACGACTTTTTTGTGCCAGAAGGGTCCCTGGTGATGCTATTTCATTAATGGAAGAGCAGAAGGTAATTAAAGCAAGACAGCTTAGATGTCAGAAAACAGTTAGAAAGTCAGAATTCTGAGATTTAAATCAGAATTCTGATTTTTTTTTTCATGTTATACTGAAATAACATTTAAAAATCAGTTAACTTTGTTATTTTTCCAGTGGCCCCAATCCTCTTCCATACAAAAGTAGCCCTGTGTATTAAAAAGTGTAATTAAAAATCATAGTGTTGGCCTTCTCTTTCTTTCAATCTAAGTGCCTTCTCTATTATGTCCACTAGATGGCGATGTGACAAAAATCAGTTAATTTAACAAACTTGCCCACCTTTCTTTCTTTCCGTGGAATGCTGAGTTCATTGCCAATCCTCTAAAATCATAATCAAGTCAGAATTTCTGCAGATAAGAGACAGGAAACAGAGCGAATTAAATACTAACTTTAACCAGTAAATGCACAGTGATTTAGCTCAAGATCCAGTAAACACTAAGACATAACGTACTCCCTCTGTCATTTAAACATGAAGACTGGAGGATCTGCAGGGACAGTTTGATGTGAAACAGGAGGAATAGAAGTCCTGGAGGCCTAAACTCAGGGTTAATTAAAACACGGATCCACCTGCAGCTTATTAAATCTAAAGGCTCTAATTTCTGTTTCTCAATTTTTTTGTGATGTAAAAACCTTTTCCCCTCTTATTATTGGCTTTAACACTTGATTGCAAAACTGCACATATATAGAAATATAAATATATCTATTAGAAATAGATAAAAACAGAAATATTGTAATTTTGAATCTCAGACTGTCCATCTAGGTCCATAAGGAAATAATTTATAATATATTCATTTAGCATATTTCTGTGGCAAGGCAATTTAAAGTGCTTTACATCACAAAAACATCATATATATCAGGAAATTAACTCCACAATGATCCCCTGTCAGTCGCAAACTTGAGTTTAATGTGATCCACATAATAAACTATCATAAATATATATAATTACTCTCATACAAAGGTATTTATTATTAATTGATGGTTATAAAATTAAACATCCATCGATGTGGAACTAGTCTGTAAGGTGTGTTTAATTTAGTCAAATAAGTAAATAAAATAAATGTAATTTTCAGTAATGTTCTAATATTGAACATGAATGCACTTTGTTCCTCATTTGGGTCACAGTGAGCACATGTGTTATGTTTACCTCCAGAGGATTCTCATTGGACAAACTCAGCAAAGACCCGCCCCTCTCCCGGCCCAGCCCTTCTATGATTGGCCAGCTTACTCTCTGCCCATGTCTCTCCACTTTAATCGAGCAGCGGACGCTTCAGGCTTCCAAAAGTGAAAGCGTTCATGGGGAGTGAAGTTTTATTTGTTGCTCACCGAACATGTAAAGCTCTCTGTTAGGACTACAGCTCCCAGGTGAAGCAAACAAGTGGGAGGTTCATCAACAGGTGTGGAGCTTCATTCATACCTTCAATCAGCAGGGTTTCTGCATTTAACAACAGCAATGACTGAAGGAACGTAAGTATTTATTTTGCTTTTCTCTTTAACTAAACTTTGTTCCTCTGTAGTTTGTGGAGAATGAAATAATAAAATTAAAACTTAACCAATTATTAAATGTGATTTTTTTTTTTTACTTGTATGAAAATTGTGCCACTGTTTTGCAGCCTTCAGAAAGGGCTTAATGTGAAAACTTGTGAGTTTCTAGACTTTGATGGTATAGAAACTAAGACACTGAAGGCAATGAACAGCTCATCAAAGTGTGGTGTGGTTCAGCTTCCTGGTCCAGGACCACGAAGGACCTCTGAATATTTGTATTTGTTCAAAAAAACAGAATTGGAAGAACTTCTTGAACCCTTCAGGAAAGTAGTGAGTTAAAAAAAAAAAAGTATCCTAGAGTTATGCCAAATGTCAGCAGGATTATTAATGAACAGAATAACTAATGAGCCAATAAAAAACTGATCTTGACATGAAGAAATCAATCCTGCTAGAATAATAAAGGGTGGCACAATTTTAGTTCACCTGTCAAGGCTGCAGATTGTGACACATTTAAAACTAACCTACAAAAACTGTATTTTTATTTTATCTCCCATTGTTAGTATTACCATAAGATAACATTTACTGAAAGCAGACCTTGGTGCATACTTTTAAATTTGCCAAATAATATTTTTTCTTTAATACAATTTTAAATTTAATAAACTTGTTGTACAAAAGGAACTTGAACTACATAGATGAGATTGGTGTTATTTTCTTCATCAGCTATATCCTTGCAACAGAAAGGTCAGTCATTGGTGCTATGATACCTGAATACAGGTGCGCTGCCTCTTTATACGGCGTTAGTTTACCAGATGTATCACATGACAGGCTCCTGGGAGCCTTTACTCGCTTCAATGACCCTTGTTACAATTCCTCCCTCAGAATTTAAACTGGGATAAAAACAAGACCTTGATTTCTAACCTATCTGTGTTTTTACACTTCGTGCCCTGATGTCTCTAAAAGCAAATAGATTTGATTATGTGCATAAACCAGCCTGCAGACTGAACGTTTAGAAGTGTTAGTAAAAACTATGTAAGTCTTTTTTAAATATAATAAATGGACCCATGTTATGGTGTTGTAAAGATTCTTTTCAACCAAAGAAAAAACTGTTTCTTTGTATTTTTTCTAAAAAGAAACTATAATGCTTATTTTTTTCCTTCAGCTGCTTAATAATAAACACTTGTGACCCCTGTGGCAAAAAGTTTGGACACCCATTGGACAGAGCATATAAAATTAACAGTACAAATATTAGCAGTCCTTTAATAATAGAATAAAACGTTGATCTTCCACTGATGATACATAGGAAAGTATCATCAGTGCAGATAATTTCCTGCTAGTTAAAGCTTCTGCATTAAGTCACCAAAAGCCAATCAGTGTGTTTGTATATTCTCTGTGTGTGTCAGGCAGCTGAGGAGGAGAGGTGGACCTTATAAAACGGATCCGGCCACAGACCTGAGCCGCTGGAGGCTGAGGAACGTGGAGGGCCGGCAGACCTGGGCCTACGTGGAAGATCATGAGACCCCAGACAGAGAGCAGACCATGCTGGAAGCTCATTCTCTGGGCCTGGACATCGTATGTTCTCATTCTTTATCTCCTTTTCCTGATTTAACTCCCACTTAGCAACACACGGAAACTCAGTATCTAGGCCTCAGCTGTCAGTACTGCATCTAAACTGGAAGTAGTCTTTAGCTACTGGACTCTTTGAGTATCTGGAGGAAGTGGACTTAGGCTGTTTTTTACCTAAGCAAGGGTAAACTGGATAGTAGATAAGTGTAAAAGTAACAAAATCCAAAGAAAATCCTGAACAAACATTAATAATTTTTGCATCTTTTAGTGTCTTTGTTCTGTATTCAATCCTTCTGGTTTCTGTCCACAGAGCATGTTTGTGTCAGACTCCCCTGCCTCTGAAAGTGCTGTAGAAGCTGCTTTTAAAGGAATGAACTTCTACAGACGTCTCCAGGCTGAGGACGGCCACTGGGCCGGAGACTACGGCGGGCCCCTCTTCCTGCTCCCAGGTGAAGGAAATCATTCTTCTCATTAACACCTGAGGCAGACGGTCACAGACCCCATCCTGGGAGGGAAATTATATCTACCTCTGTGTCCTTTTGTGTTCTCCAGGTCTCCTTATTACCTGTCATGTTGCAAAGATCCCTCTGCCAGAAGCCTGGAAGAAGGAGATGGTGAGGTACCTACGCTCCGTTCAGCTGCCAGACGGAGGTTGGGGTCTGTAAGTCCACATCACACTTTTATCTCAGTAACATGATCCATTCAGTAAACATTTTAACTGTTGAGTCTTTTAAAAAACCTACTGAAATTTTTTAAAAACAGCTAAAAAAAAAATCCTTGTATTGGGGATATAAGATACAAAGAGTTTCAGGTGTTATTTTTTTCCAGGCCAGTCCAGCAGCTGTATCCTCCTCTTCCTCAGGCATATCTTTTGAATTTGTTCAGACTGCAGTTTCCATAAGCTGGTTAAAAATGAAGTTATTGGAGTCAGGATATATTATAAAGCATATGATTGACTTTGTTTTATTATAAAAAAAAAAAAAACTTACTCCACTGCTTGTAGCTCAGTGATATATGCGGCATATATGGAGGCTACAGTGATTAATCCTTAAACTGCTCCTAATGGAAAATGTTTCTGCACCTTCCACAGACATATTGAGGATAAGTCCACCGTGTTTGGAACGGCTCTGAGCTACACGTCTCTCAGGATCCTGGGGGTGGGTCCTGATGATCCCGATCTGGTTCGAGCTCGTAACAACCTGCACAGTAAAGGTTTGGACCACAACAAACACACTGCCGCCACTGAAGTCATAGGAACATCCTGTTAATGAGTTCTCTGCGTCTCTGCGCTTGGTTCTTTTTAAAGGTGGCGCCGTCGGGATCCCATCGTGGGGTAAATTCTGGTTGGCTATTTTAAACGTCTACAGCTGGGATGGGCTGAACACGTTGCTGCCAGAGATGTGGTGGGTCAGAACAACCGGTGATGTTTGCTTTGAATAATAAGAAACATATTAGGCCTTTTAGAGTTTTCTTTTTGTGTTTCTGGCTGCTTTGTTGCTCTTTGTCTACTGCTGAGTCTAATCGTTTCAGGTGATTGATGGTTTTTGTGTGTTTCAGGCTGTTCCCTAACTGGATGCCAGCCCACCCATCAACCCTGTGGTGTCACTGTCGCCAGGTCTACCTGCCTATGAGCTACTGTTATGCTGTCAGACTGTCAGCGGACGAAGACCCCCTCATTCTCAGTTTACGACAGGTGATGGCACCATGAGGCAGCCAGTAGGGGGCGTTAATATTTCTAATGATTCAAAAACAGGTTTTTTATGTAATGTTCAGTTCAGTTCAAAACACATGTCAATACAGGTACGTTACAGAGACATTTTAACCAGATCATACAGTCAGATTGATTTAGTTTTCTTTCTAAGGAAAACCAGCTGATTGCATCGACTCACTGTCTCGACAGCAATCCCTTCCACCAAGCATGCGTGTAGCGACAGTGGAGAGGAAAACTCACACTGAGCCTAATTCTACTGAAGGTTTCTTCCTACAGTTATTATATCCATCTGCAAAAAAAAGTTGTTAAATTAAATTTTTTTTACTCAAACATCTAAAACACTACAACATCTGGGTCTTTTTCATGGTTTCTGGGTAGAACAGATGATAAACCCAAAAAGCTGCTCTGGGCATCATTCAACATTTGTTGGATGCTGGGTCAGACTTTACCTGCTGGAGGCTACGCTTTATAAAAATCATTAAAAAAGCATAAACATACATTTACTACTACCTCCTTTCTCGTTAATGTTACTGATAGTGTGATTCCCTAAAGCATGTTTAAAAACATTTGTTTTAAACAAAAATAAAATAAAATTACTGAAATGAAAATATAAAAACAAATGATAAACAAACACGGTTATTTAATAATTTTGGATTGTGCTAAAACCAGGCAGGCTCTGGCTGGATGATCTCAGGGTTCTTTTGGGGTTGAAAAACTGATGCTAAAATATAAAGTCTAAAAATGATTGGGATGTTTGTGTTTGTGATCCAGGAGCTGTATGTGCAGAACTATGAGACCATTTACTGGCCCGCTCAGAGGAACAACGTGGCTGCATGTGACCTATACACGCCTCACAGCACTCTGCTCACCGTCGCATACAGTAAGAATCATCTGCACACAAATTAATTTTAAACTGGAACAGTGTCATGTAGTTTAACTACACATATGAACATCCAAAGATAGAACTCAAATGAGCACCAAGAAGCCCAAGCATCTCCTACCCTGTAATGTTTCATTCATTCATCTCCTCCCTCTATACCTTCATCCTATTCAAGGGTTCACAAACTATTCAGCCTGTGATAATATGCAAATATTGTACCCCAGACTGGCAACTCCCTAAAGTAAATTTACTCTATATTCATACAGAAATATAGATTTAAAATGGTTGTTTTATTTTTAACACAATTATTTTTTATGCATTTTTGACAATTTAATTTCTTTATGTAACTGTGTATTTTATTATTTCAATTCATATTTTATCCTATATTTGATAAATATAAGTAGACATTCCAAAAAAGTTTAAAAAAAACAATCCACTGGACTTTGTTTCCATGTTTGGAGACGTTTCGCTTCCCATCCAGGAAGCTTTTTCAATTCAAAATGTCAGGAACAGCGCTGAGTTGGAGGCTTTATACAGCAGCCCAACAAAGCCTTGTTTTTGTTTAGAAAAGATGCAAATTGAAATGGACCAGACCAACAGCCAGGCCAACAATTCCCTTTAACGACACCCCTTGCAGAGACACAGACAGGTATGGGGCATTGCAGGCTAACAAAAGAAGCCATTCCAAAGTGGTGGACCCGTTCGTCCGTTTCAGTTTGCATGTTTTCTAAACAAAAGCAAGGCCTTGTTAGGCTACTCTATAAAGCCTCAAACTAAACACCATTTCTGACATTTTGAATTGAAAAAGCTTCTTGGATGGGGAGTGAATCGTCTTCAAACATGGAAACAAAGTCTAGTGATTGTTTTTTAAATATTACCTCTACTTAAATATCTTGATTGATATTCATGGTGTTAGATTTTTTTTTTTTTTTATCATTTAGAGGCTGTTTTATTTATCTAACAGTGTGACTCTGTCTGTGACCCTGCAGTGGTGTTGAACATGTATGAAGCCAACCACAGCAGCACGCTGAGAAAGAAGGCCATCAGAGAGCTGTTTGACCACATCCAGGCTGACGACCGCTTCACCAAATGCATCAGCATCGGACCGGTAGTGAAAATTCACTCATTTAAAAAAATAAGATGAACTACTTTGATTTGGAAAACCTCAGTTTCACTCATTTTTTACTGCATTTTAAATAAAGGTTGTAATGTTTTGGTGCAGATCTCCAAGACAATCAATATGCTGGTTCGCTGGTATGTGGACGGTCCCAAATCGGAGGTTTTTAAGGAGCACGTCTCCAGGATCCCAGACTACCTGTGGTCAGTCTGCAGCTCTCTGATAACGTCCAGTTTTAACAACAGAAACCAGAAAATTCAAATAAAACACATAGTTTATGGAAAGTAATGAAAGTAATCAACCAGCTGGAGGTTTTCTGTCTTACAGGCTGGGACTGGATGGAATGAAAATGCAGGTGAGATTTTATCATCTGCTTTAATTTTAAGGCTATGAAAACCATTTTTTTTATTAACTATATTATTTAACATTACATATGTTTTGTTTTTGGTTCTTATTTTGTTTCTGGTGTTTTTATAGTTTTCACTTTCAAACACATTTCAGAAAATTAAGGGACAAAAAATTTGCAGAACCGAAAACCTTTACAGAGGTCTCCAAGTTAAGCATAAAGTTGGGCATAAATCTGAAGCTGAAAGATTAGTACAAAGGCACGTTTTATGCTAAAGACTGAAAAGTGTGGCTTGCATTTTTATTCTGACTCCATATTTTGTAGATCAACAAATGTTACTTCTTCAGCTTTCTTCTTTTTGACTATTAAGCCGATGTGACGAGTGAATTTCTCCACAGTGAGATCAATAAAGTCTATATTATCTTATCTTAGCTTTTAACTCCATTTATGTTCACATCGACCACCTAGCTTGGCCAGCCAGCCAGATAGGAAGTATGCAATCTGTATCAGTCTGGTGAAGCTTTTTTCAAATTTGGGACTAACAGGTTCCGCCTCATCAGGTTAGAACATTTCAGACAGCTGCAGATGTGACGCAAGAACTCCAAGGGATGCATTCAGCTTTTATAATTTTGTAGTCCAAGAAACTTGTCAAGTCGTTGAAGAAACTACTACAATTTCATTGGATCATTGCTCTGTTGAGATCGCCAGCTTGTCACACTAGCAGAAAAGCTCTGCTGCATTATAGGTCAATCTGGCCTGAGTCAGCATCGTTTAACCAGATTGAATCAGCTCATGTTCTTGCTGAAGAAAATATTTCCATAGAGGGAATAAATGAATCTAACAAGTGCCTCATTACCAGACTGCTGAGGTGGATGACATGCTAAGGGAGTTAAGCTTATAGGTTCAGGTGTGCTGGGGAGGTGGTGCATCTAGAGGTTGCAGGATGGCAGCTCTAGAAAACTGGACTTTAGGATCTCCTGGTTTAGGGGCAAGTGCAGTTTTAATACAGAACCACAGTGTTTTATACATTTATCTAAGTTACATTTTGGTCTCTTCTTATTAGATAACATTAATATATGAACATTAATATAAATTAATCCTATATTTTTTAATTTCGACTTACAAAAATATGCCAATTTTCCTTTATTTCAAATTGAGCTCTATTTTCTGTTGCTTTTTCAGACCAAACACACCGGTGGTTTTGATTGAAACATGAAAAAACTGGAAAATTACTGGAAAAAAATCCATTTGAACTTTCAATTATTAGCTTTTGTTATCATTTTTTTTCTCAGTTTCATTATTTTCTGTTTTTAATAAGTTTCCTTGTATTGTTGCCTTTCACAGGGAACCAATGGCTCTCAGCTCTGGGACACGTGTTTCGCTGTCNCAGTGTTTTATACATTTATCTAAGTTACATTTTGGTCTCTTCTTATTAGATAACATTATTATTCTTGTTTACTGTGTTTCTATATGACTGGTGAAAATGACAAAGCAGCTGCAGTTTTCCTAAGAACAGATGTCTGCAGTTCCTCATAAACCCTGTGAGCCTCCTACCTGCTTCTCTGACTAGTGCCTTCCTTGTGATTTTAAGTAGACATCCATGTCTTGTAGGTTTATCGCATTACAAAAATTTCTGGTTTGTGCCGACTCGGCTTTGACTCCATCCTGGATTGAAATATCTTATAGCTGTGCTGCTACCATCAACATCTATGCTTATAGATAGCCTAGCTTGCCTTGTTTCCAATGTAGTCCTGTGTCTTTAACTTTGACTAGCAGAATTTTCTTGGAGCTTGTCTGCCTGGCTCTGTCCTTCCTTGTCGGAGCCGTCTGTGGAGCTAGCTAACAGTTCCCTCCTGTATCTCTGCTTCTTTTTCTATCTCTGCTTCTGTGTCCTTGAACCCTAGTCGGCCTCGGCAGATGGCCGCTCATAGTAAGCCTGGTTCTGCTGGAAGTACTTACTGTTAAAAGGTAGTTTTCCTCTCCACTGTCACTGCATGCATGCTTGGTGTGAGGGATTGCTGAAGGGTCAACGACAAAATGCAAGCAAATGTCGTCACTGTGGGCTCATCCAGCAGGATCTTTTGTTTGTTTCTTTAAAGTGGCTTGAGATGACCTGTTGTCAATTGGTGCTAAATAAATAAACTGAATTGAAATTTTTTTACTCAATACTATTTTCAACATCGCAGGGAATCAAAAAATGAAAAATAATTAAAGCCATAAAAATACTTATAATAATATGATGAATTTAACAGATCTTGGAGATTGTGTTCAAAAAGTGGCATAATGTTTTAGAGCCTAACCCTGCTTAAAGGTACACTATGCAACCGGTGTTGATTTTCCAGCGAGGCTCCCCCCAGAGGGCGAAAGTAAAAGT
>NW_015150598.1:107588-116732 GCF_000732505.1 Cyprinodon variegatus
GCTGTTTTATTTATCTAACAGTGTGACTCTGTCTGTGACCCTGCAGTGGTGTTGAACATGTATGAAGCCAACCACAGCAGCACGCTGAGAAAGAAGGCCATCAGAGAGCTGTTTGACCACATCCAGGCTGACGACCGCTTCACCAAATGCATCAGCATCGGACCGGTAGTGAAAATTCACTCATTTAAAAAAATAAGATGAACTACTTTGATTTGGAAAACCTCAGTTTCACTCATTTTTTACTGCATTTTAAATAAAGGTTGTAATGTTTTGGTGCAGATCTCCAAGACAATCAATATGCTGGTTCGCTGGTATGTGGACGGTCCCAAATCGGAGGTTTTTAAGGAGCACGTCTCCAGGATCCCAGACTACCTGTGGTCAGTCTGCAGCTCTCTGATAACGTCCAGTTTTAACAACAGAAACCAGAAAATTCAAATAAAACACATAGTTTATGGAAAGTAATGAAAGTAATCAACCAGCTGGAGGTTTTCTGTCTTACAGGCTGGGACTGGATGGAATGAAAATGCAGGTGAGATTTTATCATCTGCTTTAATTTTAAGGCTATGAAAACCATTTTTTTTATTAACTATATTATTTAACATTACATATGTTTTGTTTTTGGTTCTTATTTTGTTTCTGGTGTTTTTATAGTTTTCACTTTCAAACACATTTCAGAAAATTAAGGGACAAAAAATTTGCAGAACCGAAAACCTTTACAGATGTCTCCAAGTTAAGCATAAAGTTGGGCATAAATCTGAAGCTGAAAGATTAGTACAAAGGCACGTTTTATGCTAAAGACTGAAAAGTGTGGCTTGCATTTTTATTCTGACTCCATATTTTGTAGATCAACAAATTTTAGTTCTGCAGCCTTCTTCTTTTTGACTATTAAGCCGATGTGACGAGTGAATTTCTCCACAGTGAGATCAATAAAGTCTATCTTATCTTATCTTAGCCTTTAACTGCATTTATGTTTACATCGACCAACTAGCTTGGCCAGCCAGCCATATAGGAAGTATACAGGCTGTATCAGTCTGGTGAAGCTATTTTCAAATTTGGAACAGGTTCTGCCTCATCAGGTGAGAACATTTCAGACAACTGCAAATATGACGCAAGAACTCCTAGGGCCTCATTCAGCTTTTATAATTTTGTAGTCCAAGAAACTTGTCAAGTTGTTGAAGAAACTACTACAATTTCATTGGATCATTGCTCTGTTGAGATCGCCAGCTTGTCAAGCTAGCAGAAAAGCTCTGCTGCATTATAGGTCAATCTGGCCGGAGTCAGCAGCGTTTAACCAGATTGAATCAGCTCATGTTCTTGCTGAAGAAAATATTTCCATAGAGGGAATAAATGAATCTAACAAGTGCCTCATTACCAGACTGCTGAGGTGGATGACATGCTAAGGGAGTTAAGCTTATAGGTTCAGGTGTGCTGGGGAGGTGGTGCATCTAGAGGTTGCAGGATGGCAGCTCTAGAAAACTGGACTTTAGGATCTCCTGGTTTAGGGGCAAGTGCAGTTTTAATACAGAACCACAGTGTTTTATACATTTATCTAAGTTACATTTTGGTCTCTTCTTATTAGATAACATTAATATATGAACATTAATATAAATTAATCCTATATTTTTTAATTTCGACTTACAAAAATATGCCAATTTTCCTTTATTTCAAATTGAGCTCTATTTTCTGTTGCTTTTTCAGACCAAACACACCGGTGGTTTTGATTGAAACATGAAAAAACTGGAAAATTACTGGAAAAAAATCCATTTGAACTTTCAATTATTAGCTTTTGTTATCATTTTTTTTCTCAGTTTCATTATTTTCTGTTTTTAATAAGTTTCCTTGTATTGTTGCCTTTCACAGGGAACCAATGGCTCTCAGCTCTGGGACACGTGTTTCGCTGTCCAGGCTTTTCTTGAGGTATCAGTGTGTGGATGCTTTCCCATTGTGTTCATGTTTTCTGGTTGTTGAATGGTTTCTCTATGGTTTCCTCTCAGGCTGGAGCCCAGGATGACCCTGAACTGATGGAATGTCTTCAAGAAGCCCATGAGTTCCTCAGAATCACTCAGGTTAGAGAGCATAACTCCTCCTCTTATGTCCTGACATGTCTGTAAAAGCAAAAACTGTGGGATCTGAACCTCCCAGTAACGAGTGATTCCTGATTTGTATCCACTCTTTCCACTCCCACAGATTCCCGAGAATCCCCCTGAATATAAGAAATACTACAGACAGATGAACAAGGTGAAGTAAAAATGATGCAAAAATGTACTTTAAACTAAAAGAGATATAATACAAAGAAACTAGCAGAGACATATAAGTTTATTTTCCATATACAGCCCTTCTGCATCCATAGCTCATAAGCTGCATCTTTCTGTGCTCATCAGGGCGGCTTTCCCTTCAGCACCCGTGACTGTGGCTGGATCGTGGCCGACTGCACGGCTGAAGGCCTGAAGTCGGTGATGCTGCTGCAGGAGCTCTGTCCCTCCCTCAGACAGCCAATCGCCTCAGAACGTTTATACGATGCCGTCAATGTGGTGAGTTCCTGCAGAAACAGAGCAGAAAAAATCAGAAAAATTAGTTCTTTCTTTGCTCTAATAAAGGGAGCATTATCACAGATCCTTCCTCCCAGCAGCTGTAATACTCTATAACCACCAATGTTCCCAACAACCTCAATTAGTTCTTACTCTTATGCTGATTTTGCGCACTTTCTACCTTGGTCAGTTCAATAACATACTGCTATAATTTTGCACATCTCTGATGTTGCTGCTCTTTTAAAATATCCATTGCTGGAAAAATGTCCATAGCTGCATATTGGTTATTTATTCTCCAGTTGCACAGTTTTCTATTGTGTTTACACTTTACAATTAAGTATTTTTTTGTTTATCTTTTAACTCTCCACTATTATATTATTCTTATACATTTTTCTAAGGTCCATATTTGTGTGACAATTTTTTCTAGAATCTTTTTGCTGCTGTAAACACCAGAATTTCCCCATTGTGGGAAAAAAAGGGATGTTCTATTCTATTCTATTGTATTCTAGTTTATGCTATTCTGTTCTAAATGAGGTGATGCACGTTTTTTTGTTATGGATCTTTATCTTCCAACATAACCTAGATCCCATTTCTGGTTTTAAACTTCTGATTTACTGTGATACCATCTAGACTTATTTTGTTCTTGTTTCTACTTTTTTCCAGCACTCTATTTCCAGTTAAACAGGTGTTAATCTGATACTAAGGGGCACACAGAGAAGAAGGTTTGACCGTTCCCATTTAGATCATCCAGAATCCTGGGTCTTCTCTTTAGCCAACAGCTTCAACACAGATCTGATAATCTGTTGTGGATTTTTATTTCTTGACAAATTGTTTTTAGTTTTCTACCAGGTTATTAATACCATTATTAATGATAAATATTCTAAGGCTCCCAGACCTTCAGAGGAGGAATAAACCAAATGCATCAGTGGTTCTTTACACAGCTTTAAGGTGGAAATGAGGTGGAATTACAACTTTTCTTTCAAAAATTGGACACACCCAGTGCCAAATCTGAGACCAGAGCTCCTAAATCTAGTTAAGGTTCCAGCAGAATTTATCCAATTCTGGTTGTTTATATTTGGGACGGTCGGACAGAGAGAGTTTTATCCTGTCGGTGCTCTACCAAGCTGATTAGAGATAGCTTACAGCCTTGTTTGATTTCAGTTTTTGGAGTCTGTTGCTGTTTTGTAGCTGCTGAGCATGAGGAACAGTGACGGTGGATTTGCTACGTATGAAACTAAAAGAGGAGGAAAACTCCTGGAGCTACTTAACCCCTCTGAGGTGTTTGGTAAGCATCTAGCTGGCATGAAAAATATGAATGGGGTTGTTTTAATTCTCAAAACATTATTCAATTTTCAGCAAGATACATTTTCAAATTATTTTAACAATCTGAGTTATAATTCCCATCATGTTTTTAAGTAATTTCTCCTATTCTTTTGATGCAATTTAGTTTCCCTCAAAAAGAGAATGTAACCTTCAGAGCTTTTTGATGGGATTTTTAATACCTGTTTGTTCTACTCATGTATCATGTCTAGGTTTTAGGAGTGAGACATTTATCCAGATATTTCCTCTGTTTTGGTATATTTTTTATACGGCGCTCTGCTTGTCTGCATCAGGTGACATCATGATAGACTACACATATGTGGAGTGCACCTCTGCAGCAATGCAGGCTTTGAGGCACTTCCAGAAGGTCTATCCTGATCACCGCACTGAAGAGATAAGGTTCGCAAATAAACTTTCTAAGAAATCTATTCTATTCTTCCTCAAACCTTATTCATACTTTTTGTTAAAAAGGTTGATAGATATCTTATCATTTTCTTTTTCAGATAAATCCAGGCTTTTATGTCATGGTTTACATTCATTTCTTTAATTAGATTTAGAAAGAAATATGTTTAAAAAGCATTAATAATCAGATTTATGAAAACTGGTGTGTTTATGGTTAAGAATGAAAAAAGAGCGACGTTACATCAGAGACTCGCATAAAGCCTGAGCATAGACAGAAATGTTTCCTGCTCAAATGGGGGTTAAGAAAGTGAAGATTTTTTATCAATTGCTTTAGTGAACAGCAGAAAACCCATAGAAATAATAGCAGTATCATAGATGCATAACAAACCAGCAGAAAATCTTAGAGTATTTATAAAGTCCTTATTCTGATGCACAACTCAACAGCTGTTTTTCTAGTAGTGATCAATGCAGTACTTGTGCACAGCCTTCCTATAGTATGCGCGGCAAGATTAAAGTCTACGTTTCCTGCGTATTATCAGCCGCTGTTTCACTTGCCAGATTTTAACATCACTAGAGTATAAGAATCAAAGAATAAGACTCAAATAATCTCGCTGCTCTTATCTGAAGCCAGCTTCTCTATATTTAATTTTTTTTATTCCTTTATTTAACCAGGAAAAGTCCCATTGAGATTATCAACTTTTTTTCAAGGGAGTCCTGGCCAAGACAGCGGCAAAAGATTACATTACAAATTACATTACAGTTTACAATAACATCTATCTAAAACCGTTACAAACCATAGATCTCATTTCCAAACCTTAGAGCAATGAAGCTGATGTGATATTTTGCCCTAAAACATCACATCAGCTTCATTTTAGGCATGTAGTTGATGGAAAAAAATGGTCTGTAATTTATTTTTATGAAAATCAAATTGTGGATAATTATCCTGTTTGAGATTTTCCTATTTTGGACTAATATAGGAGGATATTTGTCTTTTTTTAAGTGGTCTGAAGGTTTTCCTTTTTTTTTTAGATGTTTTTTTTTTTTCATCAGTCATCTTTAAATCAATTAATAATAGAATTGTATTATTTATCTTCATTGCTTTTGATTTCACAAGTTCTATACACTGCAAAACTGCTCTAAAAATAGGTGAACTCCTCTTAAAACAAGAATATTTGAGCACATCCATAACATGATCTGCTAGTGGAATGAGTATTTTACCCCTTTAAAATAGATATGATGCACTTGAAGTAAGAGAAACGAGTTGCATCAAAAATAAAACATCTCATTCTATTGGTGAATCAAGGAAACATAAACATATTTCAAGAAACAATGACTTACTTGCTGTGTAAATCTATGTTTATGCTAATAAACATAGATTTTGTTACATCCTGGGTGTATTTTTTTTTAAATGGTCAAAGGTAAACATTTGTAGAAACAGATACTTTATTTTATCGTAATTTTATTGCAAGTCTTGATTTTTTTATACAGATTAAAAGGAATATAATTTCTCTGCGAAAGATTTCTTGTAACAATTAAAAATCGTTAACATAGAATTAATCAGGAGCCTATTTTGTGCCTGACTGACAGACCTTGGTGAAAAGCAACCAATGTCCAAAGTAAACAGAACAGTTCCACTCTAAGGGAAGGTCTTGATTACTGCAGGAGGGTTCAGAGGACCGATGGATCATGGGAAGGGTGAGCCATGACTTGTTGTTTTAGCCCCCAACAAATAACCCGCAGCTCTTTATTCAGTGTTCTGGTCCTTCCTCAGATCTTGGGGAGTTTGCTTCACATACGGGACGTGGTTTGGTCTGGAAGCCTTTGCTTGCATGGGTCACACCTATAAGAGCAAGTACGGTGGACAAATCTATACATCTGCTGCTTTTTAAGAAGACGGACTTAAAGAAAAAGGTATTCTTTGTCACCAGAGATGTGCAGGTTGAGGTGCAGAAAGCTTGTCGGTTCCTGCTGGAGCACCAGATGTCTGATGGAGGCTGGGGGGAGGACTTTGAGTCGTGTGAGCAGCGGCGCTACATCCAGAGCAGCTCGGCTCAGATCCACAACACCTGCTGGGCTTTGTTAGGCCTCATGGCGGTCAGGTAAGGCTCCTACATTTACCAGCATATCTCAGGCAGATGCATTTTTAGGTGTGGAATGAAGTTTCTGACAGTTTCCTCATCTTATGTATGTTTGTGCAGACATCCTGACCAACAGGCCATTGAGAGAGGAGTTAAGCTGTTGATTGATAAGCAGCTTCTAAATGGAGACTGGCCTCAGGTGACTTAGTGCCTCCTTCCTTCAGATCATATATTTTATAACTAGAACTAAATCCACTGACAGTAATAAGTGTGTCTTATATCTGTTTGCTTTGAAGGAGAACATTTCTGGTGTGTTTAACAAGAGCTGTGCCATCAGTTACACCTCCTACAGAAACGTCTTCCCAATCTGGACCCTCGGACGCTTCTCAAGGCTTTATCCCAGCAGTCCATTGGCTGGGAAGCTGAAGCTGTGACATCCTGCAGAATATCACATCTGACATCTACCCTAACTCTGATGTTTTCTTTCATGGTTGATCAGAACATTTTTAATGTTGGGTCTAAACCAGATAACACAATGATCAGTCAGAGTTAGTGAAATAGGTCTCTACAAATGGTAGTTCCCAATGTGCCAGAAGCAGGCAAAACAGTTTAGAGGTTCTGATGCTTGGATTCTCAGAGTTCCCTGATTCATCGTTTATCATATATAAAGTAATTTATTAGATTTTTTTTTTTTTTCAGCTTCACTTTAAGCTAACGTTTTCCACATAGTTTGCTTCATTAACCCTGAAAGGATTCTTAGAAAGATGTCAGACTCAATCAGCCAGGTGGAAGTCTTTGGTCATTTTCCAGGTCTTGTATTTGCTAATTAAACGGTAACCATGCCAACACTTTTAGCCACGGTATATGTTCTTGTGCATTTTAATAAATAATTTCCATGTTCATAAACAGATGTGTGGATTGCAGAATAAATGTAAGACCAAAACAACTCTTTCGGTGCTTCTGTGAAAGTTAGAACAAATAAAATTGTCATTTTTTCCCCTTAAAATGATTTCATGGGTTTGGTTGGGATGAGCTCAAAGAAGCCTTAGTTTTGGTTTATGTGAAGTCATTGGAGTTAATTCGTATTTCCTAGTAAGCAATCTAATATTCACAGTTGTTTATATACATGCACAATGTGAACAGTGTTGGGCACGTTACTTTGAAAAAGTAATTAGTTATAGTTACTTCTCCCAAAAAATTACTGAGTTACTCCACAATAAAAGTAACTAGTTACTAGTAAAAGTAATTATTGCGTTTCTCGCCCCCGTAACCCTCACCACCCGGCCCCCACCTTCTCGCTGTGTGTTTTAAAAGCCAGCTGTATAGAGTGGACGACAAAGACAAGAACCTGCAGAGAGTTTTGCATATTGCAACTCAATGTAAATGACATCAGGGGAAAACATGGTTTATAAGCCCGTCAGCGTTAATGTGTTTGAAAACCAAAGTTTATCTGGAAGAATTTGGGATATGAGCAGGGCAGGCTCACAGCAAACGGGGGTTTTCATGTCCCAGGCTGCTACACCAAGGGATCTTCAGGAGACGTTTTCCTCCAGTCTGGCTCTGTAAGTTCTGAAACTCAAGAGAAATGTGTTGCAAAAGGTCTGTTTTACAGCATTTACCATTGGGTTGTAAGCAGAGGCGTAGCCAGAACATTTTTATAAGGGTGGCCAGGCAATAACCAATGTACACTGAGGGGTGGCCAAAAGCGGATAGTCGCCAGAACCTCAAGGTCTGGCGCCAATCTACACTGTTCAATCTACACTGTTCAATCTAAACTGTTCCAACAGGAAAATAAACAGGCAAAATATTCATATTTTCTAAATAAAGACAAACTATACTTTCCTACAGTCTTTGCTAACAAATAGACTCGTATATATTTAAACATCTGTGCTTTCTAAACAAAAGGTATAGTGGATCAAATTATCTCCATTTTTAGATCTGGGGCATAATTCTTTTCCATCATCATTACTTACCTACTTGTATCAATAAACATTCTGCATAAAACTCATACTTACAAGCACTAATTAATAAACTGATTATTTGTTGTTTTTTTAGTTATTTATCTATGATTTCACTGAAGACTCCCAGATGACTTGCAGAGACACATTTTCTCTTTACCCCACATAACACAAAATCTAGTTCTGAAAAGAGCAGAAATTCTGTATTTATTATCTTTGATGTTGGTATATTGATGTGTATAATTAACCACAAAAAATATTAATGTTTTGAATATTCCACTTGAGAGTATTACTGCTGCCACCGTATTAGAGCGAAAAAACAGTAGGGGTGGCCACAGGGGTTGCCAATGATTGGCTAAGGGTAGCCATGGCCACCCCGGCCCCCAATCTAGCTCCGCCCCTGGTTGTAAGGCCAACAGCGAGGCACACTACAGTTCAGTCGACTTCAGAAAGAAGGAATTGTCATCTCAAATTATCCTGGATCTTTCATGTAATGGTAAAAATTTAGACTCATATCAGCTTTGTCTCCTAGCTGATCAGGAAATCTGCAGAATCTCTGTTCATGCAGAACAATCTTCTTTGAAGGATGAATTTGTTTTTGCTAACAAAGATGAAGCACCACGAGGTATAAAGTGTTTCAGAGATGCTGAATGGCAGGCTCATCTTGGTTATGTCACCTATGGTGTGATGTCAGAGCTGCTGGGCATGCTGGGGACTGATGTTACATTTTGATATGATTATATTGGCCCAACACTCCACTGGGGTTACTAGCTGCGGTTTAGGTCCTTTACACTTCACTGCTTCTGTCCCTTTCTTAATGGCTGAGCCACTCCTTCCTGGAAGGCTGTGCTTGTTGTC
>NW_015150598.1:116742-118836 GCF_000732505.1 Cyprinodon variegatus
TATATATATATATATATATGTCTGTGTCTATCTATATAAAGTCTTGATTGATCAATCTTTGAATGAGGTCTTGCCTAAAATTGAAACATTTAAAAGTAGCCTTTTCTGCAAACAAGAGAAAGATATTTCATAGTTAACTAAATAAGTGAAAAATATTAAGGATAAAAAACTGTATTTAGTTATTCAATGCATGCATCTCAATTAACATTTAAATGTTCACATGTACAAAAAGAGATCTTTCCAGCTTTCAGTTTATTAAATATGTGGCATATTTGGCTTTACATACCCTTTCCAGTTGCATTTGATCCCATTACTAGATTTTTACTTGTGTGATTTCTACTTGTGTGACTTGTTTAAATTTGACCACAAAATGTTCTGGTCAAAACCTTTCTTAAGCAGTTAAGGCTGTACAGAGGGATTGTCTATTATTCACTTCCACAGCAGCAGCCGTGGACACGACATGTAGCCACATCAGTCGAATTCAAAAATCTCAACCTCTTAATAATATTGGTGCGGTCTTAATTATGACTTCATCTAGCAAAGATATGGTGCAGACCCTTGACAGAAACAAATGAGTTTTTTTGCTCCTTCAGAGCGCTTACAAACTATGACAGCCTTCTCATGCTTTAGCAGGTGAGGGCAATCTAAAGTTCTGTTTAATCTGAAGCTGTTCCTGTGGCTTGAGGCGGCTTCTTCAGGTGTACCCTTCATGTTATAGTGATGGAGCTGCTGCCTGACCATGTACAGAGGTGAAGATTCAGGTTCTTTATGTTCCTGTTTCCATCTGCAGCTCAGCCAGCCTTATGTATAGCAGCTTGACAAACTTCAGAGAAACTGCGTCAGCGGCATAACCAGTTAGAAGGAATGGCTTGTGGGGGTACTTCCCAATTCTAAAGTGAACAATGGAAAGAAATTATTAATAGTAAAATATTTTATGAAACTTAAGAATAATGCATTGAACCTTTGGCCAATTGCTTCAACTACTCGCTCATGTCATGGAGCTTCGTATAAACATGCCACCACCTACTGGTGCAGTACATAACTATAGTTAGCAATTTAATCTGTGGTGTTTGCAATTGTTTTGCTTTTTTTTTTTTATTTAAGTCCTTTTGAAATTGTTCATGACTAATGTGTATAATAAAATATTTAGTAGCTTTTTAAATTTCTTAGTTGAGAACAATCTTAAAGTACACTGTTTTTCTGTCATTTTAGTGACATAAGCTCAAGCAGACAGTAAAAGTGTTAATGAAACTTGGGAAAAATGAGCAAAATGAAAGGTGTTAGTCATTTTTATAAAAAAAAATAATAGTTTTTCCACAAATTTTGGTTTTAATCGGGTTGGAAGTTATGTGTCCAACCAATCTTAAAGTAAAAAAAAGTCTAATTTGGTAGTGTTTTTACCCATTCTACATTGGTAAAAGGGGCAAACCAAAAAAAAAAATTGCTCACTTTGACCAACATACTGTTTAAGTAGTATATCAAATCTCAAAAGCCAAAGCCAAGTCTCAAACCAATAAACCTTTGAGTGAAAGGTTAACTCTTACAGCCAACACCACTGTCACCACAAATATTTTCTAAGAATGTAATACTACTGAATACTAATAATACAACCAAAACCAGCTACCACCAATAGCTACAGCATTTTGGGTTTAGCTGAAGGCTTTTAATTACAGTATGTCAAGTTGCTGATATTAAAGAATTACAATAGTTAAGCCATAAAGTAAAAATTGCATGAACTAGTTTCTCAGCATCACCCCTGTTTAAAATATTTCTGTTTTTTGCAATATGACAGGTCCTAATCAGGAATAACAAAAAGATTTTAACTTTATCATCTGAGATCAATTTAATCCCATCCAATTTTAGTAAATATGAATGAAGCTCACATGAGATTAACTTTCACAAATTTGCTTAAAAATAATTTGGATACAATAACATATTGTCATGATGGGATTAGGTTCCTAACCCATATGCAGAACACACACGGAGTCAGATGAAAAGTTTGACTGTTTATTAAAACAAAGACAATGTTAATGTACAGATGCTGGGAAACAGATCCGGGACTGGTCACACAGGGTTCTCTGTAGAGAGGGACAG
>NW_015150598.1:120686-133771 GCF_000732505.1 Cyprinodon variegatus
AACCAATTCTTTTTTACATTTCTTTAATATTTTGTTCTATTCAGCTACACAAGCATCCTCTTTAAACTACTAAGAATTGTGCTATAAATGTGACTTTACCCGATTGTTATGTACACCTTAGTAATTTATTGATATGCCGCACAATGTCCTCCTTTTTGGTGCTATAGAAATGGCCACCCTAATTTCTGTGCATAGCATAGCATACAGTCCACCCTGTTAGCTTTGTCTTTACCATCAGTAAACACATGAAATGATAAAAAATCTTCAAAAGACATATTGTTTGTTCTGTCCCTAATTGTGCCAGACCTGCAATCCTCTGTCCATGTCAGTTTGAGCTTCATCCAGCAGCAGCTTAGCAGGGCAGGCTCACAGCAAATGGGGGTTTTCTTGTCCCAGGCGGCTACACCTAGGAATCTTCAGAAGACATTTTCCTCCAGTCTGGCTCTGAAGTTCTGAAACTCAAGAGAAATGTGTTGCAAAAGGTCTGTTTTACAACAGTTTGGTTCTAAAAAGTCAAACACCATTACTTATCCTTGGTCATTCTGGAGATCTGGGCCAATTGCCTTGATCTCCATGCTGGTTGACTCTTCTAGGCAGCTTCGTGGAAAGAAGAGAAAGAGATCCTGTGTGCTGTGGTTTTACTGTTACTAGTTCTGTAAGTCACACCTCCGGGAGTGGGTTGCAGAGCAGAGAAGAAATCATACCATTGCCAGCCATACTAAGTTACAGAGGCCATAAGTCAGTCTGGCTATCACAGTTAGGAGAATGTTATTACCCAACTAATTAAAAATCACAAGCTCACAAATGCACATGGACTACAGACTTGGTTCTACAACGGTATTTATGATTATTAGCAATTCATTTAAACAACAAAACAGACTTAAATCTGAGGTAACCAAAATCTCTCTCAGTTTTTCTGAAAAAGTTCTGAAACCCATTCAGTAGTCTTTGTCAAATCTATTGGCTTGCAAAATTTTTATTAAAACAGATGATCCTATTTGTTAAGACACCACAGACTTCAGGAAAAGGGGGCATGAAGCAATAATAAACATTTTGCTATCCCACAAAAACCAAACATGTAATTATAGTGCAAAAAATAACCTTTCAATGATAAAAATCAATAGAAAAAACAACACATTAAATAAATGCACAAATCAAATCAATAATTCATCAAACAAACTATAAACTGTGGAGCTAACTGTAAATTCACTGCTAAATCCCATTAAAGCAGGGACAGAGGGAGACATGCACCATCCAATGATCCATTTATTAAAAAAAATGTGATGGATGCAATCCAAACTCTAAAATTTGCCACAAATCAAGACAAAACCAAACAGCAGAGTGTCTCTGTACATCTGTACATGAAAGACAATGGTGAACAGCTCAAGCAAGTGCCAAAGACAACAAGCACAGCCTTCCAGGAAGGAGTGGCTTAGACATTAAGAAAGGGGCAGAAGCAGTGAAGTTCAAAGGACATCAACTGCAGCTAGTAACCCCAGTGGAGTGTTGGGCCAATAATCATATCAAAATGTAACATCAGTGTACGGTATCAAAATGTAACTACAGTCCCCAGCATGCCCAGCAGCTCTGACATCACACCATAGGTGACATAACCTAGATGAGCCTGCCATTCAGCATCTCTGAAACACTTTATACCTCGTGGTGCTCCATCTTTGTTAGCAAAGACAAATTTATCATCATTCCTTCAAAGAAGCTTGTTCTGCATGAACAGTGATTCTGCAGATTTCCTGATCAGCTAGAAGACACAGCTGATATGAGTCTAAATTTTTACCATTACATGAAAGATACAGGATAATTTGAGATGACAGTTCCTTCGACTGAACTGTAGTGATCCTCGCTGGCTTTACAACCCAATGATAAAGGCCTTGCTCACTTACTCTTGCTGGAGAACGGATTGAATCTTTTTATTTTTGGCATGCCATGTGCCATGATTGTGGTTTTGGACATTGGCAACCAATGTCCATGTTTCATCTTAACATGATAACCTGAGAAGAAAATGCAGTTTTGGCTCATAAACAGCTTTGAGACCTTAATGAGGGAGGGGAGAATAAGTCTGCTTACTTTGGGTTGGGATAACAATTATACTGATCTGATACATTGTACCAATCCAAAATAGTTAATAAACTCTAAATCATAATGAAGATTTTGGACTGTATTCTCTCATATACAAACAAAGGTGGACTTTACCTTGAATATGTCACAGATAAGATGCATTTTTTTTCTTCTAAGGGTCGGTTGATCGATTTTACTTCCTCTATGTCTGCTGAGAAATTATGTTTAGACATAAAGAGTCTGTCAAATAACATTTATGTAGCTTATTTACTTATTGAGCTTTTTGGTAAACTGTAAAAATTTCCATGTATAGTAGCTGCAGTGCCGTAGAAAACTCATCACTGTTTGGGCAATTATAGAGGATGTGACCTCTTTGTTTAACTGCCTAGGTTTCATTTATTAAGAAACTACACCCTCTCTCATTTCAGCCTGTTTGCTCTTTACAGTTACCGTGTTTCACTTTGCTTAATTTGACCAGTTTTAAACTGCTTGCCATCAGACACTGAAGACAAGAGTTGTTCTGGAGACTGTAAGTTTTACATTTTAATTAACAATGATTTAAAACGATAGTGTTATGGAGGAAATTAGTTTAGATAATAATTTAATATTGGGAAAGGATTTGTTTTAGTTTTTTTTTTAGAAGAGTGATGATTTAGTATCTCTTATAATGATTTTATCTGATAGAATAAATCTTATGTTTCTATTCACTACTAAACTATTTTTATTTACATGCTGAATAAAAAAAACAGCATCGAGTGCTTATACTTGAAAGATGGTGTGATGCAATAAGTTTGACAAAGCAGTGTTTCAATTTTGTGTTCTTTTATACTATTCAAAACAAGCATATTCAGTTCAGATCCTCATAGGGCCATGGCTCACAGTTCCTGGTAGAAATTAACTCATATTTTTTTTATATCCTATTGAACAGAAATTAACTAGACTGACTTACGGCCTATGTAACCTAGTCTGGCCGGCAACAACTCTACTTTTTCTTTAATCAGAAACATGATAAATGAAATTAATACTGTACATGTCCAACTGGACCCTCCCCAGCAGGACAGAAAACGCATTAAAAACAATTTCTAGATTTACTGGAATAAACGCCTGCATTTTCAGTCATCTCTGTCATGGCAACCTTAATGACATATTTTGGTTTAATTTCTTGACCAACATACAGAGTCAAACACAGAGGTCACTTAAATATGATTTATTTATTAAATAAAGATTTTCCATAAATTCATCTTCTTAGACTTCCTGGTTGGGGGGAAGGTCAGCAATAGCTGCAGGCAATGGTATGGTTAAAAAAAAAAAAAATGTCCAAAGTTACACTTTTGGCTTCACCAAGACAATGTTACGTTTTTAGGCCCAACAGGGGAGGGGTGGGCAAGTTACTGTCTGATCCAGCTGGCAAGTAATGTCTGCAAACCTCCTAAAGGTTGGGGCTAAAACTGTAAAGTACACAAAGGATGTCTGTGAAGAAGAAATAGCAGTGTTTGAAAGTGTAATCAAATATTGTAATAAAAGTATGCATGCAAAGGTGCTTAATCTGCTAAAGTTCACATACCATATATATGTGAATACACACACACACACATATATATACATATATATATATATATATATATATATTCGATCTGGTTAGAGGGTGGAGGCTGTATTGTCTCATGACGGTTATGAATCATGCGTATGCGCGTCTTGGAAACTGAAAAAAGGGGAAGTGTTGTACATGTGAGCAGTACTAGTTAGTTAGTTTAGCATGGGCAAAGAGGCTTCAAGAAGTTTAAGCATATGACGTTGATGCTGTTTTAGTTTGCTCAGTCTTTGGTTTGAGCATAGATGTGGCAACCACAGTGAGCTAAAATGAAAAATTTCACAACAGCTGTCTTCCTCTCATGCCATGAAGGAGGCTGAGGAAGCTGCAACCACTTATTCTTATCTCTCCTGTCCTTTCCTTCCTTCAACCCTCACTTGGAGGACCCGGTCCACACACTCCTCCTCAGAGGCTCTAACTCCTCTAACACAGGCTCTTATTATTATTATTTCACTCCCTTTAAGACTAATGCATTGTTGGATAAGCCCACTGACACCTCAGTAGTTCAGCGTTGATGCATCTACAAGCCTGTAGCCTCTGTCACAACCTGATCCGTCCCAGAAGCACGGTCCGTACCATTAGCTCTTTAGCGCATGGGCAATTAGATATACATCCGGGTTGCCCTCAAATTTATTTTGTAAAAAGACCTAAAATACGTTTTTCCCTCCCCAAAAATAGTATTTAACTTTAATGTGTTAAATGTTAATAATGTCTTTCCTGAGAAAATAAATACATTAAAAATTTTCATGAATTTAAAGAGTAATAAAACAGAAAGGATTTTAATTTAAAATCCTTTCTGTTTTATTACTCTTCTGTGCCCGATCTGTACCGGAAATGGGATCCTCTGCAACTTACAGAGGCTAACTTTTTCGGCTTTTAATTTAAACATACATCTAGTCTGTTTGACTTTTATGTTTACCTTTGTTGTTAACATTATGGTATATAGTGTGTAATCTAAAGAAAGAAATAACTAAAATGTAAAACATGGTTTAACCATATGTTGCTGAACCATTTTGAGCATGTCTGATGATAAAGTCAGACAAGCAGTTTAACAAAGAAAATTTAAAAAGCATCAAAATTGTCTCAGAAAATTTATAAAACAATTTTGGATGTGTATTAGTATCCTTTAGAGAGTTAAGGATGAAAATTAGTCATTACAGTACCTTACTGTAATTACATTATTGTATATCTGGTTGCAAATGAGATGATGGTACGTATTTTGCTTCAGTGACGGATCGGGTAGTAAAAATCTCCTTTCCTGAACTTGGAAGTTCCAATGCTGTTTACCGGATGCTACATGAAGCGCCTCAATTAAATTGGTCTGACCTAGCACACAACTGAAGCTTTATATAATTTTTTATTTATTTATTTATTTTTTTTTTGTGGATACGACCAGCATCCACCTTAGCTCAGACACCAATAGCAACTCCACATGAGTTAAAAAATAATAATAAAAAAATAAAGATGAGTCATTAAAATGAGTTCTGCATTTCTGTGTTTTGAGCACAGATGACAGTTTAATTAGAAAACTCTAATGCCACTTTAAAAAAAAATTCAAAGAGAACCCTATATAATTTTTTTTAACCTTGATTAACAAGAATTTGTTGTTAAGCACGTGCACTGTCTTCTTGGAATTTACTTTAGATAAGTTGAGCATAAAACTAAATGTTGATTCTCCATGTTTGGTTCTGGGTATATAGAGTAGATTTTATTCAGAAGATTTGAGAGGTTTGGGCAGTTAATAAACTATGACTATGCATTTTGAAGTCAAGCCATTCAGGGATTTATTGACCAACTAGAGTATTTTTTAATTGTGGTGATGTGCTCCACTTTCTTAGTTTTGGTAATAATGTGTGCATCAACATTCTATTCTAATATCACCATATAATAGAAAATAAGCTCTATTGTCACTGCACATCATGAAATTGTAGTGCTTCCCCATTTAGTGCATGATAAATATAGTATTTGTACGCTATTTATGGGACGGGGTTGCGGGGAAGCAGTCTTCATAGAGACCCCCAGACTTCCCTCTCTGCAGACACCTCCTCCAGCTCAGACCATGCTCCTCACCCTATCTCTAAGTGAGAGCCCAGCCTGTCAAGGCTCAGAAAATAGGACCAAGAATTCAGGCAGACAGAACAGGTTTGTTTAAAAGTAAAATGCTTTATTGACTGCTCTGGATTGCGCAGCTTATCAGCTGGGACCGGCTTGCTGGATTCTCTGAGATAGATTCTCAGGTTAGTGATCGCTAGACTCAGATGGGGAACAATAAGGAGCATGTGAGTCACTAACTTGGTTCTTAGTTCTGTCTGTGTACAGAGTAAGGAGTAGGAACTAGTCGGATGACTTCTCCACAGCTTGTAGCAGAAGTCGCTCATAGAGTTCCAGGAGTTTGGCAGAGCAGACTGACAAGTGGAAGCCAGCAGACGCAGAAAAGCAGAAGAGTCCAAATGCAGAATCCAGAGTAGGTGATGAAGCAGATGACCAGACCAGTAGATAGGAGAGACGCAGAGGTACCAAAGGGAAAATCCAGGCCAGGGTCAGGGGTAGAGACTGACACGGGAGTGGATTTTCACTCCTGTCCCGTCCCACTTCCACAGAAAAAAATTGTGTCCTGTCCCGATCCCGGGCCAGAGTAGAAATCTAAATCCTGTCCTGTCCCACTCCTGGTGAAATTACTCCCACTCCCATCCCACTCCCATTCAGAATGACTCCCGCCAATACATTGAATCTGAATTTCTATGAAGGGTCAGTTAAGGTCCTGTTTCTAACTGTAGTAACTGTTGGTCCCTCCACTGTTGTTTTTGAGCGCAGGTGAAAAACGGAAGCACTGTTGTTTTTTGCGTGGTGTAGTTTTTTTGACTCGCATTATAGTGTAGGCTTCAAAAAAAAAAAAACTACAAAATGGCGGCGCCAGTACCAGATTTTTTTTCTTTCTATTTTATTTTATTTTTTGGCATCCAATCCTAGTTTTATTTAGTTACTATTGGTTTGCTCCCGCTCCCGTCTGCTCCTTTTAATGTTGAATCCTGTACCGTCCCAATCACGTGATCGTTACTAATACTGACTCCCATCCCACGGGAATCCCACGGGAATCCCGTGACCCTTGGGATTCCCGAAAAAATGTCAGTCTCTAGTCAGGGGGCAGATCCAAGATCGTTAACAGGCAGAGTCAAGACAGCAGTCAGAACACAGGAACGGGCAGAAACAGACAGGAACAAGGGCAAGCCAAACTCAGGAAGCCAGAGGCAAAAACAGGTCAGGATCAGTCAATCACAACACAACAAGGTACGCTAGATAACTCTCACACTCGGCTCAAATAATCTGGCACTGATGGCTGTAAACTGGCAGCATAAATAGGAGCTGGAACAGGTGAATCAGGTGAGGGCTGATCTACCTGTTTGTTATATCAAGCCTGTATGAGTTGATTAAGCAGACATCATATGTGGAACTGTTTGTTTGTTTATTTTTTTAATCAAGAATAAAAAAAACTGATAATCTTTTCCAGATGTATATTTCGACAAAGAGTTCTGTAAGTAATGTATTAAGCTAGTATAGCTAAAAACTTTACTATTCCTGTTAAGCTCCATTGCCACAATGCCAACAAAGGCTTTTCTATCAAATAAAGGGTGTGTATAAATGGTGACAGGGTTTTTATTTTTAGTTATTTCAATGATTTACATTATTTATTTAATTCATTCTGTAATTATTTACAATGGATTTAAAAATACTGGAAATATAACAATTATTCTGAAGATTAAGAATGTCTGTGCATTTTCATATCCAATTATTCATTAACCAGTCCTAAATATTTATTTTATATTTATTATTTTTACTTGTATAACCAAAATCGAGAAGCTAAAGGCTAAAAATTTAAAATTCAAAAGTTTAATTTTGCTGTTTTATATAGAGTATATTGGTATATATCACAAAAAATCAAATATTTTAAAATGCATGAAGGCGGTAAAAAAACATGAGCCAATTTAATTTTTAATACATGTGACAGTGTGTTCCTCCAACTGATGATGCACCTTGGTTACTTAGCCAAGGGAAATCCCTTTGGCTGACTATTCAGCATGCATGACTTTCACCTGGGAGTCTGTGGGATCTCCCACCCGGGGTTCCTGATGTGTACCTTGTCAGATACACCACCAACAAGAATTCACCAAGTCTGGGACATTTGACAACAAGTTATTCCTGTAACTCAGAGAGGGGGATGCAGACAGCCTGTTTTGCAGAAAGCTAGCTGTAGATGTGGCCATGGGACTACTTAACTACTACTTCCTAAGAGAATGTGTATGGGGTTGTGCACAGGCCTTATAACAAGCACAGCATTGAAATGGGTTTCTCAGACTGTTTTGCAGGGAGATTGGTGCAGCCTGGGGTCTGCACAGCTGAGCAAAATCATGTCTTCCTCCACCAATGCTTATAATTAATATAATTTATTCTTTTTTACAGCATACGATTTTGTTAGAAGAAGTGACCTGGCTATCATCTGCAGAGAGTTAAAATCAAGGTAAGTGATTTAGGATTTGATAAATCTTAAGATCTTTTTCTCTTTAACAAATAACTTAATCTAGGAATTTTTTTGCAGCTACCATTTGTGATTTACATTTTCAAGGAGGACATCACTGCCAATATGGCAGAAAATATAGAAATTAAAGTAAGTACTACTGAAAATAATAAGCTATTTGGAGGACATCTCTATATATATTATATCTAAGCAAATACTCTTTATTTATTTTTTTAATTTACACCAATTTCTGATTACAGTATCAACTTTAAAATCAAATACATAAATAATCAATGATTTTTTTCAGTTACTTTTTTCTAAATCAAGACACTTTGGTAGAGCTCTGGAAAAAAACATGTTTACCTTTTTCTATTCCAGAAGGAGGATCTGCCACCTGATATTGAAGACTGGAGTAAATTTCATGTAAAGAAATGGGTTCTGTCGCTGCAAAAAGCAGATGAATCTCAGAGCAGAATAGCAGAACTGCTGTTTGAAGAAGAGATCTGTGGCTCCAGTCTTTTACTATTGGACGAATCAAAACTTAAAGAAATTGGTGTGAAGCTTGGACCAGCTATGCGTATTGTTCATGCCAGAGATGAGCTCATCAACTTCAAGAGAGTTGAGCCAACATGTTCCAGAAACCAGTCAACTGGAGAACCAACCAAACCATACCCATTTGGTAGATATCATGATGCTTTTAGATATCTAAAGGACAACATTCTTGCGGTCCCAGAATCAGGATCCTTCAACTTCATAGAACCCTGTCATGAATTCAAAGGGTTTTACAACACTCCAGAGGATAAGAAAATGGAAAAATTTATCACTGAGGTCATTAGGTTTGCTGCTGCCTGCATGAATAGCCGCACTAATGGTACCATACATTTTGGAATAGGAGACAAGCCAGAATTTGTTCATGGTCAGGTGTTGGGAGTGGCTGTTGATGACAAAGAGGCATATGCAAAATCCCTAAAAGAAGCCATTGATGGTTACTTTGAACACAAACACAAGGATGATGCTCAAAAGTGCATTAAGCCTCCTCGTTTTGTTGAGGTTCTAAACAAAAACACCACTTTATCTTATGAATATGTGATTGAAGTGGACATTGAGCCTCAGTTTTCTATCTGTGGAGAAAAAACCTACAAAACGTACACCATTAAAAAAGCAAAGAAAATGACTAACGAGACCAAATCAAAACAATTAAAGGTTTTCTACATCCGTGATGGTGGTAGTTCCAGAGATCTTTTTGCCCCAACTACATCTTCCAAACCCATGGTTGAATATAACAAGTTTGTTGATGGAATACCACAACTATCGAAGCTCCGCAAGGATGCAGAGGAGAAGCACTCCGAAGCAATAAAAAGCTCAACTCAAGGCTCAAAGTTAATGCACATGATAACTGGTGGAACTTTGTCATTGGATAAGTCCAATTATGAGCGTTACCTGGTCGTGACAAACAAATCTCATTCAAGCCATCTTAAAAATCTGGATTTTCTTACAGAGCTTAAACCTGTAGCTGTTCTAGACTTTGATCCTGAATCAAATGAACATGGATTACTGAGCTACTATGAGCAGAATAACACGGTGAGCCCTCATTTACCAGCAAAATATGAAGTAATGGGAAGTGTCAAAGAAACTGCTGTCAAATTGGAGTTACCTAATAACACCAGCTGGGTATTCTGCAATGGAGGTATTGAGGGAGAGAAACCCTCAGACATTAAACAGTGGTCAATAGAGAAAGGGGCCTCTGTACACAAAGTGATTTCTTTCTTGTGCCGCAGAGATGTGCTTCCACACAAGAGGTTCCTTGTCATTTTCTTACTTTTGTCAACAGTTAGTGAGAAAATGGACCCACTTATTGAGACTTTCAACATGTTATTGCAGGAGCTCAAAGCCATGGATCAAATCCTCTGTATCTGTGACAATGAAAATGCATTTACTTCATGGAAGGATCTCATTTCTGCAAGGTGTGGGGAGGACATCTCTGACAGATGTATATATGAGCTCAGCTTTGCTGAAGTCAATGGAACCATCCGCAGTCTTTGGTCAGAAAACCGCAGAGCCATTCGGTTTCTACCTTGTGGGGGTGGTATTAAGGTGCCTCTGATGAAAAAATCTGAGCGCAGCCTGAAATTCTTAGAGGTCCTGTGTGTGAACCAGTGTGAAGGAGGAAATGAGGACAGAGCTGCCATTGAGGAGGACTTTTATAGAGGTGGAAATGTCTCATGGTGGAATTTTTATTTCTCTGAGCAGCCTGGATTAACCGCATTCATCAAACGAGACAAGTTTGATTACATTGTGGACACTATTATACCAGATTTATGCTCACTAACAAAAGCTTGTGTGCTGCTCAATCTCATCCATTTGCCTGGGTGTGGTGGGACAACTTTGGCAAAGCATGTGTTGTGGGCTCTTCGAGACAGATTTCGATGTGCTGTCCTCAAGAAAAAGTCTAACTTTGCTTATGTGGCTGAACAAGTGGTCCAACTTCTGATGTATGCCTATGATGAGCAAACACCAAGGATCCCTGTACTGCTAATGATAGATGACTTTGATGATATGGAGAATGTTAATGACTTACAGCAGGCCATTGAAAATGAGTGCATTGAGAAAGACATACAATCAGCTAAAGTCATTCTCCTCAACTGTATGAGATCAAATTCCTTTGAAGTGACAGAGACAACTCCTACCACTGTATTCATTGGGAACCGTCTCTCTGACAAGGAGCTGAAACTGTTTGAGGTGAAACTTAGAGAAATAGAAAAAGAACATCAGAATTTTGAAACTTTTTATGGTTTCATGATAATGAAGGAAAACTTTAACCCAGAATATATTAAAGGGGTGGTCCAGAAAACTCTGAAAAACTTCAACATGGAGAAAAAGAATGCACAACTATTTGCTGTTTTGGTTCTGTTGAAAGTTTACTGTAATGTCTCCTCTATCTCCTTATCTCTATGTATGGATTTTTTGGACCATCCAAAACCTGTTTGTGGAGGTGTTCGGATTGATGATATCTTTCAGGAATATTCCAGTTTCATTTCTAGCTGCTTGGATCAAGACATAGTTGTTTACAAAGCAGTGAAAATAACCTACTCTATCATTGCAAAGCAATGTTTGGAGGAAATCAGAAATACACACAATGTGACAACAGCAAAAATTGCCAACTTTCTTTTGACCACAGACCAGCTTTATGAGCATACCCAAGGTAGAGACAATCTCGTTAAAGATGTTCATGATATTTTAGTGAAAAGGTTTCCTTCATTTGACGAAGATTCTCGGTTCTCTCCTCTCATCCAACAAGTGGCTGGAGAAACACCAGGACAGGAAGAGATAGTGCTAGAAAATGCAACAAAAAGATTTGACAATGATGCTATTGTCTGTCAGTTGTTAGCCAGATACTACTATTTGAAAAAGAAGGATTTCTCTGTTGCAAAGGAATGGGCGAAAAAAGCAATGGCATTTTCAAAGGACTCCTACATGGCAAACACTGCAGCACAGGTTATTAAGCATCAGCTAAAGAGTGAAATTTCAGAGTGCAAAGAAGATCCCATCAGCCCAGAGAAATTGTTAAGTTCCCTCAAATTGGCCCAGTCTGCAATGGTAGCATTTAGGGAAACACAAGACCTTGCTAAGAGGGAGTCATTTGAGCGATTACAAATCAAAAGAAATAACTGCCCTTTCAACACTTCAGGATGTC
This sequence comes from Cyprinodon variegatus, assembly GCF_000732505.1. Classification (NCBI taxonomy): domain Eukaryota; kingdom Metazoa; phylum Chordata; class Actinopteri; order Cyprinodontiformes; family Cyprinodontidae; genus Cyprinodon; species Cyprinodon variegatus. Next base: position 132,558 of record NW_015150598.1, read on the forward strand.
TTGGAGAAATCCAGGTTGGAGTTTTTGTCATACACTTATTACAGAAAACTGTGTTTTCCTCTGATGGTATTCCACATGACATAATGAGCCAGTTTCTATCTGGAAATATTTCACTGAGTGAGATGGAGAGAAGTGATCCCTGGGGCATTAAATACAGAGAATATTATGATATTCTTAGAGAGTTTGAGAACATGCTTTGCAATCTCAAAGAAAGAATGAAGTGGAACTTTGACTACCTTGATAGAAATTATGTGAATCTTGGGACCGTAATTGGAATAAAGAATCCCCGTGAGAAGGTAACACAAACTGAAATTGCTAGGTGTTTCGAAACTTATTCAAATGTTTTCTGCAAGACAGAATCTGAAAATGATTTGAAAAAGCAACATTTTAACCTTGACCTTCACCAGGCAAGACAGTTCCTTGAGAAGGAAAAAGCTGATACCTTCTCTGGAATTTTGGATTGTCTAACAAAAGAAATCACAACTGAAGAGATAGAAGAAATTGTTAGGCAACACAATTTTATTTGCCTACCTCAGCACCAACCAAAGAGAATAGAAAGAATCAATATGATCTATGCAAACGTTGTGTTGGGCTGTATTAAACCAGAATCTGATGTTCTGTTATACCAAGACCCGCTTAATGTCCTTTCTGAACTTCTGTGTGAAAAACACACAGAGGAAGAGTATTTCTCACTGCTCTTCATTGCAGTTGTGCTATTATGGCTGTCACCAGAACATGAACTGTGTATCCAGCTTGAGACTTACATCTCACAGCTGAAAGTGTCGTATTTTGAACAGATGAAGGAAGTTATCAATGGAAAGTATCCAATTGTCCATTTCCTGTTGGGGTCTAAGAGCAGCTGCAGGAGACTTGTGCAAATAAAAGCAATCCAAAGTTGTGTCACAGGTTCAGAGGAACACTTTGCTTCCCTTTGGGGAAATGGCCAAATATTTAGAAAACAGGAAGTGAGAAAGTTACTTCAGAGGTTCACTGGTCAGGTGAGGGGAAAAAAGAAGATAATGGTAGATACTTGTTTCCAGGATCAGAAGCTGGAAGTCATCCCGTTGTTTCAGAGTCAGATTAGTGGACTTGAACATGGATCAAAGGTGTCATTTTTTATTGGGTTCTCCATGAAAGGCCCTCTTGCACTGGACATTGAGAGGTTCTAAAATGCCTCCTTGGACTCATTCTCTTTAGTGTTTATTACTCTCTTA
>NW_015150598.1:135919-138330 GCF_000732505.1 Cyprinodon variegatus
AGTGTGAAAAAGCACAAAAAAATATTTGATTTCAAGAGAGATATTAAATAATTTTAAAAATGTCTTATTTTATTGGTTGTTTTTTTGTTTTTGTTTTTTTTTTATGTACAAAGTGCATGTATCTGAAACCTTTGTTTTAACATGTGTTATTATGCTTTTCACTATTATGGTGTTTTTAATATCCTAATACCGGTAAGTTTCTTACATTTTTTTTTTCAAACTCAACATTAAATGTTTAGAGATTTTTTGTTTTTTGCAAATATTAACATTTGGATGATGATCACAATTATAGATATTAATTTAATGCAAACAAGAAGGTAAATCTTTTCTGGTCCTTCAGAATAAATAAAGAGTGTTTAATTGTTGTTGTTGTGCTACTTTAATACATTTATTGCCCACCCCGCTAGTGTTATGGTTAATAAATATCTTATTTAAACAGATATTATTCAGACTGTCAAATATTGTTAATGAACATACCGGTATGCCCTACTGTCTGTGTGTAAGACCAGCAAATAAAAGTGTATTGATCTCAAATTATGTTCAAACAGATAATTCTGCACATACATGGAATAAATTCACCACAACTCCTGTTCAAAATATAAGAGTTTATTAACAAAAATCATTCAGCTCCAATTTAAACATATTTCAGTAAACAACTCTTGACTAAAAACTACTGAAACTCAATTCAACTAAGCTATTATGTACAAAAAGGAAGGGAAAATATGGTTTAAAACCATATCATAGTGCAACTTGGATTTTGTGTTTGAGAACCAAATTTTGAATTTGAGATGTAATCAAGTTAGCTTTTTACTAATTTAGAACTATTGGAATGTTTTCCAACCATTCACAATGTAAATCCATGAGCTGATTAAAACATTCTTTGGTCAATTAAGGTTTTATGAAATGATTTGCTGAAGCAGGAACCAATAACTTTTAGTTAAAATTATTATTTACCCTCTTTGAAATAGCTAGCAGAAAATAGACATGAGTGTTAGGTTTATTCAATGATGATTATAAAAATTAATGTGTACATATGAAACATTGAGAAATGAGATTCTTCACTCTGTCTTATAATTCAACACTTGTTATTCAGTCAAGAGGAGAGCTCTGTCTTGTGATTCAATCAGTGGAGCATCCTGTCTTATAACCTGATCAATTGTCCTGTCAGAAGAATACTGTTTTGTAACCCACCCTCTGTGTTATGTTCTGTTAATAAAAGGCACTGCAGAAGGAAAGGGGTCCAGGAGAGAGAGTTTGAAAGTTGGGTTTGGCTCTTTCCCCTTCTGCAGAAGCTGTTGAAAATCCCTTTCTGTGTGGATTCAGTCTCTCTTTTACGAACCTACATTTTTTAACCTAACAATGAGGATGTCATTAAATGACCTATGGTCATAATTTGATAATTGAAATGTTATGAGCATATGAGAAAACACATGGACATGTTTTAGCAGTGTTAGTGAAATAAAGCTTGTTTTGGCTTATAAAGAAAACAGCTGAAGAGATCAAAATCATCAAAAGACATATTGTTTACAGTAACTACAAACTGTCCCTATCTTTGCCAGACCTTATACTTCTGCCCATGTCCGTTTTGGAATGTTTGAGTTTCCTTCAGCAGTTAGAAGCTTAGCACGGCAGGCTCACAGCTAAGGAGGTTTCCTTTGTCCCACATGGCTCACATCAAGGGAAAGGCTCCCTTAGCAGGCTTTCACCTCCAGTCTGGTGTACTGTCAGATGAGCATACCTGGTCAGACCAGCATACCCATAGTCAATACACGTTTATCTCTTTTGCTTATTCCTCTAACTTATCCATTTAGTTTTGTACGAATAATACACTTTAAACCACTTCAACGGGTGTATGGCAATCTGACCTTAAATTTCTTTTTTGTACGTGACTAAAGGGATGCACGCCTGTCGGGTTAGTTTAAAGCATTTTTTTTTTAGTACAAAACTTAAGGGATAAATGCAAATCTGACGTATTGGGTACTGACTACAGCTATGCAGGTCTGACGGGTATGCTAATCTGACAGAACACTGGCTCTGTAAGTTCTGAAACTCAGAGAAAAACAGTGTGTTTTGCAGCAAGTTGGTTCCGAAGTATCAACCATCATGACTTGTCCTTGGTCATTCTGGAGATCTGGGCCTTGAGCCTTGAAAATGATGTGTGTGTGTGTGTATATATGAAGTACTGCATACTACGTGGATGTAAAATAATTGCCATCATGGCTTTGTCAAGCTGCTGCCTACCTTTGTAAAGCAGGAAAAAGGCTAATACAAAGTGAATCCAATAGAACTTTTATTGCCTACCTGGAATGGGTGACAATAGTTGAATGAACTTTTGGCTCTCAAAATGTTATCGGTGCCCTATTTGTTGGTATTCGCTGATACAGATACCACCATTTTAGTGCTGGATCTGT
>NW_015150598.1:139232-159225 GCF_000732505.1 Cyprinodon variegatus
AAAAAATCAATTATGTAGAAACTGAGTGGTTATTCTTTTTGTGCCCGACTGACAGACCTTATGGTGAAATGCAACCAAAATCCAAAGTAAACAGAAAAAGTCTTGTTTCTCTCTCAGATCCACTCTAAGGGAAGGTCTTGATTACTGCAGGAGGGTTCAGAGGACTGATGGATCATGGGAAGGTTGAGCCATGACTTGTAGTTTTAGCCCCTAACAAATAACCAGCAGCTCTTTATTCAGTGTTGTGGTCGTTCCTCAGATCCTGGGGAGTTTGCTTTACATACGGGACGTGGTATGGTCTGGAAACCTTTGCTTGCATGGGTCACACCTATAAGAGCAAGTATGATGGATAAATCCATACATCTGCTGCTTTTTAAGAAGATCCTGACCTACAGGCCATTGAAAGAGGAGTTAGGAACTGTTTAAAACTGATGTTCCACAGAAATAAACACATCTCCCAGCAGTCTATTTATTTTTATTTCAAGGGGAGTGATGGCCTAGGGGTTAGAGCATAGAGATTGGAATTCTGAGGCTCCGAGTTCAAACCCACTCCCACAGACTGCCACTCTGGCTCTCTGAGTTAAACGCAGAGGTAAATTTCTCCAATGTGAGATCAATAAAGTTCAATTATTATTAGCCCTAAACTGTCCAATCAAATCCCTCCTTGCATTTAAAAAGTCACAAGTTCTCATCAATGAACTGATGAAAGAACAAATTGAATGTTTACATAAAAATATTTCTTTATTCAATATTTGCACAAAATGAAAAACAAAACCACTTCAGTACTTTAATAAAACATTACATTGGTCTAATAAAAGAAACGATGCTGACTTTGACTAAAAAGGCACTAAACCAAATTAAAATGAACACAGTATTGGTTAAAAACCAGATTTTATTTCTTCAGAGGGTGCCATCTAAAAACCTAAAAAAATCTTCAGTCGTCCACGATGCTCAGCAACCCACTCAGCTTGAACCTCCAGGCCAGCTCCTCTTCTCTGCTCGCCAGAACCTGACGCTCCAAATCCTTCAGTCTCTGAGCCAGAGGAACACGAGGCGGTTTGGACCAGGAAGGCCTGTCCACATGCTCATCCAGCTCAGGCCTCTGGAGGTCCTGATGAAAAAAAAACAATACAGGAAAAATAGGAAAGAGGTTGAGAAGAAGGCTCCATAAAGCGGCTTATAAAGGATTTATATAAAAAAAAAAGAGGAAACCTGTGTCTCTGCTGCAGCTTGCGTCCTGCCTGAGGGAGAAGCTTTCATGGTGGGTGAGGAGAGTAGGGTGGAGGACGGGATGAAGAGCGGAGTGGACAACTGGTCCAACGGGTCACCATCCAGCCAGCGCTGCAGCTGCTCCAAGCTCCTGCACAGAGGGAGCGGTAAAATGACACCAGATAACTGCAAAACAGTTCTAGAGAATCTGATCCAGATTTGTGGATGATCACTTTTCTGATCCAGATGTTTTTAGACGTTTGGAGCATTTCAGTTCTTCTGATACAGATATTTACTCAGAGATCACCACAATCTCTATAAACCTAAACAGAACAAGGGAGGTTCTGCTGAGATAAGGTGCATTTTCCCAGGTAGGATCTTTTTTAAAGACCAAGAGTGGTGGAAGGTCCATCTATAGCTATATAGGAGCATTAGGAAGGAGCTGAGGGATGGATGGTGCTCCAGGAGACCAAGTTCCCTGAATCCACAGATTTACCAAAACAAACAGGAATTAATTGACCAAAAAGCAATTTGCAATTTCAAGTCTCTAATTATGTCTAAAAAACAACATAAAACTAAGAAAACGAACCTGAAGCTTCCTATAACATTTCCAGGTCAGATTCCTGTTTTTTGCCCAATGGTTCCTAAAACAGCATCAGGGCCTGAAGTTGGCTTTGGATTTGTTATTGTGACAAAGGGCTTCTGGACCGACCGAAACACTTAGAGACTGAAAATGAACCTGGCTTTTTTTCCTCCCACACTTTTTACATTTGATCACGGCTGCACTTTATGGAATGGAAAAGTTCAATTACTGTCTTTAAAGCTGTACTAAATGAAATTTTGTTTTGTATACACTCTGCGTATATAAAATGACAATAAATGTTGTCTAAGTCTAAGTTTGATCCAACATTGAATACAGATTACTTTAATTACATTTTAGGTGAGTGAAATCTTCATTCTATTCAGAATAAATACAAAAACTTTCACTGATTTTAGGATCAAACTGGTCCCAGTTTCAGAGCCACAGGGCCAGTCTAAGGCTTAATTGCAAAGGTTTGAAATTGTAAAATTGTTTTTAATCTGAAGTTTCTGTTAGTGAGGATTAATTCAATTCAACTCAAATGGTGGACTGATCCCAAAGGGAAATGAAATAATTTTTATGATTACATTAATAAAATGAATGAAACCAGCAAAAATATTTAAGGTCAATTTCCGCACATCCAGCATCAGTCACTGATCTGTACCTCTTGCTTTCAACCTTTTCTTCTTCCAAGCTCTGAAGGACTTTGTGGGCCAGCAGCTCCTCTGCTGTGGGAGTGTGTGTGATGTCTAGAGGGGCCCTCGGTGTCTCAGGGGCCTCCACCAAGCTGCAGAACAACTTCTGTCTGAAGAAAGGAGCAGGAGGCGGAGTGCAGGAAGGCTGAGTCACTCTGAATCGGAGCAGGAGGGGAGAAATAAAGAAACAGATACAAACTTTTAACACATTTCAATTAAAAAAATTGCAATTGAAAAGATTTTTTTTTAAAGGAAAATGATCCAAAGACTGTAAAAGTTTTACTCCAGTTCTTTTGGCTAAATAGAAAAAAACAAGAGCTTTCTTTTTATTCAGACAACTTTATTAAATCAATTTAGAGCATATTTGGACACACTAAAGTCTCTGCCTATACAGTTCATTTCTTTAGTAATTTTGCCCTAATTTAAATAAAAAGTCTTGTTCTGCATCAACCAGCTGTGTCCAGGGACCAAATTTCTCCTTCTTTAATAGCGATCGGGGTTATCTCTAAACCCGCCCAGAATGGCCCTGACCCAATAGATCTGGCAGATCGATGGAAGGTTTCTATCTGGACGTCATGTAACTATGCAGGCACGACGGTCAGGACATCTGAAAATCTGGACCAGAGCCTCCTTATCATCCTCATCCCCTTTTCTAAATCGACCAAATATAAAACTACCACCTGTAAAGAAGGTATTTAAGGAACAAAGAACATCTCAGACATGTTTCTCCTCCTCTAACAAACCTTAATGCTTCTGGAAATATTTTATTGAAAGCCTTAATCTGAATAAAAGCTAATGAAGTGGATCCATGCGGCTTCCTCACCGGTCTCTCTCCTGCTGTTTCTCTAGGTGGGTTTTTTCCACGGCCTGCGTCCACTCTGCAGGAGGTCTGAAACCCTCTAGAGAACCTGTGGGGAAGTAAACCAGGATCTCCCCGTCCTCCGTCACTGCGTCTTTAAAAAAAAAAAGGAGGAAAAACATCAGAACAAGTGATTAAACCTCCTGATCTCTGTATAACATTCAGCCGCTGGGAAGCTACAGAGAGGAAATAAACTAAATCCAGGAAGGAGGGAGAAATAGATGAAAGGAGAGTCAGATAGGGACGAATTGGTGTATTATTACAGGGTTTTTACAGGAATGAGTAAGCCTAATTTGATGCTTTTTAATGCTTTTAGAAAAAAATTTTATGCCATCAACAAGCAGCTTTTTCTCCGCCTCGAGCTTCTTTTCCAAACATGCGGCTTGACGATCAACCGGAAGCAGTTCCGCGCAAACATGCGGAATCAGTTATATCTGATATAACATATCGGATTAAATTGCTTATAGAAACAATTTTTTTAAGCATTTTAAATGCCACAATATTCACATTTAATACATTTTAATGCAAATGAAGGTCTTCATTTAAAAAATAATAATTTAGTGACTTATATTTTTTAATGACCCGCGGAAACCCTGTATTAAGGACTGGAAGCATGATGGACGAATATAACACCTATAGACGACGCATAGATAGTCAGACAGATGCATCAATGAATAGCTGCATGGATGGGTGGCTAGAGGGAGAAAATGTCTGAGTGAAAATTCATATAAATATATTCGTGCAAAAAAAAAAAGAAGTTAAATCCAACAGACCTGAAGGTCTATAGATATATTTATTAAGGTCCCTTTATCAGAAAGCAGGGAAGTTTAGATTTCTAGAGGAAAGTGATTACGAGGTAAGAGGAGGTTCAGGACCGGTCTGGTCTGCATGTTTGGGTTTTTACCTGGACAGGCAGGAGGTCCGGGCGGATGCCAGTCTTTCAGTTTGTGGTCGATGAAGATCAGCACAACATCATCCCATGGAATCAGTCTGAAGGCTGAGCAAATCCTCGACTCTTCCAGGTCCATATTTCCACCAGTTAGCCTTGATCTGTTGGGTTGGGGGAGTTGAGCCTTTAATCTGACCTTTTCCAGAAGGTTCTCCAGTCGCGACATGAGGAGCGGCTGACTGTGACGGGAAGCTGGGATCTTAGAAGCGTAACGAAAGATGGAGGAGCAGATGTCCGACCAGGAGTCTGAGTGGAAAGAAAGAGCGACGGACTAAATAACCTTAAATCACTCATTCTGTGTTTTTAGTTCTAAACTTTATTGCTCTCCTACCTGCAGCAGGTATTTCCTCCCACTCCGGCAGCAGCAGGCTGAGGATAACCGCACGGAGCCATGAAAGATGCTGCTCAGAGTTCCAGCCCAGATAAGGGATAAACTCTCTGGTTTCAGGCTGGCTGAACTCGGCAGGAGGCCAGGAAAGGTCAGAGAGATTCCTGGAGCAGACTCTATCAGCAACGTGAGCCAGGACGGCGTTATACAGATGGACGACGGGCGCCGCCTCCTGCCAGGGAAGCTGCACGGCGGCACGATTCTGCCGGTTGGAGTAAACTCTGGGACAGAACTCTTGACTCAAACTGGCCTCGATGAGCTGCACCAGGGTCCGACAGGACAGAGGGGGGGCGGGTGGAGAGCGGCCCAGGAGCCAGCGGACGGCCTGGCTCAGCTACAGATGGAGAGATAACACTGTCTATTACAATGATCAAGATTCATGCCTTAAAATTAATAAATTAATGACTTTTTAAACTGATTCAAATGTATTTTAAGTTTTTAAAGCTTTAAACAGAAAAACAAATAAGGCTGAGAATCACATACAGTCAATGTAAATGTCAATGATTGGAGATAAATAGACCAATATCAATAGAAATATAAATATCACTGAAGAAAGTGCTAAATACAAAAAAAGGAGGCAGAGGAGTTTATTAATTTTAGTTATTTTTTAAATCAAAATTCAGTTATTTCAGCTTCTAAGAAGAGATTCCAGATACTTGAAATCACTTAAAGTGTAGATTAATGAAAGGAAGCCAAAGTAGAAGAACTTCTGTTCTCTCAGAACTAGTTTGTTAGCAACAGTCAGCCTTAGCTTAAAAACTGCTGACAAACTTCAGTTTAAAACACTTTTCAAAGAGCTTAAAGTTGTATTTGTGTTTTACCTGCTCGGATCCCTGCAGGTCACTGGTTGAATCTGGTATGAAGACGAGCAGGAACTCAGAGATGAGCTCTTCTTTAATCAGAGCGTGAAGCTTCAGGGCTGAGAGACCAGAGATCATCGGATGTTATTACAGCATCCTTCTACCAAGTTAAACAAGTGCTGAATATGTTACAAACATTATCAATAAAGGGTTGACATGCATACATGGGTTAATGTATGAACAGAAAGTTAGATCGATGCACTGGGAAAATCTAGAAATAAGTGAAAAATGTCTTAAATTAAGTGTCTTTACCCTTAATTGGAGTAGATAAATCAGATACTTTGCAAATGGAATGAGTATTTTTACTCTTAAAATCAGATAATTAGATAACATGCACTTGAAATAAAACAATCCAATTGTGTTTGCTTATTTTAAATGTAGATTGTCTTGTTCCATTGGCAAAATGTCTCTTTTACCTCCTTAATGCAAGAACAAATGCATTTATTTTAAGAAAAAATAACTTTTTTCCAACGGATTTAGATTTTTCCAAGTGTGGATGTGAGGATAAATGGTATTTTGGTTGGTTAATTGGACAGATGTATAGATGGTTAGAAAGAGGACTGGTTGGATTTCTTTTCCAATCACCTTCCTCCAGTCTCTGGGCGTCAGCATCGCTGTGGGGCCAGGGTACCAAGATGACCAGAGGCAGCGGGCAGTTCCAGCTGTTGATCTGCTGCAGCTGTTTGAGCTGAAGCAGAGCGGAGAGCAGAGGAACGTCCTGCTCTTCCTGCTCCGGCTCCACGAGGGGCTGCGCAGGAAGCAGCATGATGATGGCTCTGGTGCCATGCAGCTCACAGAATTCCTCCGCTCCAGAAAGGCCGGCTGTCGTCAGAGGACCTCTGGAAGCCTGGAGGACACAGCAGAACGCTGCTCAGTCTAACAGGTTTAAAGTAACCTCTTTAGAAGGTTAAATTGTGTTTTATTGAGACATTTATCTTTGGAATCAAATCAAATTTTAAAATAATAAAGAATCTTTTTTTATTGAGTCTAATAAGCCCAGAAATGTGTAAATCTCCACCTTTAAGCTCTTCTACAACTTGAGCGTCATGTTTTCATCTAACCTTGACTGTAATGTGGACTTTATAAGTTCCCTCTCCCTTTTCCTGCAGACTGTTGGAGACGCAGAGCGTCTTCAGGCTCCCGTCTGTCTCCTCCTCCTCCTCACATTCTGGATCACGCCCCAGTTTCACCTCCAGCCAATCTGACAGGATCCTATAAAAAAGACACAGGGAACAATCAGACACATTAAAGAGACGTTTCAAACAAATGTCTGTTTTATCATAAAAAATAAAAACACCATGGAGCTCTTATACCTTAAAATACCAGCAAATTGTTTGCATTTTTCTTTTCCAAGTCTACATAACATTTTAATTTAACAAAGAAACCTCTGAGTAACTTTCTAAACCCAAACTTAATCTTCTCCATATTTAACTAAAATCCATTAAACCATCCTTAAACAGAAACACGGTGGCAGCATAATCAACCTTTCAAATTCAGGCACTTCTGCCCACGATTCTGCACAATAAACATTGTCTACTGCAGCAAAAGGATTTTATTAACCATGTATTAAATAAAAAGCTGACAACGTTTGTCAGAACTGTGTCAATTTTTTTTTTTTATGAATGGAGGAAGAAAAAGCAATTATGGCTCCAAAAATCAGCCAAAACTAAAACATTGGCAAAATACATTGGGGGAAAAAAAATATCGACCTTTGAAAACCTGTATCTTTTGACCTTTTTAGAGATCTGATCCATGCTGTTGCTTGTTTTAGCAGATATTGAATAAAAAATAGAAGAACCATGAGTTACAATAGAAGGGGTTTGGTTGAATCATTTATTAAAATGACCTAGTCAGTCCAGAACAACTGAGAATCTGTTGCAAGACTTAAAAACTACCGTAACTTTTATGCAGGAATTCCTTTCTGCAGAAATAAACTTCAAAGGGGGTTCTTCTAATTATTATAAGGTTCATGTTTCATATCTTAAGTAGAAAGCAATCTTAATATTCACTATTTACTTTGTTTGTTTAATGAAAAGTGACGCCCAATGCCTCAACCTGGACGTCCTTGACGCTCAACGCTCTGGTTTTTGAGCTGTTCTATCATTTTCTTTCAATCTAAAGAGTGGCTTGGCTTTATTTGCTTTGATGAGGAGGAAAAACATTGTTTAAACATGTTATTTAAAGGAGCAAGTCCACCTTAAAACTTCCTCTGTGCAGTCAGTTCATCAGGATCATAACCCTACTAAAATATTCTGTTCTGTTCAGAGTGGCGCAGTGTCGGAAATTATCCCGGTACCGTTGAAAGTGAATATAAAACCTTTCTAATGTTTGTGGTAAAATCTGCGAGCACCAGAATATAACATTGAATATTTTCCACATGCAGGTTTGAACCTTTTTGTTAATGAAGGCGTTTCTAAATAGTGTTTTCTTTGTACATAAAAAAAGATTATTGTGGCTTTTTAAAAACATGCGGAAAGATTAAAAACATGCAGCATTACGGGGCTCTGTGTGGAAAACATTGCCCAAAGCATAATTTCTTCTGACTGACTGACCCTCTGACTCAGCTGCAAATATAAAAGCTTCAAAGACAAAAGGCTGATGAACTGTAACCCTGATATATTCCATCCAAATCCAGTCAAAATAATCTGATAATTCAGAAAACAGAATCGGTTTGTGAAATAAAGAAGTTTTCCATTCAGAAAAGAAAGAATAAAAGTTTGTGATGCTCACCTGTCTGCTGGGCTAACCTTGCATTCCTGATCGCTGGGTAAGAGCAGCAGAGCTTTCCAGAAGATCCTGTCAATGGAGGCTGGAGCGTTTTCTGTAGCCAGGGATGGTAGATCCAGAGGCTTCCAGGACTTCTCCCTGAAACAAACAGAACCGGTTTAAAGTGCTGCTTTAGGATATGAACCGCGATCTGAATAAAGTCAGGACTTACTCAAGCAGCTGTTGATAGTAGAAATGGACTCTCATCTGGTGGACGGCGCTTCGTCTCATTTCTAACAACCTGAGCAAGAAACGGAGACACGTTAAAAAGCTGCTTCGCGCTCAGCACCAAGTACAGGGCGGTATGGACCCACCTGGTGCTGGACACGGCCAACAAGCCGCCGTTCCCCAGGTTCACGAGACCTCGAGCCAGATCGGCCATGGAGGGCCGTGCGGGGGCGCTGGGAGCGAGGGCCCTCAGCTTGAAGCGGGGGTCCACGCAGCATGGCGCCGCAGGAAAACTTCTCATCTGTCGCTTCAGCTGACGGCGAACTGCGACCACTTCACGCCACCTGGTGGGTTAAACAGCAAACATCACAGATCCTCTAAAAACCAAACAATTCTGCAAAGTTTATCTAATCGGCCAACAGGAAACATGTTTGAGCAACAATGTTTATATCCGCCTGGCTTTAACCTTTTGATGAACTTGCGGATCAGCTCCTTCTCCGCCTCCAGAACTTCTTCTGCCAGCTGGGCCATGTCTGAGTTCAAAGTCTCCTCAATCAAGCTGCTCCAGATCTGCTCGGTGCATTTAGCAAAACGCACCGCTTTCTCCTTTAATGCTTCCCTGAAAGCAAAAAAAATAAAAAATGTAAGAGTCACACTTGATAGTCTGAACAGTAACAGAGAAGAAAGTTAAGTTTAGGCTCTTTTAAGCCTCAGCATATGATGAATGCCATCCTTATTATTTTTATTTTTACAAAGATGAAGCCAAGATTAAAAACGTGTCTAATTACATCCCATAAAGCAACAGAATGCAAGACCAAAGGAAGGATCAGGTTGTCTGACTAAGACTCTCTCTTTATGGTGGATTTTAGGTCACATCACAGTATTTTAAACAGACAGAGGTCTGGGCTTTCACTAGGCCTTTCCAGCAGCTGAATTATTTTCTTTTTCAGTCACACTGTTCTAGATTAGTTACTGTTTGGGAGGATTGTTCTGTTGGTGACCCAGTTGGGTCCAGGCTTCAGCTGTTAGACAGATGGACTCTAATCCAACTCCTCTTTAGATGCAGAGCCATCAGACTGCATGGTTCCCCGTTTCTGTAGCAACAAAACATGAGCAAAGACCATCCTCCCTCCACTGCTGAGCTGAACTGTTGGTCTGAGGCGTTTGTGCTGATGTCTGGTTCTCTCCAATCATGGTTCTATGCTTTATGGTCAAACTTCTGGCTTTTGGACTCATCCGTCTTTGACTTTGTCCCAGAAGCAGCTTTGCGGACCTCAGTCCTGCTGCCACCCAGCAGAGGATTTCTCCTTCAACCTTTCAAACTGTCCTGTTATGACCTTTAACCTTCTAACTGGGTCTGTGGGGTCTGAGGTTTCTGGTCTTTCCTCCAAGCTCCTGACCTTTTGCTGAATCTGATGGGGGAAACTGGAGATAATCTTATAACCACTCCCAGATTAACAGGCAGCATCAGCAGCTTCTCTCACCTCATTGCTGATGTCTTTCCATCTTGGCATTATGCTTTTCATGTCAGGTTTCTCTTGGTTTAATTTATGTAACCGATTAAATATCAGTTTATACCGTTTTCTGAAAAGCAGCTGATTACAAGTCATAGGGAAGTGGCTGTTCCAACCGTCGTGATTCCGAATTGTCCGAGTGGTGCCCGACTTTACACGAGTAAATAAAGTGAATTTGTCGTTTATCAAGGGGGCGGGATTGTTGTGGCGGAAGGTTCGCAAGCAAGTTTGGTTGTGGCCAGTTTATCAGAAGCATCTTGCTAACCAATTAGCAACTTAGTGCTAGTAGGTTCCCAATGGGAAGTTCCATTGGGAACCTACTAGCACTAAATTGTTGACTTAGCAACAACACTTTCAAGGAACGCTATGGACAGCAGAAACATGCAAGAGGAGGAGAGTTTTGTGTCGGAGGTCGTAGATGAGTCTCCTCCATCATATACTTTTTATTTAGAGGAGGAAAGTGGGGACGAAGATGTTGTGGAAGAGGACGCCAGGGCGGCAGAAGCTCGGTTTGGTGTAGAAGGCTTACAGCCGTACATGTTTGAACCCGTGCTTCGCAACGCTGCCAGTTCTGTTAGCTCTACACCTGCTGAACACACAGACGTCTATCCCCGTGAACACTGAGACAGATGACCATGATATATGATTGGCCGGATTTAGGTGTTCAAGCTGACATATAACTAACTGCCTAAAAAACACTGATTTTTAGACAGGATTTTTTTTTTTTTATAGAAAATTTGCAACAATATAGTTCGATAAAGAGTACAGTTATAAACATGTTTAAGCCAGAATGATTTGAAATTTAAATATGACTTCCCTACGACTTTAACTTGTCCTGATACCTAAAAACTGAATGAAAACAATAAGTACTTCCTTTCCACCATGATTCTACATTATAGATTTAGTTTTTCAAGGTTCAGAGAATCTTACTGGATCTCAGAGGTGGCGGCTTCCTTCACAGCTTCGTCAACCACCTCATGGATAATCTCTGTGCAGAGAGAACCACTGAACTGCATCAGGAAAGCTTCATGCTCCTGCCTCCTCCTTCAACAAACAGATATGGTAAAGAAAGATGAGGTGAGCTGTGACAAAAATAAACCTTCATAATGTTTTTGATCCTCTATCCTGCTGGAGTTCCTGTTAAAAACTGTTTGATTACAATCATCAGGGAACAGACCTGGCCTCTTCGAGTCTGCGTTTCTCTTCAGCAAGTCGCTCTTGCTCTAACTTGATCTCCGTAGCTGATATCTCCTTCAACATCTGTTCTGACACCTCACCCACCAGAGCCTCCACCTGCACACTGCTCTCCCTGCAGAAACAGCAACGTTCAATCGCTTGAACTGCCTGCATAGCCTCAAACACAACATCCAATCCTGTTAGCTTACATGAGAGCAGTTTTGGCGTAGCTGGCGCCACCATCAGCCACCGCCCTGACCTCTGCTCCAACCACCTCCTCTATCACAGCGTCCACCTCCGCCATGATGTCCTGAAACAGAAGGAAGAAAACAGCGGCTGAGTACAAACCAAAGCAGAGTTTATAGAGCAGGAAAATCCTGCCGGGCTCTTCCCACCTCCTCGCTGTAGACCGGCTGAGGTTTGGGTGCAGGTGATGGAGGTTTGATGAGCTCAGGCTGAGGGATAGGCTGAAAGAGCTGAGCTGCAGGTTGAAACGATTCTCCCCTCTCAGCTGCAGCGGTCGGAGCATCCAGAGCTTTGATCAACGCAAACTGGGGGGGCACCTCTGTGCGGGGCGGGGAGCTGACCTCCACAGCGTCAGCTGAAACAAACAACAGGAGCTCCTTAGGTTCTACTGAGAGAGAAGGATGAGACTGCACACAAATGCTGAAAACAAACCTCTAATGGAGCTGAAGCTGGGCTCTGTCAGCACGCCGTCTCCTCGGAATTTGCTCTGCGAGTCGAAGCTGCAGACGGGAGTGTGCCGAGGTGGGTTTGGAAGTGGACCGCCGTTCACCACCTGTCCGATCAGAGCCGCTTTCTTAGCCAGGATCACGTCGGACCTCTTCAGAGACAGCGGCAGTTCCGGTTCCTGGAAGGACGTCCGACTCAGCTCCACCATCCTGAGGAGAACCGACAGAGTTCTGCTAGAAACCGACCTTCTAATGGGCGAGTCAGCCTGGAGAAGGTCCAACTGCTCAGAAGGAGAACTGAACATGATATGGTCAAACCGCTGCTGAGGCTCACCCATCATTAACATTGAGCCCATATTGCTGAATGAAGTCTGTCGCCTCTGCGGCGCTGCGGAACATCAACATTCGGACGATGTCGTCCACCGGAAACGGGGTTGATCGCGGACCCACAGTGTGAGCCCAGTTCAGGGTCTTCAGGGCTCTCGATCGGACCTGAAACAGAGTAAGAAGAAGCAGCTTAAAACAAAAACATCAGAAACATTTCATTTGTTCATCCAATGTAGAACTTTTAATGGTTTATGCAGACAATCCAAAACAGACTGTGAATCAAATATAAAGTTAATCAGAAAGTGAAGGAGGAAAGCTTCCCTGCTGGTTCCTCACCTGGTTGAAGTATCTGTGTAGGAGGCAGCCGGACAGGTAGGAAGCTCTTTTCACCAACTTGAAGAAACGCACAAAGTTGTTGCTGCTAACAGCAGCAAAGGCTTGAACGGCAAACTTCACCTCAGGAGATTTACGGACTTCGTCGCGGAACTGCTGCACCTCCCTGTGGGGACATTAAAGCGGTCCAATAAAAGCTGAAGCTAACAGCCGGACCTGTTTTAGGTGAAACATCGAGTGGGGTTTGTTCCGACTGACCGAAGGATGTCGCCATCATTGAGTTTCAGCAAGACGCTGTACTGGCGGAACTCTGCCTCCCGGGGGCAGAAGGTCTGCTGCGTGGCCAGGTCCTCGTACATCTCCTTCAGACTCTGCATGCACTTGGTCATGTTCTCGTTGTTGATTTTGGCATCGAAGGACGACAGGCGCTCCTCGCAGAGGTGGTGGGCGCAGTGCACGTGGAAGCGCGTGCACTTCTCTATCAGCGCCACGGTGTCGGGGCAGCAGAGGCGCTGCTGGATGATATCCTGTGGGATGGATCAGCGGAGCAAAAGGTGAAACAGCTGCGTTTTAAAAACCGCTGCTAGATGCTGCTTCGGTCCTGACCTTGCGAATCCCTCGGGTTCTGTTCCACACAAAGTCGTACCAGTCTCTCAGGTTGTCTTGAGCCTGATCCATGATCTGGGTCACCAGGTAGTCCATGGTCATTCTAAGCACCGGAAGGGGCCGCAGCTCATGAGGAAGAGGCTCCTCCTGGTCGGCGGAGGAACGGCTGTACTCCTTTATAGCCGCTTCATGATCCACCTGGTTGGAAGAGAAGACGGATCCTTTAAAAATATCTGAGGGTTTTCAATAAAAGCAAAGGTGTGCGCTCTGCAACTAACATCAGCTCCTTCCTGTGTGTTAGAGCTGCAAACTACATATTTAAGAACAGCTAATAATAACAAGAACAGCATTAAAACCTTCAAAACATCTGGAAGAATCTTAGGCAGCAGTTATTTCTGACCAACCCAGCACCACATCCATTCTAATTTGCCTAAATGAAACGACTAGAAATGCTTTGTTCTTTGAGATTTCACACGCAGCCTTCACTTTGACATTAAAGGCTCCGTTATGCTTGATAAACGTACGCTTCATTTGGAGATGATATAATATCCTGTCCGGTTGGAAGGGGCGTGTACAGCACTAACCGCAAATTTACAACATCACAGTACATGAGGAAATAGGAACAACTGATGTTTTTAACTTTTTAAAAGTTCTCTTGATATTTGTGACATTTATGTCCTAAATCGCAAGATGTCCACCATGTTTATTAGGAAGGCGAGCATCCAGCCTGTTAGTCAGTAGGATGTCATCTAATCCACCAAAGTTTCCAGTAGCTGGTGTGCCAAGAGATGTGATTTATTTTGTTTGTGTAAACATCTTTCTTTGTGGTTAACTGTAATTGTTTTGAGTAATTTAACAATATGACTATCTTGGTTTTATGCAAAGTTGACTTTTCATACTGTGGATTGAAATGATCATCTTGTTCAGATCTAATTTCATCATTTTATATTGTTAATTAATCCTTTTGGTTTTATGTAATTTCACATATATTTCAATTTAATGAACTCAAGGAAGAACAGCAGAGCATTGGATGTGGCTAACGGGGCCAAATAGATAAATAAACAACAACTTTTGCTTTCAAGACCACAGGAGGGTGGAGCTGCTGGGCTGTCCTGCCTGCAGTACAGATGTTGGACACCTGGGGTCCATCCCGATAGTGCAAAGAGAAGAGCGTCAGCGGTTGCCATGATTAGTGGTGTCTAAAAAGTACAGAAAGTGAAAGCTTCTAATGGATAGTTAATTTAGCATAGGGACCAGCTTACGTTCCTATCCGCTGCATAGGAGCTGTATGGTTTACTGAAACCCTCCTGAAGTTTAACATAAAAACATTATTTCTTCAGTGAAATCTTTGAGATTTGCTAATATCCTCACCTTCATATGGTTTCGTTTTTATAAAAGAAAGCTTTACTGCATTTATGTAACTTTTATTTTGTAGTTCCACTTTCAAAGGTTGTATTCAAGATTTGACCAGCATCATTTATGGGCGTTTTCCGTCTGTTCATATCATATTTGGTAAAACTGAAAACCTTTTGGATTTAAACTCCAGATTAAAACGAAGCAAAGTTTCAGACCCTCACCATCTCTGTGTTTGGGAGAACCTCGAACACGCTGAGCTGGTTCCGTGTTTCCCTCATGTACCTCTCCTTCTCTGGACACATGTCGGGACACGTCCCTACAAAAACCCTGGACAGGTCCAAGTCTGTCCTCTTTGGTCGTTCTGAGGGGACATGTGGACAGGGTTAGGTTTTTTTCACATCAGGGTCTCAGATGTGTCGACAGATTCCCTCACCTTGACGAAGAACTTTGTCTCTCTGCTCCAGGATGCGGTATCTGTCCTCGGCAGTCTCTGCGAACTGTCCTATGAGGTGGCTGAGGGATGACGGGACATTTCGCTCTGAGCTCTGCGGCTCTGTGAGGTTCTCTTTTTGAGGCTCTGGATCAAACAGCGGCTGCTTGGATGGAGACGGTCTCAAAGGAGAGCTGCATAAAAAGAGACCATGAGCTGTAGGAACAAAACTAGGGTAAAAAACAGGCTCTGAAACACAGGAGTTACCTTTGTCTAAAGGTGAGATGGCTGCTGACTGTGGGGGGCATAAGTGTGGGTCGCCTGAGAGGGGAAGAACCGGGTTTGGGCTCTTCAACTTTAGGACTTTCTCCTGCAAATTTGTCCTTTTCTGGCGGAGATCTGCTGCTTTTATCACCGGGACCTGAAATGAACCAATAAAACAACTCAGTATCTATAATATGATCTAAAAAAAAAAACTAACAATATTAGTATGATCTCAGTCAGGGCCTAAAAGACGACCCCAGAACCACTGATCCATCTCCGATGTTACAGGGGTCCATCCAGAAAGTTTTGTTAGAGGGACCAAATGGGGGCCAGGAGCTCTATTTAGGTCTGCTGCTGTGGTACTGACTGATTATAAACACAGCTGCAGATTTAACAAGCTAACAGTAACCTAACATACAGCAGCTTTGAGTCATAAAAACCACTGTTCACTTCAAGAAGGCAAAGAATAAACATAAAAACATCTTAAGGAAACATGTTTCAATTGGAATGTATTAGTTAAGCTTTAATAAAAGCATTTGAGCTAAAGTTCCTAACAACCTTGTCTGGTTAAATAAACTTAATCTGAACATGGCAGACAGTAAGAGTGTCTGGGGTCACATCCATTCATCAATTTACAGTAAAATCGGCTAAAATTGTAACAGAAATCCCCCCAAAAATGACGTAATTATCAATTAATTAACATTTTCTTTTAGATTCAACCAGATATCTTTCATTAATAGTCAGTTAGACTTTAGCCTAATCATAAAGTTTAGGCATAAGGTCAAGCATCAAAGCTGCTGATTTCTGGTGAATGGTTTATTAAAACATTGACCAACAGACAGCTTGATTTATTTTAAGGCAGACTTAAATGTCATCAGTTTGTTGATGGATAAAAAATAGTTTTGTGGGTAAAGTAACTGGAAGAGTTCCAGCAAATTATTGGGATTTTAACAACCTTCTATTAAACCATAACTCTTTTGGCCTCATCTGGCTAAACTCCAGAGAACATAAAATCTGAAAACATTTTCATATCCTGCTTTTTAGATTTTTAGCATCAGTACTATGAAGTTTAGTGTAGTTTTGGTTGATAGTTGTAAATGAGTTTGATTTACTTTGCTTCTTCTTTTGCCAGAGGAGGAGCAGCTCCTCTCCATGCAGGACTTTTCCTCGCCTTTTTGCTTTGGCAGCGGAAACCTTAAAAAAAAAAAAAAAACGAAAACAGAACAAAATTAGAAAACACTTCACTGCAGAAAAGATGCTTCTCCACTAAGACACCAAGAACAGCAGCGTCCTGTGGTTCAGTGTGAGTCAGAACAATCGTAGAGTACGTTAAACCAAATCATGGATAACTCACATGGTCCTCAAAGTGAACGATCGCCAGGTTCTTATTGGGTCGGCAGAAGATTTTACAGACTTTTCCAAAACGGGCAAAATGCTTCTCGATCACGTCTTTTTTGTTAAGGCTTGGAGGAATATTCCTGCACATGATGGTGGTGAGATCGCTGGGAGACAACCCGCTGAGACTGTCCAGGCTGTCCCTGCGTGCTCCTTGGCCGACGGGGGTCAACGCTTCGGCCACTGAGCTTGGAGGGACCACTGTGTCTACAGAGGGAAATAATAATCCATCTTATCATTCAGAGGCTATTTTAGAGAAGCCGCTGTTTGACTAAATTAATTAAATTCTTAGAAACAATTATAAATATGTGGCAAAAACTTTAAAAGAAATAAATATTTCTGGCAGCAGCATAATCCAAGTAGTAGCACTCGGAGAGCACAGACCTACACCAAGCAGCAAATGTTGTGACCAATACATATAGCTAAGAACTAACACATGATCTGGATTATTACCAAACTTTTATGGGTTGTTTCTTGGCATGAGGCGCACCTCCAACAAAAAATTATTTGAAATCTATTCAGAATTTTCAAGTAATCCTACTAATGAACTTTCCCACTGAAATCATAACCTCCTCAGCGGAGCTTTTAAACCTGGAATAATCCAACCTTTCATTTGAGCAAATTGAGTGAACTAGAGACAAATTTTACATTTAGAAATACTTGTTTTAATTTGAAGTATTGGAAGAACAATTATTGGATCCTTTTTAAAAGAAAAATACTAAAAGCAGCTTTTTAAATTGACTAGATTGTCAATGAACTTCTGGTTAGTCACCCAGAAATTTTTTTCCCTGAGGTGTAAGTATGATGGGACACAAACTGATTTCTTTCAGCAACTGCCAGAACAAGGACTCCAGGGCTCCATCTGAATACCTTAGATTATAGCTCTAACAGCTCCTACACTGGAAAAACTATCTAGAAATAAGTAAACATTTCTTAAATTAAGTGTATTTGCCCTTTATTTAAGTAGGTAAATGAGATAGTTTGCCAATGGAATGAGTATTTTTACTCGTAAAATAAGATAATGCAATTGTGTTTTCTTATTTTAAGAGTAAATTGTCTTGTTCCACTGGCAAGATGTCTCTTTTACCTCCTCAATCCAAGAACAAATGCACTTATTTTAAGAAAAAATTGACTTCTCTAGATTTCGACTTTTTCCCAGTGTATCCCTCCACCTTTTATGGGCTTAACAGGACTCTATGCAGGGAAGTAAAGGAGCTCTGATCTGCTGTGCTGAATCCAGACAGCTTTCAACCATATGGACTTTATCAAGCAATAAACATGCACATGAGTGATGCTGGCCAAATTGGGACTCCATTTTTCAGGAGAACTACAAAAAAATGTGTAGGTGAGGACATTAGCATGAGTCAACTAAGAGTTTGTGGAGAAATAATGTATTTTTGTTGAACTCTAGAAAATGGCCTCCATTTATCTTCAAACAAAGGCTGAGAATGCCAGGAACTCCATATACTAAATAAATTGATGCTAAGAAGTATCCTGCATCCTGGTCCCTCTGGTTCCTAACTGCCAGCACTATTCACACTGCAAAAATGATCTAAAAATAAGTACATGTGTCTTAAATCAAGTGTATATACCCTCAATTTTAGAAGTTAAATATGATGATATGCCAATGGAATTAGTATTTATACCATTAAAATAGGATAATTAGATAATATGCACTTGTAATAAGACGACGCAACTGCTTTTTCTTATTTTAAATGTAAATTGTCTTGTTCCATTGGCAAAGTCTCTCACTTATCTCCTCAATTCAAGAGAGAATGCACTTATTTTTAGGAAAAAGATGTCAATTTTCTGCCATGAAGATAGCACTTCATATTAAGTGTCCTAAAAAATTTGAGGTATTTAGATTGAACCCAGTTGTCACCACAAAGAGGAAGGAAGCCATTAACGAAGCCAAACACATCAATAAAGCTCATTGTTTGAAAGATTAGCAGCAGAAAGTGGTTAAACCTTTTCTATCATACTATCATAAAAACATAGAGTTTATGACTGGAACTTTAACATGATCTGTATTATTTACTCAGAGCAAAGATCATGTTAACACATCCTCCAGTCATCGTTTCAGTGGAGGCTGGTGATGCTGTGGGCCTCCTTCTCTTCCCAAGGTCCCAGGATCATGTTAGTATGATTATAGTTTAAGTTATTTTTTTTAGTGTGGCTGATAAGGTGTACACTGTGGAGCAAATTCTCTAAATCTCACCTGATCGTTCTGGTTTTCCTACAGCGTCTCTAGTTGGTATCTGTGCAGTGGGTGGCAGAGCAGAGGGGTCATTCCCCTGAGGTTTTTCTTCTTCCTCCAGTTTTGGATTTTGTCTCAAAGCCTCATTAGCTGCCTCCCTCTTCACTGGGTTTCCCTGGTTCTTACGGATCCCGCTCAACGCCTGGCCAAACAAGCCCGCAGGACCACGGGACCTCGTTACCTGCCTCTTGGCAGGATGTCTTGGTGAATCCGTGTCAGCTGGAGCATCCTCTTCAGCAGCCGGCTTCTCGAAACCCGAGCTAGAAGCTGCAGGATCATCCTTCCTCTTGATTGCTTTCCCGAGGCGACCAAATACATTTGTGCCGCCTTCCTTTCCATCAGTACTAAACTCTGCCTTAGGGTGGATGCCTCCAAATGATGGAGTCTGACTGAAAGTAACATTCGATGAGAACTGAGTTGGCTGAGTCTGCAGGGCACTGGCTGTGAAATTGAAGGATGATGGGGTGGTGGGCTCTGTGGTGGGACCAGTGGAGCTGGATCCAGGCAGGGCAGCAGGTTTGGTGAAGGTAAAGTGAGGAGTGCTGCTGCCCTGATTACTGTTAGCAGTTGTCGGCTGGTTGGATACAGAGGAGGTTGCAGCTGGCTGTGTGAAGCTGAAACCTGTCGGCCCAGACTTGGCTCCGGTCAGAGCAGAGAAGGCAGTGGAACTGGAACCCCTCTGTGAGCTGCTTCCTCCAAACGATGAGCTAGAAGTTGTCAGGGTTTGGTTGTTACCCAACTCTGGGCTGCTACTGAAGATGGGTTTGAATACAGACTCTGTGGGTGGCTTGAAACTGAACTCTTGGCGTCCAAACCCCTGGTTCTGGTTCACATTCTGCGCAGCACTGAATACGTTAGACGAGGCCGTCTGTCCGGACGAAGTCTGCCCAGAACTGGAGGTGATGATAATATGAGAGCTTCCAAAAGCAGGAGGTGGCTTTCCAAACCCAGAGGTCTCTCCAAAGGATGGAACCTGACTCATAGAAGGCTGGGCCTGAGTCTGTAGCTGTCCGAAAATGGAATTACTCTGGGCTCCAGGCTGATTCATCGGGGATGGCTGTCCGAAAATGGAAACACTTTGGGATGTAGGTTGGTTGACTGTTGATTGCTGTCCGAAGATGGAGCCACTTTGGGATGTAGGTTGGTTGACTGTTGATTGCTGTCCGAAG